>NC_134894.1:40594721-40597221 GCF_041734735.1 Babylonia areolata
CAACGAGAGCGTTTTACTACGCCTTCCTGGCGCCTATCGCCGTCATCATCGCCATCAACGTTGTCATCTACGTGCTGGTGGTGGTCAGCATCTGTCGTCGGCCCAACATGAGCAGTGGTGGCACCAGTTATACTGCCATCAGCGTCCGTGCCTCTGTCAGCTGCTTCGTGGTGCTGGGTATGTGATCACACACACGCGCGCGCACACACACACACACACACACACGAACATACACACATGCGCGCGCGCGCACACACACACACACACACACACACACACACACACACACACACACACACACACACACACGTGCGTGCCCTTACACACACATACTAGCTTGCGGTACTCCTGGATGTGTGTGTGTGTGTGTGTGTGTGTGTGTGTGTGTGTGTGTGTGTGTGTGTGTGCTTATGAAGATCAATCCCGTAGGTCTACTTTTCCGAGAAAGAAAAAGCCTGATCAAAATAAGAAAACAAAACAAATCAGTGCCGCGCAGTTCAAATACTTTCTCCCATCCCCAGACCCCTCAGGTGAGTCATCCCTAAATCGAGAGGAAATGAAAAGGATTCAGTATAAGGTAGTTGGCACTTCTATCTCTCATGATACATAAAACAAAACGGTGTGAAGAGAGAAGCTGAAGAGAGGGAAGCTCAGTTGTACACAATATGATTTTGTTGTTGTTGTTGTTTTTAACTAGACCCATTATACCAAGGAGAAGGGTGTAGGGACGAATGCAGTCACCTGTTCACTGTTTCGCTTCGGGAAGTTCTCACCACAAGGAGAAAGGTGACATAATGGTTAAGACGCTCATCTGCCAAAACAGAGAGTCCGTGAGGGTCTGGGTTCGAATCCGGCCCTCACCCTTTCTCCCCAGTTTGACTCAGTGGAAATGAAAATCAAACTAAGCGTTTAGTCATTCGGGTGAGACGATAAACCGAGGTCCCGTGTGCAACACGCACTTGGCGCACTGAAAAAGACCCCTTGGCAACGGAGAGTGTTGTCCTCTGGCAAAATTATGTCGCAGAAACCCGTAACTTTGACTGGTAAATAAATAAAGGCCTGACTGAGCGCATTGAGTTATGCTGCTGGTAAGGCATCTATCTGCCTTGCAGATGTCTCTCCCTGTTCCAGGTCTCAGCTGGACCTTTGCCTTCTTCGCTCTGGAGGACGCTCGCGTGGTGTTCCAGTATCTCTTCGCTTGCACCACCTCCTTCCAAGGCTTCCTCATCTTCCTCCTGTACACGGCCCGTGACCCGAACGTGCGGGCCTTCTGCCTGGACAAGATGCGCAAGCGACGTGACAGCTCTTCCGGTTTGGCTCGTGATCGAGGAAGCGGCCCCTCGGGCCCTCGGCCTGAAGTGATGAAATCGGCTTCCACCAAGGAGACCAGCTTTATTCGTTTTAAGTGAAAACTGAAGGTCGCTTCGTGCAGTGCTGATTAACTGGACTGGCCACGGAGCTCACCAGTTTTGAATCGTTCCAAGTTCAGGTTCAGGGCAAGAGAGAGAGGGAGGAGTTTTGTTGTTGTTGTTGCTGTTGTTAATTGTTTGCTTTGTTTTGTTTTGTTTTTTTGTTTGTTTTTGTTTTTTGTT
This sequence comes from Babylonia areolata, assembly GCF_041734735.1. Lineage (NCBI taxonomy): Eukaryota > Metazoa > Mollusca > Gastropoda > Neogastropoda > Buccinidae > Babylonia > Babylonia areolata. Next base: position 40,596,314 of record NC_134894.1, read on the forward strand.
TTTTTGTGTGTGTTTTTTTGTTTGTTTTTTTTGTTGTTGTTTTTTGTTGTTGTTTTGTTGTGTTTTTTTGTATATGTTTTGATATTGATTTCTGACATTGGTCCATATTGTTTGAAATAAGTTGTTCTCATTGCTTATTATGTTAACAAGCCAAATCAACACTTGCAAAATTCACCAATCAGAATATGAATGTTTCATTGTTGTTTGTATAAAGCCGGTCATACTGTACATAGTGTTGTTTGTTGTTGTTGTTATGCCACAAAAAGTATACGCATATGTGTATTTGTAACTAAATAAAGTCACACCCTGTAGTATTTGTATAAAACACACACATACACGCGCGCGCGCGCGCGCGCGTCTATAGTCATGATTGTACTTTATCATTTGGTAATCATTAATATTAACTGCCTTGTGTAGGCCTACTGGTTTGTTGTTTTCTTCTCAGAATCTTTGCTGCTGGCTTTTATGTATAGTTTGAGTAAGGCTTCTGGTTCATTGTTTTCCTCAGAACCTTTTCCTGCTGGTTTTTATAATTATGCAAGAATAAATTCTGCTGGTTATCATCATCAAAATATCATCCAGTAATTGAAATGTGAAAATAATCATAACTATCTCTATATTTCTACAAGTTACAAAGTCATGATAGCTTGTGTGCATAAGTTTACCAAATAGCTTTCTTGAGCGATTTTGCGCGCCGCGTGTTCTTTCTTGAGTTTAACGTCTTTCCACTGTTTAGTTGATATTAGAGAGTAGAAAAAATTGTGTGTGTGTCCGTGTGTGTGTGTGTGTGTGTGTGTGTGTGTGTGTGGGTGGGTGCCAGTGGTTGGTGGACGACTGAAGGCGATGGGAAGAGTTGATGGGAAGTAACAGTAGTTAAAAGGAAGATTAACGAAAGAGTGGACAATTTG
>NC_134894.1:40599721-40717221 GCF_041734735.1 Babylonia areolata
GTATTAAAAACATAATCTTTAAATTTAGTAGTAGAGGTAGGCTGCACCAGTTATTCAAGTCATTTGGTATGTGATTATACAAACAAAATTTAGATATAATCATAACGGATGTTCTTGGAAGACAGAAAGATGGAGAGATGTAAGTCCATATCGTTGCCTTCCTGAGAATCACAACAGTACGAGGTGGAGGGGCGTGGGGAAGATACACAAATCATGCACGTTCTGTCTGTAAGATCTCTCTCTCTCTCTCTCTCTCTCTCTCTCTCTCTCTCTCTCTCTCTCTCTCTCTCTCTAAATGGACCGAACTGTACACGTCTCTTACCCACAAAAAAACAAATGCATGTTGATCTCACTCGCTCACTCATTCCCTCGACCGCTGGGGTCGTTGGGGGGACATGAGGAAGATGTCATAGCTCGCCACGCCGTTCTGTTGGCATGTTGATCACAACGAGACAAAAGAGGCAAAACACTATAGATAACTTTCCATTCATCCAACTTAAAAGTGAACCTACTGAAAAGGTTAGTGATCTTAAGTTCTGGGAATCATAATCAACAACAGTCTCACTTGGAACCCTCACATAAATTCCCTTTGCTGAAACACAGCCCAGAAAACCCATCAACTGTCCAAAATCAAGCATTTCCTTGACTTCCACTCGCAGATTTTTTTTCCTGGCACAAATCCAGTCTACGATAGATTATGCATCAACACTGTGACTCCGCTAGTGCAAACACCATGAACTGATGAAGCCATTACTGAATCTTCATAAATGGGGGCTCATGCTGATACTGATATTCCTTAAAAATTTAAGACTTCCCATTTTGACTCCCGACTGTAAACAAGTGAATATTGTCCCACTAATCCATAGATCAGAGAATGACAGTGCACAAGATTATGACAGGGAATGCACCACCAACATTAATAAACAAATTTCTGTAAATTCATCAAGGAACCTCCCCAAAGTCAATTTCCAAATCCTAAGAATTGACTTCTTCAGATCCAGTCTGGTTTACCCAGGCACCACCCCATGGAACTCACTCCCAGAAACAATTATACACCAGTGCCCAACCACCTTCAAAAGACATAACTTTTCCCATCTTATGCTATTATGTGCTATGTAAACTACTCATTTAATTGATATTGTTTATCACTTGAAAACGGTTGACTGAGAACCTCCCTAACCAGTGTGTTTCTATTATCACCATGGTTTAATTTTTATTTAGAGTGGAACCTATTCAGGGTGGGGACTGGATGTAAAAAAGCACACCAGTGCTTATAATTCCATTATCCTGTGTATGTATGCGTGTGATTAGATTGTTGTTTCTATACTTTCATTGTGATGTGTAACCATTATTTGATACTATAAATTAGTCTAGCACTGTAATAGTATAGGTTTTTGTTGTTGTTTTGAAAGTAATTTATTTTACTAGTTTTAGTTTTATTTCTGTTAGTTTGCAGGAACGATGTCGAGTGGTGCGGTACTAAAAATGAAATGGGATCCAAAGAACTTAGAAATCCGCACAAAATCAGTGGAAAAGACTCTGGAACCTTTGGTTACTCAGGTAATTGTCATATTTGTATGAATTTTCTTAGACTGAGTTAGACTTAGAGTATTACAAACCATTGTTGTAGTGTCTTATCATTTATCATGTTTGTAATGAATTTACTTGTGCAAAAAATATATCTGTCAGAAAACATATGTTACATCATTGTTACATAATTATACCAAAAAGTACCTTAGTAACAAACTATATTCTTGTATATCTGCCTTGAGATATGTCACACAGATGTCCATCCTGGGTCCAGTTGTGTGTTTTTTTGTTGGTTTGTTTTTTTTTTTTGTTTGTTTGTTTTTTGTTTTTTTTTTGCTTTTGTTTTTTGTCTTGTCTTGCTGTATTCAGCTCCTTTGTCAGATGTTATCAGTTATCATGTGATGTGGCACAACAGTTCTACTGGTGACACTCAACTCGGCCTCCATAGGTGAAATTGATGCACAGATGTCTCAGACAGGGGAGTGCATTGCTGGTCAAAAAAAAACTGGATGACTTACAATTTAAGCTGTAACTAAATGATGATAGGACTGAATTTATGACGGCAAGTCCGAAAAAATGTTGTCAGTATCTTTCTCTTCCTCAGTTCCTGACTCTGTTTTGATTAATGGGACACCTGTTTCTTCTGTTCACAGTCTTGGTATGATTCTTGACCATTCTCTTTCCTTCCAACAGCACGTTTCAAACACCTGTAAAGTCGCCTATCAGGAATTGCATAGAATAAGTTCTATCTGCCACTATCTATGTACTGATGCAACCCAAACACTTGCATAATGCTTTTGTTCTCTCATGAATGGATTACTGCAATTCTCTTCTGGCTGATGTTCGTAAATTATATATGTTTGACTCACTTCCAACGAATTCAGAATAATGCTGCCAGACTCATTGCAGAGCTTCTAAATCTGACCACATTTCTCCTCCCCTCCTGAACTCCCATATCTGTATTCTGGCTTGCCAGCTCCGTTCTTCTAATACTTGACTTCTCAGAATACGTTACTTCAGAATTAAGAGTATGACCTATGGACAAAGATATGTTTTCTTTTCAAGCCCCAAGGACATGGAACAGACTCCCTGATCAACACTGACTCTTGCATCTTTCAAATCTGTCCTGAAAACTCACCTCTTCGCTCACCAATAAATTTCACTGTGGCATGTCTGTCAAAATAGTATAATTTAAAACTTCAATACTTGTTTGCTTTATTGTATATATACAGTGTACACACACACACACATACACACACACACACACACACACACACACACACACACACACACACACACATACACACACACACACACACACACACACACACACACACACACACACACACACATATGCATGTATACATTGCGAATGTGTGTGTATGAGTGTGTGTGTGTTTGTATGGTGTGTGTGTGTGTGTGTGTATCATGTATGTGTGTTTGTGTGTGTGTGTGTATGTTTGTGTGTGTGAGGAAATGGGCAGAAAAGTGGGAAAGTTGATAATGATGATGGGTCTCACAGCCACTGCTCAACAGAAGTTCAGAAGTTCATGTGTCAAAAGTATGACATTTTCCTGATTGCATTTTAATTTTTTGTTTTTGTTTTTATCGCATTGTATTAAAAAATAGATTCTTCTGCAATGTTTCAACAACTTTCAGGTGACAACATTGGTGAACCAGAATGGTCCATCCAACAAAAAGAAGGGGCGTTCAAAGAAAGCCCATGTGCTGAGTGCCGCAGTGCAGAAAGCCACAGAAAATTTTGTCATCCAAGGGGAACAGATTGCTGAAGAAAACCCTGAAGTGAAAGCAGACATGATTGCTGCGATTGATGAAGTAAAACAAACAGGTAAAGTTTTGAATGTGTTCAGACTTGAGTGGGTGAATGAGTGCTATGAGTGAAGAAATGTGGTTTGAGTGTGTGTGTGAATGTAGGTTAATATACAGATGTCATATGAGAGTGTATATAAGTGTGTGTGTAAATAATTCGTCTTTTTCAATAACCTCTTTCCTTTATTTTCAGGGGAGACAATGAATGATGCTTCCATTGAGTTTGCGGCTGACCCCTGTTCGTCTGTGAAGCGTGGTGCCATGGTACGAGCAGCGAGAGCACTACTATCGGCCGTGACGCGTCTCTTGATTCTTGCTGACATGGTGGATGTCTTTCTCCTGCTGAACAAGGGACATTCTGTGAGTCTGTGTGTCTGTGTATATACATGTGTACATGTATGTGTCATGTATGTGTGTGTCTGTGGTTACTTTCCATTTTCAAAGTGTGAGGGAGGCATATTTATGTGTTACCAGAAGGTTTTGTCAGTTTTCCTATATCTCTGCCAGCAAAACATGGATGCTGTCAGCAGACATGCAAAGATCTTGGGCATCCGCTAAACTGATCATGTGACAAACAAAGGTCTGCAGCAAGATCCAACAAGCAGTAGGTCCTCATGATGATGTCCTAAAAGTCATTAAGAAACAGGGGAAAAAAATTGTATGTACATGTTTTCTGCAAGAAGGTATGTACATGTTTTCTGCAAGAAAAGGGGAAAAAAAAGTGGTATGGGCATGTTTCCTGCTCAAAAGGACTGCAGATGACATCTTGCAAGGAACAGTCAGAGGAAGCCGCAGATGAGGAAGAGGTGGGAAGACAATATCCAAAAATGGACAGGGATGAACCATGTGGAATCAAAGAGAGTAATGGATAACAGAGACAGATGGGGGAGAGTTTTGGAGTCTTAACTGGTGCCCCAACAACATCAGCAGAACTGAAGGGATAAGTAACACGTAGTGTAAGTCCTGACAATACTGTGAAGCGAAGTGAGGTGACCTGTGAACCCTAAATGATGTGCAGGTGGAGGACGACCTGCAGGGGAGTGATGAACGCCACCAGTCAGCAGGGGCTGATGGACAGCTTCCGCACCCTGGGCAAGAGCATCGGGGAGCTGGAGGAGATGGCTGCCAAGAGACAGGCTGTGAGTTTGTCGTCATTGTCATCATTGCCTTTCTGTTGTGTTCTTGTTTTGTTTTTTTGTGTTCTTAATTGTGAGGAGTAAGCTGTGAACATAAGTAATTGACTTCATTTGGTCTGTAGGATGAATTGTTGGTCTGTATATTGGTGTCATTTTTTTCCAGTTACATAATTATTGGGGTTTAGCTTGATATAGTCTGTATTTTGGTGTCTCTTTGCTGTTGACTAATCATTGGGATTTAGCCTGATGTAATCTGTTTACAGTTGTCTTTTTTCTGGCAGGTAATTGTTGGGAGTTAGCTTGATATAGTCTGCATATCACTGTCTTTTTCTGTTAACTAATTTTATAGTCGTCTAAATTTCCAGGAGTTAGCCTATTTTTCTGTTACAGATGTTAATGCCCCCTTTTTTTTCTGTAGGCTGAATTGTTGACAGGTAACCTGTTGAATAATCTGTTGATATTTGTCTTTTTTTTCTATACACTGTCTTCTTGGGAGTTGTTCTTTGGGAAAGTGTGCATGACTGTCTGACTTTATAATTCCCTTGGCTAAGTTCTTGGTGTTTAGATCAGTTAGGTTATACTACAGATTTGTTGGGATTTCCCTGTGATTTGGTCTTCTGTGGGTGTTTAAGTTATTTTTCTTCTCAAGCATATTTTGATGTTACTGTTGGGTTTTGAAATTTTTAAGAGGTTATTTGGAAACCATTTATGAAAAGCTTGGATGTTAATTATGAAACTTTTTTGTAAATATTATGCAATATAATTATTAGGATATGTTTTTTTTAAAGAGAAGCAGGGATGCCTTTTTCATTAGTTCATTATGTTAGGTGACATGGAAGTTGAGTCAGATTTGTAGACCTATCTTTGTGTGATTGTGGTGCTCTTTTGATGATTATATACTATCTTTTTTATAACTAAAAATAAGAAGTGAAATGGGTGATAATATGCACATGCTTTGTAGAATACATAATCAAATGTTTGTATGTTGGGCACAGGATTTGAAGGACCCTCGTAGACGGGATGAGTTGGCTGCAGCACGGGCCATGCTGAAGAAAAACACCATGATGCTGCTCACCACCTCAAAGGTCAGGGGCTCTTTGTTACCTTGGATTTGCTGAATGATTTGATCTTTGTTATTTTGTTGCCATCTCCTCATGTATTTTAGCTTACTTAAAAGTAGCAAAAATCAAAACGCTAGCAAAAGTCAGAAGGGCATTTTCATCACTATTTGACCAAGTTGTTTCAACAGAAAGACAATGGAATGGCCGTCCACGACTTTTTCGCTCTGTTGATGTCGCCCACATGTTGTATTTATGTCCTTTCTTTCAGGCTTATGTCGCCACCCAGAGCTTGCTGCTGCCAAAGCCAACAGAGACTACGCGTACAAACAGCTGTGCGAGGCCATCAACATCATCTCAGCTGCCGTACAAGCAGCAGGGGCTTCTGATGCCCATCCCTATGAGGGGCCTGGGGAACTGGCCTCTGCCCTGGATGAACTGGATGTGAGTGTTTTGCTCGCTCTTGCTTGCATATGATGATCACATACATGCACATAATCAGACACAGATGTGTGTGTACATATATACACTTACAAACAAGCATGCACCTGTGTGTACGTGCATGCACTCACGAGCACACAAATACACACACGTGCTCTCTCTCTCTTTGACAGTACACAAGAGATTCATTAATTTCTATCTGAAGGTCCAACTTATAGACTTACGATTTGCAGATTAAGACAGGCACACCCACATGCTCACTTTCTCTTCCTTCCTGCTCTACTCCAGGAAAAGAATAAGCCAAGTTACATGTGAGTGAATACTTACAAAGATGTACAAAAAGGTGAGCATATTCTTTGATAAATGTGAAGCAGTCCAAAATAAAAAACAAAAAAACTACTAGAACAGACAAGTAGCATAATCTTTGACAGGTAGAAAACAGTCGAAAAACGAAACCACTGTAACAAATAAGTAACCTGTTATAAAGCATTGACCATTTTGCAGTAACTGACTCTGTATGGAAAGGTGTTGATTCCGCAGCAAAAAATCATCATGGACCCACTGGCATACAACGAGATCCGAACTCGGCCCTCTCTAGAGGAACGCCTGGAGAGCATCATCAGTGGGGCAGCTCTGATGGCGGACTCATCGTGCACTCGGGACGACCGCCGCGAACGTATTGTGCAGGAATGCAACGCCGTGCGGCAAGCCTTGCAAGACCTTCTCTCAGAGTATGAGAAAAATGTGAGTGAACTGTCTGTGAGAGGGTGTGTGTGTGTGTGCATTCATGTGTTGTGTTATTGTGTACATCCAACTTGACTTTACAAAATCTGGTGTGAAGACTTTCTTGCAGAAATGTCTTTGTTTTGTTTAGCTTTTTCACATCCAGTAAAAATTGTCACAAGATGTTAATGAATTATATTTAGAATATCTTCTCCAATTTTGAAAAAAAAATGTGGAAGTGCTGGATATCATTCAGAAAATACCATAACCTTTGTTTTGTCCCTGTTATTTTTAGTCCCCGCTGATTGCAGTATTCATTTACTCATTGTTTTGTTGGCAGTCCACTTTTAGTTCTTGACAGGATGACAGTATCATCAGCTGGACTAAGTAGGGTACTTGAGAAAGGCTTGATTTGTTGATTTTTGGAGAGTCTGAATGACATCATTATTAAGAATGGACTTCTCTTATCACAGGAATTCAAACATTAAAAAGTGCAAGACTTCTTTTATCACAGAAATTTCTCAAGAAAGACAGTGGTTTTATAGCGCTCATATGGCAGCATTATCATACTTCACATTTGTAATTTCTAAACAGTGGCCAGTGTCCTCTTTTGCCAAATTTAAACCATTATGTCAGTTTCAAAGGCTTTGGGGAGTTAATCAAACAACTACATTTCCTTCATTCTTTTAAAAAATCTTTTAATTACCTTATTATGTTATCATTGACTCTTTTTAAAGTAAATGTCTCATCTGTAGTTTAGGAGAATTTATTAGATCTGAGCTGTTGATTGGGGAAAACTTCTTTTTTCTGTTTTAAGGTAAAGTTTGCAACCCTGAGCGTTATCTAAAATATATTTGGTTCAAGACTGCAAGACTAAAAATGAAATAATTTTGAATAGCCAATGTGTTCTTGGTTGCCTGGTCTACTGTTTGATTCTATTTCCAAACTGTTGAGTACATTTTGGCACAAGTGGTAACACGGATGCCGCGCATGACATGAAAATCACTTTAGAAATATATATATATATTATATGTCATATATTACTGTTTGGGGTACCAGTGCAGGAAACCACGGTCAAAAAATAAAGCAACACAGGTAATCCGCCTTCTGTTCTGCATGACTGGACTGTCTTGACTGCAGACTGGGAGCATATTTGACTGAATGAATTTAACCCATTCTTTTTTTTTTTTTTTTTTTTTTTATCATGATCATTTTCATTTCCCCATCCTCTCTATTTAACTGTGAAGCCTGTTGGAACTATAGTTTGGAGATAATTTAAGAGACAAGTTTACGTCTTGAATAAATAGCCCATCCTTCACTGTTCAGTAATAATCCATTGTGTGGTGACAGGTAATACGTTAGCATGGCTGTGAATTGTTGTTGTGCTGTGTGTTGATGGCATCGCTGTGTGCTGTTTGTTGATGTTGGCAATCAGATGCTGATGTGTACAGCACACACGTGAGATGTGCTTGACTGTATGGCTTGCTGTCACTGTCAGTGAACAGAATTTTTATTGGCCTTCATAACGGCGGAGATGAGGGCATAAAAAAAATAATCTGAATTTTTGGGTAGTTTTTGTATGTCACATTGTGATATACCGTGAGTATGTGATTGTGTGTTTGTGCACACTGTATTTCAAATCTTAAAGGGATCAATAATCTGATCAAATCTTCAGTTGGAATAAGATGGATTCAAATAAATCTACTGGGTTCTCTGGGTTTTTTTTTTTCTTTCATTTTTTTTTTTCTTGTGTGTGGTGAATGTTTTTGGTTGTTTTTGGTTTTATTGTTTCTGCTTGTTGCTTGAAGTTGAAATATGCCTGGTTTGCATATGATGCCTGAGTATGTTTTGATTTATGACTGGGACAAAATTTTGTGGAATGTTTTGGATATAGTAATTCTTTTAAAGACATGTCTGCTTTGCATACATAATATTACTTATTTGCAGAATGAGCTCTCTTCTTTTTTTTTCTTCTTTTTTTTTGTGGACAGAACATATTGCGTTTTCTATGTCGTTTTAGTTTTCAAGATTGATTTAATGTGAAATTAGTTAGTTTAGCTGCATATTGTTTTCACCTTTAGTTGTGAATGTTTTGACTTTTTGTTCAGTTGTTTTCATATGTATGTATTATTTATGTATCTTATAATGTGGCTAATGATATATTGAAAATACATGTGATAAGCATGGGCATGATATTTTTTGTTGTGAGCATGGAAGAAATCTAATGATACAGCAGTAACAAAGAGGCTGCATAAGGGAGAAAGAGGTTGCAGAACTTTGGAAACCTTGGAATTTCAAAGACTTTACAATCCAAACAGCATTAATGGTTAGATGATAGACACAATTACAGGTGTTTGGAGAAGAACATTTGTTTGTTAACTTGCTGACATCATGGAAATAGACAAGGGGAATGGGGGGAAGGGGAATTAAGAAGTGAACATTATTGGTCAAAATGATAAACACATTACTAATGCATTGAAAGAACAAAGTGGGGGAATGATGGGAGAGGGAGGTTAAAAGAAATTCTGAATATCTTATCTCTGTTGTTTTTTTTGGTGAAAAATGGCAAATGATAAAGAAATTCATGTGATGTCCATTATTTCTTGTGAAAGTCTGATATGATTGTGATCAGGTAAAAATTGTTTCCAAGAAATCATTTTCACTGAAATTGCATAACAATGTTGTTAAAAGTGTGATTAATTGTTGTTTTGCATTAATTTTTGGAGATGTTGAACTTTGTGTGCCCTTGGTGAAAACTAAAATTAACTGCTTGAAATAAGTGAAGTTGGACAATTGTTTTTTGTGATTCTACACCTTTGTTTTTATGATGACTGAAGTTGGAAAGTGTGAATAGTTCTGAACGGTGTTTTAGTTGAAACTGCTAGTTTTTATTTCATCTGTATGTCAGAAAATTTGTTGTTGTTGTTTTCTCTCCCTATTTTTGTATATATTATTGATTCTGACCTAATGAAGTTGGGTAACCAAGCAGTGAAAGAGTCTTAAAGTTGTCTTAGTATTCACTACAGTCAGTGCAATCACTTACAAAAATGAAAGTGGTGTTCAATAATCAGCATCTATCTGTCACAAGAAAGAGACTTTTAACCCATTACTGGCTTGAATTTTTGTTGTTGGTTTTGTTGTTGGTGGTGGTGGTTTTTTAGCTTTTGTTTAAACTTTAATTACAATAATTGTTTGGCAAAATCTGTAAAATTAGTTTGCCAGATAATAAGACACTATGAAAGTGCTTGCTGCATGCAGTATGGATGTCTTGGCTGGAGACAAAAGCTGCTTGACAACAGCATGTAGGTTTTGTTTCAGAAAATGCTATAGTGGGTGGGAAAAAAAAAGTTAAACACTAAAAAAAAAATGCAATTTAAAAAATGTTTTGGGACTTATGTGCAAAATAGAATTACCAGTGAAAAGCTAAATGTTTTCCTTGTGTAAGATTCTTTTAACTATACATGGTTTTGTCTTTGTACTGTATTGTTGAATTGTATCTGGGGTTTTTGTGGGGGTTTTTTGTTTGTGTGTGTGTGTGTGTGTCTTTGTGTTCTGGTAGATTGTTTACCCCAGGGTTTTATTCCCAGCACATCATGGCTGGCACATCTCAGCACTTGGGCCAAGGGGGCATGCACTAATCATACAGAAGAGAAGTATGTCAAAGCCTTTAGACTGTTCAAAAAAGTAGGCTTCTTCATTTTGTGACAAGGACTTGAAAATATGTTGGAATTTTCATGGAAGAATAGGGTAATGACAAGTGTGATGAAAATTTAAACCTGTAAAAAGAATTGTGTTTACATTCTTCAGTGCTGAAGTGGTTATGGATCGTGTTTCCTGGACAATACGTTCCAACTTTTGCAGAAAGTGTTTGAGTTTTGCAGTGTTTTCTGTTTGTGCTTAACCCCTAGGCTGCCTATATGATGAGATAACTCGTCACCACAAGCATGTACACTTCGCTGCCACAATGACAAGATAACTCATCATTGAAATATTCTGACTTATCCCAGCTTTGCATTCAGTTCGTTGACAAAAATACTGGTAGATTTAGCTTGGGGAATCTTTCTAGATTTTATTCATAGCTAGAAACACCATCTACATCATGAGGCAGTCCTTTATTTGAACGTTTTGGTTGGGTTACTGTCGTAGTGTTTGCCTGGCTCCTCTCCTCACTCGCTCAGCAAAATGTCGGACTGACGCCGTGCTCAAGACATGCGATCATGGCGAACTAAATCAACCAAGATTGCTTTCTTTAGCTGATGCTCAGAAAGAATTGAAGCATAATTTTGAAGAAGACAGTGATGAACATTTAAAGGACAATTTGATAGAAACTAAAGGGAGCAATCAAGAGAGTGGCCAAGATATGACTATCAGTAAGTGATGCCGGCTATTCAGCTGTAGCAGACGACAGAAGTGACCAAATTTTTAGCAGGACACAGTGTGAGCGATTTTCTTGGCACTCAGCCAACGCAGTCTGATGAGAACGGGATAAAGTGACTGTGTGAGAGGGGTGAAGAGGAGGGTGCTGGATGCAGACAGAGGGGGCGTGGCCTCACATCCATATTATCACTTGGAGAAGTCACAATGCATTGTGTATCTATCTCTTTAAAAAAAAAAATTTTTTATTGTTCTAGTATGATTTTGTGTGTGCAGATATCCATTTGTCCAGAAAATATGATATTTTAGTGCAAATTACCTGACTAATGTTTGTAATGATCAAGTTGAAAATTGACAAAAAACAAAACACTGATTTCAAAACAACAGCATGTCACTAAAAATACATAAAATGGGAAAACATATGTATTCTTTATTCATTTACCTTTCAGAAAATATATACTTTTATGGGTCTTTCTCCAATAACAAAGAGCACAGATTTTTTTGAAAATTTATACCTGTTTTTTTGTGAAAAAACCCTGGCAAATAGTTTTCACTTAAATTGTATTTTCCTGGCAGTGAAAGGGTTAAGTGAAGGGCATCTTTTTTTTCTTTTGTTTCAGAAGTACACAAAAATAGAATAATAAAATAAAAGCCTTTAATACCCATTTACAAGTACTTGTATTATCAAGTCATTAACTGCTCTGGTTGCAGGCTGGTCGACGTGAGCCGAGTGAGAACTTGGAGAAGGCGATTGACAACATGAATAAGAAGACTCGTGACCTCAGACGACAGGTGGGTATTAAATGATATTCAGATTGAAAATTTCCAGGAGGCATCAAAGTGTGTAGACTGATCCATAGACACTGCACTACAGCTGCCTTAAAAAAAAGAAACATGAGGCAGCTTCTAGTATGCAGTGTCGTGGTGTGTAGTTTGAAAAAAGGAGGGGGGTGGGGGGGGGGTATGAAAGAAACTAGGCCTATGAAGAGTCTGTAACAGTAATTCTTGGTGGCTATCTGTATCAAGTCCATTTCAGTCTTTTCAGCTGGTTTGCTTTGACTGCTGTTTGTTATTTTGTTATATATATATGTTGTGTGCCAAATATTACTACCATGCTTTTAACCAATATATACCACACTTGATTTCTCTTCCTTTGATAATAAAGTTATTCTGATTCGTATTCCGATTCTCACACATTAACTCTGCTGTATTGTGTGTGGGTGTGAACAGCTGCGGAAGGCAGTGGTGGATCACGTGTCGGACACGTTCCTGGAAACCAATGTGCCCCTGCTGGTGCTGATTGAAGCGGCCAAGGCCGGGGACGAGAGAGGGGTGGAGGAGTATGCCCAGGTCTTCACCGAACATGCCAACAAACTGGTGGAGGTAGGTGATTACGACAGCTTTTTTTTTGTGTGTGTGTGTGTGTGCCACTTTTCAAGTAACTGTATTTCGGCATTGCCACCAGATGATTTGTCACCAAGGACCTTCTTCTCAATCATCCTGAGATCTGAGGAACCTGTCATCATCACTTATAGGATAATTGTATTTTTGCATTGTACACTTTACTTTGTCAGACTGGTGGAATCGGCAGCCAGTGTGTGTGTGTTTCATTTGGCTCAATTGTGTGGCTAATGTGGTACACCTCTGTTGTTGCTGGTATGATCTGTGAATGAACATGGAAATGTAAAGGTACTTATGCACCATCATTTGGTGCTGACGTTTTTTCCTCCCCCTCCACTAGATCTTGAGTGGTGGTCAGGACACTAGTCATTCGAATGAGACGATAAACCAAGGTCCCTTGTGCAGCATGCACTAAGTGCACATAAAAGAACCCACGGCAACAAAAGGGTTGTCCCTGGCAAAATTCTGTAGAAAAATCCACTTCGATAGGAAAACATAAAAAAAAAAAAAACTGCAGGCAGGAAAAAGATACAAAAAAATGGGTGGCGCTCTCAGTGTAGTAACGCGCTCTCCCTGGGGAGAACAGCCCGAATTTCACACAGAGAAATCTGTTGTGACAAAAAGAGTGATACAAGACAATACAATACAATACAATACAGTACAATACATTTTAAGCTGTTCTCAACTATTTTTGTGCAGGTGGCCAATTTGGCATGCTCTATGTCCAGCAATGAGGACGGAGTCAAGCTGGTGAGAATGGCGGCTGCAGAGATCGATGCGCTGTGTCCTCAGGTAAAATGCTCCTGCTTTTCACTCTCTTCACTCGGTTTTTTCTTTCTTTCATGGTTCTTCCTTATCTTCCATCACTGCATTTCACTTTCACCATCCTCTTTCTCTGTCTGTCTGTCTGTGTGTATGCATCTCTCTCTCTCTCAGTCTCTCTCTCTTTCTGAGCCTCTCTCTCTCATTCTCTCTCTCACTCTCTCTCTTTCTCTCTCTCTCTCTCTCTCTCTCTCTCTCTCTCTCTCATTCTCTCACTCTCTCTCATTCTCTCACTCTCTCTCTCTCTCTCATTCTCCCCCACCCTCTCTGGTTTATTGTTTGTCAGATTGATTTGCAAGGTTCTTGAAGTTATAAAGTTTGATTTACTTAGTTTTTGACAATGTCATGTTGATTTGTATATTTATTGATGAACAGGTAGTTTGAATTGTATGTTTAATGGTGCAGATTTGGTTTGATTGGTTATCAGCATAGTGTTATTTTTCTTTTTGTTTAGTAAAGCTTTGATTTGCAGTGTAATAGTTTTAGTTTAAAGAAGACAATAAAAAAAATGGGGACAGCTCTATGTCTGATCAATATGCACTCTGCTACATCCTTGAAATAAGATATTAAAATAGGAGCAGATGCCTTACCATCATATGGACCCATTGTGTTGGCCGGTCCTTGACAGCCTTCCATACACTGTAAAATAAAACAGCAATGGATATAAACATGTAAAAAGATACATGGAAGGCAGTCAAATTTCTTATGTGATAAAATTGGTCCACGTGCAACAAAGCTGCTCACATGCACATGTTTATTAATGCACTGTTAGTTGAATCATGTCAATTCATGCACAGTGTTATTTGTATGCTCCTTGATGTAAAATTACTTTATATACTTTCAGTGAAGTGCTGTTACTCTGATTAGTGTGTTGTTTGACTGACAGTGAGTTTGATGAGAGTGGTGACTAATGTGCAGGCAGAAATGCCAACTGTTATGATTTTGCCGTATCTTGTTACGCTCGGATCACAGTTTCGACGTTACGCCAACGTCAAAATTGTTCTGACAAGTTCATTTTTGACTACATAGCATGGTCACATGCTTTCCTGTCGTAACACTACCCAGACGCTCTAGATCTGTCGATCATGAGGCCAGGGCAGTCACTGCTGACCTTGGTCACACATTGAAGCAGCATTGAGTGGACCAGTCAGCTTAATCGTTTGCCTGAACAAGAGAGAACGTGACTAAATCAAACCGGTCTCGGTCAGACAGCGTCTGTGCCCGGTAGATAAGGCCATGGAGTGCAAGGAAGGAACAAGCGGCTAAAAACAAGTCAGCCATAGATTCCTATTGTAAGAAACAAGGTGAACAAAGACCAGGGAAGCGACACACTGTCACAAATGTGTCAGATGTAAAGAAGCAGCGACAGGAACAGAAGCTTTGCCAAACACACACTGAAAAATGTAATTCTACTGATGTGGCTTGGAGTCCGAGTGTTCCGACCAAATTCAAAATGTCCTACTAAATTTCCTGATTGTTCCTACCAACACTTTACAGGGGTTGGCATCTCTGTGCAGGTGGTGAACGCTGCCCGGGTATTGGCAGCAAGGCCAAGGTCCAAGGCAGCGCAGGAGAACATGGACATCTTCAAGGAGGCCTGGGAGAAACAAGTGCGGCTGCTGACAGAGTCCGTGGATGACATCACCACCATCCACGACTTCCTGGCAGTGTCAGGTCAGTGGACTGAGCTTCACTTTCTTCTGCGAAAGAGTTGTAGTAGTTTCTATGACAGCAGTAAAAAAGATTGACTCTGCTTATAGGGATGTTTATGCTAACTGGGAGTGGGTAGGGGAGGTGGAGGTTTGGAGGAGGAAGAAAAGAGTATAGGGAAAGATGTAGGGTTGGGGAAAGGGAAACAAAATGGTGTGATGGCTTCTTCATAACCTACCTCAATTTGTTTTATATGGTAACTTCAAATTGTGTACTCTGTTCTGCATGGTAACTGTTGAAATCATTCACATAGATCGGTATGAATTATTGTTGAACTGCACTGCTTCTAGTGGATGGGCATGCTGACACTGACATCTGGTTGGGAAATCTGTCAACAGAAAACCACATCCTGGAGGACGTGAACAAGTGTGTCATCGCTCTGCAAGAGAACGACGCCGACACTCTGGACCGCACGGCCGGTGCCATCCGAGGCCGGTCAGCACGTGTGTGCAACGTGGTCACTGCCGAGATGGACAACTACGAGCCTGGGCGCTACACTGAACGGGTCATGGAAGCTGTCACCATGCTTCGTGATCAGAGTAGGAAGTGGTTTTTCTTTCATTTTTGATTTGGTGTGTGTTGTGCGATGCTGTTTATGTATGTGTATGGATTTAGTTTTCGTTCGTTTTTGGTTCACTGTGTTTGTGCTGTGTGTGTGTGTGTGTGTGTGTGTGTGTGTTGATATTTAATGATAGTTTGTTGCAGAGAAATCAGGTCATTGCTATCGTTTGCATGATTTTTTTTCAAGGAAGGGCAGTGCCAAGTTAATCTGATAACTGAAGGTCAGCAGTAAGTGTTATCTTCAGCGCATGGTTCTGTCTGTATCACATACTTTGTTTTTCTCTCTCTTTCCTCCACCTTCTTTCTCTCTCTCTCTCTGTTTTTCTCTCTCAGATATATACATTTACAGCTTTTTGCTAACTTGCAGTAAGGGTAGGTCTATATGTCTTGTGGTTTCAGTCATGCCCAACTTTGCGGAGAAAGTGGAGGTGGCAGTGGATGCCCTGAACTCCAGTCCAAGACAAGATGTGGATGAAAACGAGTTCATTGAAGCCAGTCGCCTGGTGTACGATGGTGTGCGAGATATCCGACAGGCTGTGCTGCTGAATGGAGTGAGTAGTCTTCAAGAAATGAAATGGTAAAATGCTTGTGCTACTGCTTCCTTGCCTGCATTACCACACAGCTTCATGCATTCTGTTAATGAACTGTGTTTGTGAGCAGGATTATGTTATTTTTCACACTATTTGATCTCACCCTTTCATTGCAAACACACAAATGTTCTTTGTTTATATACAGAGCTCTTAGCTGCTGAAGAGAATTTCTAAATAATATTTGAATTAATGCATGATGTGCATTTTTTTTTACATTGATTTTGACAATGTATGCACAACATACCTCTACCCACTCTGTCACTGCATCATGTGGTCATCAAAAGTTGTGTTTTATTAAAACTAATTGAATTTTATGCTATACGCCTCATAAAATGTAATTTTGAAAAAAAAAAAAAAAAAACCATATTAAAGGTAAAACTGCTGTCAGTAAATGCAAACTTAAATTTGTTTCAGATTGACGTGGATGATTCTGACAGTGAAGTGGAACTGGAGGATGAGAACGAAGCCTTCAGTGAGTGGGGTTTTTTTCTGATTGCTGTCATGTTTTTCTTGCTTCCTTTGCTGACTACATGTTCAGCAGGAGTGCATCTCCAAATATGTTTTACCAGCCATTCTGTTCTCAGATAAAATTAGCAGTTAACAGGTCTGCAAAAAAGTTGATGTACATTGGCAGTGAGTAAGGCCTCATGAGAATGTTAGCCATGCAAAATTTTAACTACTTCAAATCTCTTGGAATTTATTTGTGAGTAGTCTTTTATAAACCCTGCATGCAGCTCCAAACCACTTTCATGTTCAGAACTGGCAACAGTAGAAGCTGAGGCAATGTTCACAGAACTGGTCGTCAAGAGAAATCTATCTGGCAGTGATAAGGGCGATTTTATAACCAGGAGACTTAAAAGTGTGACAGTGAGCAGTGGGGAAGCACACATATACAAGAATAAAAGCACAGTAGCTGAATGTTCAGGGTCAGGTTAAAAGGTCCTACAACTTTTTACGACCTGTTGTATCTTTTATTCGATATTTTTCCTGAGGAATAGAAATTGGTAGCAATGTTCACAACAGGAAACCATGCTTTTTACGGCCACTGTGTCTAGTGTTCGGCATAGGAAGGTGGTAAGGTTCAGGTTACATTGAATAAAAGTGCTGGGTTGCCTTGTTTAGAAGACCCTGTACTGATGCTCGATCATTACTTTGGTAGTATGTTGGTTTTCATGCATTACCAGTTACATTACTTTGTTAACATCAGCCAATTGCTAAGTCATGGAGCTACACAGCTTATTCAGCTGTATATACCATAAACAGTCCATTGTACATTTACTTTATATGGTGCAAATAATTTAGAATTGGTATATCTTTTCTTCTTTTTTTTCGTGATTAATACAAAATGGTAGCTATGTTCACTACTTGGAGTCATTGCTTTGTATGTGTGTGTGTTTCACATGATACATTCAGCCTCTGAGATGACACTGTTGATACTAATAATTGAGTTATAATACAATACTTTCTTTGGGAGTGTTCCTGTTCGGAGGTATGTGCATGTCCATAATCGCAAAAGTGGCCCCAATTTAAGTTTTTTACTGCTCATTTTCAGCAAGCGTTGCAGATGCAGATGAATACGGCAAGAGTGATCGTGCCATGATGAGACAACTGCCTGAAGAAGAGAAAGAGAAGATTCAGGCACAGGTGAGTACGAGGGAGAAAGACTTGCAAGGGTTAGGTTATGCTAAAAAAAAATATATATATTTCTATTGATGACACCAACAACAGAAAAATTCGAAAAAACAGTTGTATTGATACATTTATTGTTTGGACACTAGCAAAGTGAACACAAAATACATTAGTATCATACTCTTATTCTTTGGTATTTTACACCTACTTCTCCATGAAAGTTTGATAAACACTCATAACTTGCCAACAGTTTGGTGGAAAAGAAAGCAGCTGACAGCATTGGCAGACATACTGGAAAAGGGTACCTGGCATTGTCAGAATGACTCATAAGTTGACCTTTGTTCTACATTTTCTTTCATATCTGTTCACGATCATTTTGATAATGGATGAAGAAGCAAAAAAAAAAACCATTACAGAATTTTATTAAGTTGGCTATGCCTTGCTTTGCTTGCATATGTGTATTTGTGGGAGTATGTGAGTGTACATGCTATTTGTGGGAGTATGTGAGTGTACATGCAGGACATTACTGCTGTGGTGGTTTTTCTTGTCATCTTCATGTATATCATACGTTTCTTTTCTTCTTCTTCAGCATTTATGGGCTGCTGTTCATATGATTGGATATTTGGGCTTTTACGTGTATGACTGTTTTTTCTGGCACTATGTAGGCAACCATACGTTGTTTTAGGGGGTGTGCATGCTGGTTATGTTCTTGTTTCCATAACCCACCAAATGCTGATTACAGGATCTTGAACATATGTATTTGATCTTCTGCTTGTGTGTACTTATGAAGGGGGTTCAAGCACTAGCAAGTTTGTACTTCTGTTGGCCTGGGAGATTGGAAAAATCTCCACCCTTCACCCATAGGCGCAGCTAACATGATTAAGCCTAGATAAAATCATCGCCCCCAACCAACAGGCGTCACATTCAGAATTTAAACCCCAAGACCCCTCAGATTGAAAGTCCTGCACTTTAACTACTCAGCTCTTTGGCCTGTCAGTGGCAATGCTGTAGGATAATTTTAGGATGACAGTGATAGTGTGGTGTTAACAATTCTGCACAGGAAGCAAGAGAATCTGAGCATGCAGGATCAAATCCCACACACTCTCCAGAATTTTCTCCCCCTCTGCTATCCTTGAGTGGTAGTATGGACGGTGTCCATGAGGGTCAGGGTTCGATCCTGGTCTCACCCTTTCTCCCAAGTTTGTCCGGAAAATCAAGCTGAGCATCTAGTCATTCAGATGAAATACTAAACCGAGGTCCCATGTTCATCATGCACTTGGTGCACTGAAAAAGAACCCACGGCAACATAAGTGTTGCCCTCTATCAAAATTCTGAAGAAGAAATCCACTCTGATAGGTAGGTGCACAAATATATATGCATGCATTCAAGGCTTGACCGGCATGTTGAGTTATTCTGCTGTCAGGCATCTGCTTTGCAGATAGATTAGTCAGTGCACAGTGATGCCTCCATGAGAAACTGAAAGTGAAATTTAGGGGGCTGATGGCTCTAATAGTGGGGTGTGGCGGGGTGTGTGTGTGTAGGTGGAGATGTTCCGCATGGAGAAGGAGAAGCTGGACATGGAGGTAGCCAAGTGGGATGACAGCGGCAACGACATCATTGTCATGGCGAAGCAGATGTGCATGATTATGATGGAGATGACAGACTTCACAAGGTTAGAGTTGGGGGGAGTGGACATTTGTGTTCATGTGATGTGTGTGTGTGTGTGTTTGAATGAATGAATGTCAATGTGTGTGTGTCACTATATGAAAGGTGTTGTGTTTGTGTGAGTGTATGTTTGCTTAGAGTGGGCATTGAATTTTGGGAATAAATGAATTACTCTCAGTTTTGAAAGTAAATGAATTCCTCTCTTTTCCTTTTATATCTGCTGTTTACTAAGCTGCTGTTTTCCTCTCTGTAATGTTTGATGTTTTGAACATTACAACAATTCAAAAGGTTACCATCTGCTTCTTTACTTTTTTTTTCTTTTTTCCTTTTTTTTTTGTGTGTGTGTGTGTGTATGTTGTTGGTTGGGTTTTTTTTGGTTTTTTTGTTTTTTTTGTTCTCGTTGTTTATGCATGTGTCTTAACAAAATGAGTTGTCTATTTCTCTGTGTGTCTCTGGTAAACTTAAACGGCTTTATTTTCTAATCAACCACAAGTAGTAGAGAAACCAAAGTAGGCAAGGTGGTTGATATTGGTAAACATCTTTTATCAAGACACAGTACATAGGCGAAAATCATAAAACACCGTAAACATTTCACAAGTGTTCAAGCAAGTAGTTTTGGCCTTCCATTTTAAGACAATTCATGTCTCCAGCAACAATTGGTGTCCTTGTGTTTTATACCTGTTTGCTTATTTGATGTACAATTTCTCAGATGTAGTTCTCAAAAGCTTATTATCATACCCATGACAGTCACTATCAGACATTTCTTGGTTTTGATAAACACCTTAGGATTCTAAAGGCAGTGGAACCAGAGTTAATTTCAAAATATGGCTGATATTGCCAACAAAAACAAAATCCCTGGTTTGCCAAGAAAAGAAAAAGAAAAAACAGCTTAATTTTTTTTTCATTTCATTTGTACATGCAGATATAGTATTATACCCTTGCTCATTTATCATTCCACAATATTTCTTCAAACACGGTTGGAATGTTTTTAAATTACAATATGGCAACCTTTCTACATTATACTGTTTCTCTCCAGAAATTGCTGAAGTGCTGGGGTTTTTTGTATGTTTTTTGTTGTTGTTGTTGTTGTTGTTGTTATTTATTAAGCTAACATGTCATTGGGGTTTTTTTGTTGTTGTTTTTTTTTTTTTTTTTTTTTTTTTTTTAATTTCATATTTTTGTTTGTTTTGGTTGTTTTTTTTCATTTGGTTTTGTGCATCAAAGTTTCTAGAAATCCCACGCCAGTCATGAAGGCTTTGCCTGTCTTTGTTTCTATTGGTTGTGTATTTCTGAATTTAGTTGCATTGACTGTAGGAACCAGATTTTCCACACGGACTGGTTTTTGAATGGGTCTGAATGGTACTGTGCAGAGGGCGAGGTCCTCTGAAGAGCACAATGGATGTGATCAACGCTGCCAAGAAGATCTCCGAAGTGGGTTCTGACTTGTGCAAGCTGTCTAACAACATTGCTGATGAGGTCAGAGCTCAACTGTCTTGTGTGTTGTGTATACAGAGCAGCAGGTAGCTCTGTGTAGGGGTTTTGGGCGGTGGGGGTGTGTCCATGCACAAGTGTTCATATGTGTGTGTGGATGAGAACGAAACAGAATGGTCATGGAACTCACAGAGTTACTGTTCGACTTCAGTGTATCATCATGAAATGCATGTGGATTATTTTAGGATTTAACACCTGATCTAGAGCCGTTAAATCCCCCCAAAAAAACATTTTTATAGTGATTTTGTGCCTGTTCGTGCCTGTCTGCTTATTATAGATACGGAAATATTCAGCAATTTGATGAAATATAATTCAAAGCAACATAGTAGGATTGAACGCAGA
The DNA here is from genome assembly GCF_041734735.1 of Babylonia areolata. Lineage (NCBI taxonomy): Eukaryota > Metazoa > Mollusca > Gastropoda > Neogastropoda > Buccinidae > Babylonia > Babylonia areolata. The sequence goes on from NC_134894.1 coordinate 40,621,025, forward strand.
CATTCTTCCAAGGTAATATTTATTGTAGAGTTCAATATACAAGCATGTCAATGCATTACAGTTCAGTAAAGCATGGTATTTTGTAGAATTGAAAGGAGACTTCTTCCGAGTCTAATTATACTGTTCAATATGAAGCATATCAGTACAATACAGTTCAGTACAGAATGGTAACCACTGTTGTTGTTTTTCAGTGGGGAAAAAATAATGTTTTCAGGATGTGCAGAATGTTTTCTGAAATATATCATGATTAAGATATGACTGGTACAGTGCCCAGACTCGCAGTCCAAGAAAGACCTGGAGGCCTACCTGCAGCGAATCGCCTTGTACTGCCACCAGCTGAACATCACCAGCAAGGTCAAGGCTGACGTGCAGAGTGTCAGCGGGGAGCTCATTGTCTCGGGGGTAAGTGGCTTATGGGGCTTCACCTCGTCTGTCCTTTCTGCTATTGGTTGATGCATGGAGTTCTGTTTATTCATTGAGCTTTCTGTTTATTCATTGAGCTTTCTGTTTCTCATCTTCTGGTTCATGTCAGAGAGAACGGTACAGTGATTTTTTTTTCTTGAATGTTGACAACGGATGGGTTTTTCAATGCCGACGATGGTGACTGGTGTAATAATGTTGATGACAGATGGGTTTGTTCATGATGGCGACTGACGGACTGAATAATTTTGATGAATGGACTCATAAATGTCAACGACTGATTGACTCATTAATGTTGACAATAGATTGAGTCATAACTGTTGATGATGGTCGGACTCATTAACTCTCTCCATACAAACGGCGAAAGAGAAGACATTAACAGCGTTTCACCCCAATTAACACCATCAAAGTATTGCAAGCGGAAGGTTCTTATACTGAAGAGGTGAATGTTGACAAAGAATACCACAATTCTGATGATGGAAGCTAAAGGTTGGGTGATTGAGACACCCACTGGACATCTGAGGAGAAGAGAGGACTGGCCATACTGAGTGAGTTAATGTGGACAGCTACGATGGGTTTCTTAAGTAGACAACTGATCGTTTTGTTAATGTCTGAAGTGCTGTACTGTGCAGTTGGACAGTGCCACGTCCCTGATTCACTCGGCCAAGAACCTGATGAATGCTGTGGTGCTGACAGTGAAGGCTTGCTATGTCGCCTCCACCAAGGTCAGTGGTGTGGCATGTAGCGTCTTGTTAACATGTTGCTGTCTGGGTATGTGTTGTTCATGCCCAGTTTTGTCATATGGAGTGTTCCGTCTCATTTGTGTTTGGTTGTGGGTTTTTTTTATGTATTTGGCTTGTCACAATTTACGTTTAGTGTGTGTGCATGTGTGTGTATTCTAATCCATGTTTTCTTTTGTTGATCTTCAGGTGATTGTCAACATAAAATGTCCTAAAACATGCAACTCAGTGATAAGACTGGTGGCCCAGCAGACAAAGACCCCCACTTGGAAGTGAGGGCCAGGGTTCAGTTCATGCATGGACCAGGATTTTTCTTTTCCCCTCCTCCCACCAGACCTTGAGTGGTGGTCTGAGTGCTCGTGTTTCAGATAAGACAAACGGGGGTCCCTTGTGCGGCATGTACTTTACACATATAAAAGAACTTGTGACAAAAAGAAAACTGCTTCTGGCAAAAAATGTTGAAAAATTTATTTTTGCCAGATATGACAATAAAGCAAAACAAAGAAAAGAAGAAAAGTTGGTACAGAACACTGAGGTAATGTGCTCTTCGTAGGAAGAACAGCCCAAGTTGCGCTGTGTTGTACCAAAAGAGGAATACAGGACAATACATCGTCAGTATTTTGTACATGTTGCAATGTCAGAATGGGGAAAGAGATTAAAGATGCATACACTTATGTCTCTTCCGCATCTCCACCCCCTTTGGGCTTTTTATTACCTGTCTGTTTTTCTTCTTGTTCATTCATGTTTGCATTTTTATGGAATCCATGAATTATTCTCTGTGCATAATGTAGATTGATTTATTTATGTATTCAAAGGTTTGTGTCCATCTAGTTTGTAGTTCAGTATGTTTTAAATGATTGATTGTTCCATTTTTCTTCCAATCATTTTGAAGGTAAGGAATGTTCCATTCTTAGTCAGCTGCGCTATAATGTTAACCCATTCAACCCTAAAAGTTTAGTCTCAGCAGGCTTCCATGTCATATTGATTCGGAAAAACGCAGAAAATATTCTGAAATCAACTGCTTTTCCCTTCAAATTGATACATGTGAACACTGTATAAGTTGCTTCCCTTTGCTTGTGTTTTATGCACATGGTGGTGTGTCCATCGAGATCGATGATGACCATCGTTGTCATCCAGATGGGGGATGGGGGGAGGGTGGTGGTGGGGTGGGGGGAAGGATGCTCATGAGTCTATCTGTGAGTGCGCAGATGGCTGAATAGTCCAATCTGCGCACGAAATGTTCGCCGACAGTTGGGGCAGACAAAGACAGGCATATCATTGTCAGGGAGCTTGTTTGCCCGTGACTTTCTGGCCTGCCTCTTCTGAACAGCTGCAGCAGTCCTGTTGGCCTCACACAACTTGGCGCCTTTGTGCACAGCAGTGCGCCATTTGTTACGGTCCACTGCAGATTCCTCCCAGGAGTCAGGGTTGATATCAAACGCTTTCAGAGAGACTTTCAGAGTATCTCTGAAGCGCTTCTTCTGACCTCCGTGTGATCTCTTCCCTTGTTGCAGCTCGCCATAGAAGAGCCTTTTGGGCAGCCGATGGTCTGGCATGCGCGCCACGTGTCCAGCCCAGCGAAGCTGGAACTGCATCAGGATGGTGAAGATGCTGGGAAGGGTGGCTTTTGCGAGCACCTCTGTGTCTGGGGTCCTGTCTTGCCACTTGATGTTCAGTAGCTTCCTGAGGCATGTTGTGTGGAAGTGGTTCAGCTTCTTGGCATGTCGTTGGTACACTGTCCAAGTTTCGCAGCCGTACAGTAGTGTGGGGAGAACTACTGCTCTGTAGACCTTTAGCTTGGTCTCAAGACTAATGCCTCTTCTGTTCCAGACATTTGCATTGAGTCTACCAAAAGTTGCACTTGCTCTTGCAATCCTGACATTCACTTCATCGTCGATGGTCGCATTTCGTGACAGTGTGCTGCCAAGGTATGTGAACCGCTCCACCGCACTGAGTCTCTGACCGTTGACTGTGATGTTGGGCTCAACGTAGGGTTTCCCTGGGGATGGCTGATGGAGAACTTCAGTTTTCCTCGTGCTGATGGTAAGGCCGAAGTTCCTGCTGGCAGTGGCAAACTTGTCGACGCTGAGTTGCATGTCAGCTTCAGATCCAGCGTTGAGGGCACAGTCATCAGCAAACAAAAAGTCTCTGATGATGTCTGTCATGACCTTCGTTTTTGCTTGAAGCCTTCTGAGGTTAAACAGCTTGCCATCTGTTCGGTACTTTAGGCCGATTCCAACATCGCCATCTCTGAAGGCATCAGTAAGCATTGCAGAGAACATGAGGCTGAACAGCGTTGGAGCCAGGACGCAGCCTTGCTTGACACCATTTGTGACAGGAAAAGGAGCAGATGTTTCACCATTGTCCTGGACTCGAGCCTGCATGCCTTCATGGAATTGGCTGACCAAGGAAATAAATTTCCGAGGGCATCCGTACTTGGCCATGATCTTCCACAGTCCCTCTCTACTCACGGTGTCAAAGGCCTTAGTGAGGTCGACATAGGTGGAGAACAGATCAGCATTTTGCTCCTGACATTTCTCTTGCAGCTGCCTTGCAGCAAACACCATGTCGGTGGTTCCGCGCTCTTTCCGGAATCCACATTGGCTCTCAGGCAAATGACCTTGGTCAAGGTGTGCTGTGAGGCGGTTTAGTAGGATCCTGGCAAGTATCTTGCCTGCGATGGAGAGCAGGGAAATGCCCCGATGGTTATCACAGGCTTGCAGGTTCCCCTTTCGCTTGTACAAGTGAATGATAGATGCATCTTTGAAATCCTGGGGGATCGTCTCTTCTTTCCACATGAGTGAGTACAGCTGATGAAGCTTCTCAGTCAGCACAGTGCCTCCATCCTTGTAGACCTCTGCTGGTATGGAGTCTGAGCCAGGTGCTTTGCCACTGGATAGCAGACAGATTGCTTTCTGGGTCTCAAGAAGTGTTGGCGGATCGTCCAGTGCTTCGTTGGTGGGGACTTGTGGGAGACGGTCTATGGCTTCATCATTTATGGAGGAAGGGCGATTTAAGACACTGTTGAAGTGCTCAGCCCATCGTTCGAGAATGTTCTCCTTGTCGGTGATCAAGGTATTCCCATCTGCACTGAGGAGGGGGGATGATCCTGAGGATGTGGGGCCGTAGACTTCTTTTAAGGCATCATAGAACCTCTTCATATCGTGCCTGTCAGCATATCCCTGGATCTCATCAGCTTTGTCACTCAGCCACTTATCCTGCATCTGGCGTAACTTTTGCTGAACAGTCCTGCGGATGGCATTGTACGCATCCTTTTTTGATGTGGACTTTGGGTTGCTCAGGTGGGCTTGATGCAGACGGCGTTTCTCATCCAGAAGCTGCTTGATTTCATCACAGTTTTCATCAAACCAGTCTTTGTGCTTTCTGATCATGGGTCCCAGGGTCTCTGAAGCTGTACTATAGATCAGCTCACGCAGGGTCCTCCAGTCAGACTCCACATTCTGGTTGTTCAGAGAGGCGGATTCCAGACGATCTTCCAGCAGCTCCACAAAGGACTGTTTGATGGTGATGTTTTTCAGCTTAGCGATATTGAGCCGTTTTGGAGCCTTCTGGCCTTGGGGGCGTCTCTTTGGCTGGATTTGAATATTCAGCTTCGAGACTACAAGGCGATGGTCTGTCCAACACTCGGCGCCGCACATGGTCTTTGTTACACGTACATCTTGCCTATCCCTTTTCCTGACGATGACATAATCGATGAGATGCCAATGCTTTGAGCGAGGGTGCATCCTTGACGTCCTGTTACGGGTAGGGAGGCAGAAAACTGTGTTGGTTATCAGCAGTTCGTGCTCTGCACATGTCTGAAGCAAAAGCAATCCATTTGGGTTGCAGTGGCCCACACCGTGCTTTCCAATCACTCCATCCCAGGAGATGTAGTCAGAGCCAACTCTAGCATTGAAGTCCCCAAGAATGATGAGCTTGTCTGCTTTAGGGATGGCAGCAATGACAGAGTGAAGGTCCTCGTAGAACTTCGCCTTCACTTCATCCGGGTTGGTCATGGTTGGGGCGTAGGCACTGACAATGGTGAGGTGCTTCTGGCCAGATGCCAGTGGGAGTTTCATGGTCATAAGCCTATCGTTGACTCCCTTTGGGATTCCAGCTAGCTTGCTGACAAGTGCTGTTTTTACTGCAAAACCAACACCAGCCTCACGTCGCTCTTCGCTTCCTCGTCCACTCCAGAAGAAGGTGTAACCAGATCCCCGTTCACAGAGCTCGCCTTCACCTGCAAGCCGAGTCTCACTCAAGGCTGCGATGTCGATATTGTATCTGGCGAGTTCGGATGCAACTAGTGCTGTTCTCCTTTGGGGTCTGTCTGCGTTATCTCTGTCCAGGAGAGTCCTTATGTTCCAAGCACCAATGGTGAGAGGAACGATCCTTGTTTTTTTCTTTTCTTTCTCTTTGTTTCGACCGCTGATGTAGGGTCCCCGCCAGCCGCGGTATGCTGGCCAGGGTGATATGGAGCAGGCAATTTTTAGGGCACCTTTTCTAGCCCCTTCCTCATGCCAGGGAGGTGAGCAGTGCATTCCTAAAGAGGGCTGCTCAGACGGCTGCCGAGCTCCATCGCTGCTCCTGTCGACGAAGAACGACCCTATGGCCTGAGCCGCCTGCGTGCAGGTCTGCAGCTACGACTGCCAGTGTACCCACACCTGTCGTTTCGTCGCTCGCCTGTCGCCACAGGACTTGGGGGTGATGAAATGATGAAGGATGAAAGGTCATTTTGGATGACTGATGACTTGCGCGATGAGTTTGTTTAAAGTGAAGAGGAGTTGCGCAACGTCGACCTCACTCTCTCGTCCGGGTCCACCAATTTCCAGTGGCAAGACTAAGTCGAGACGACTGGAGGATGAGCACGGATGCAGTGGATAACCAAGATATCCTTTCGGTGTCTCATCTTGCTCTCTGCACTCCACAGTGCGTTGCTGTAACCGCCTTCCTCTCCGTTGAACCGATAGGTTTCTTCCGCAGATTCTGCCGGATCCAGACTTCGCATGCATGGGTAGACACACCCCGGGGGCCAACTGCGTGTGGCATGCACACAGCACGGTGGAGCTAGATGGCCGTCGGTGGCTATCCTGAGCCGACGCCCTTTTATGGATCTCCATAAGGGTGTCTAGCCACCCGCCTCACCAGTCCCAGAAGGGAGTGGTGGGAGTGCCGGTTTAGTCGTCGGCAACCCGACCCTGAACAGGTTGTACTGGATTACAGGTTACCAGTAGCAGATCTAATGACCTGACCTGACCTGAAGGTCATGCACATACAGAAATGTGGAAACCATTTAAATAAAACAAATTTAGACTCCTCAGGAGATGAATTGATAATCAATACCGTTGTTTCCAAGTTTTAATTCAGTTCATGTTGATTTGAGTTTTGAAGTATGAATGTTTTTGAATGGTGTTGGTTGTTGGGTTGTTGTTTTTTTTTCATTGTGAAGTTATCATGAATCTTGTTAGTCAGCTGAATTGTCTCCGTTTGTTGAATGAACCATAACATGTGTTTGAGTCTGTCGCATTATGTTCACTGATTTGTTTTCATTGTTTGTTTGTTTTTCAGTACAAGAAAGGAAATGCAAAGGTAAGTCATCCGTTTCCTCTTGTTGATATGGGTCTGCATCATAAAATTCTCACTGTCCCAGTTTGGCAGAATGTCGTCTAGAGTAGATCCATACACCAACCTAATTCTCCAGTCATGATCAGCCTATTGTAGCATATACAGTTCATGGATAATAAGAGTACACTTCTCATGCAATGGGCATGAATTATTTTTTAAAGGAACTGAAATAAGGCTATTTACAATCTGCATTAGGAGATTCAAAGAAATCTTCCAATTGAAAAGGACGGTGTGCATGCTTTCTGGCTTAGAAAAGATGGATGGTAGGGAGCAGATGGTGTTTATCATAGAAAAACGTCGTGAATACAGGGGCTTGTTCAATTAATAGTTCTACATGAAGTTGATACATCTGTGTGAAGTTAATACTTACATGTGAACGTAATACTTCTGATACGTCTTTGTGAAGTTGCTACTTCTGTGAGAAGTATAAATACTTAAAATGTAAAGTAAATACTGCTATGTGAAGTTAGTACTTCTGTGTGAAGTTAATACTTCTGTGTGGTGTTAACACGTGTACACACCCCTCCACAGAAACCTGTGGTACTGTGGAAGATGAAGGCCCCAGCCAAGAAGCCTCTGGTGCGGAGAGAGGACCAGAACGAGCTGAATGCCACCATACGCAAAGGAACCTCGCGCGCTCTCATTGAACCCCTCAAAGCGCTCAGCGAATTCCAGGAGGTCACCGCAGACAGCTACTGCTGAGCAGCGTCAGTGTGTGTATCGGACATTATGGGACATCTCCCTTAGGGTGCATGTTTGTGTGTGTGTGCTTGTGTGCACGTGTATGAGACTGCAGAGGAAAGGATGGTATGATACTGTGTCCAGTCCTGCACAAAGTTTTGTTGTGTTGGTTCCTTGTGTAGGAAAAGATAAGTTGTCAGTGTCATTCCGTTGTGGACAAGCCCATACTTTGCCAGATCTGTAAACATTAAATTTTGTTGTGATCCAATTTGGGATTACAGTGGATTAATTTTTGTCTGTGTTTTTCCCGCTTTGGTTAAAGGAAGGTCATTTATGTCACCCCAGTCTGTAAGTGAAATCTGTCAGTATTGCTCAGATAGAGCCTCGCAAAACTGTGGGGTCAGAGGCCCTGCTAACAGGACATTGTAAAGCACAGGTTGTTTTGAACACACATTAAATGAGAAAAATATTGGCAGTGAAAAGAGGGATTGGGGATATAATCCAACAGCTGATCTTGTGCTGAATATCAGTGTAAGGAATTATGCATTTATTTGGTCTATAAGGGGAAATTCTCTGTCTGGTTTGAACATTGTTTTGTATTTGTTCTGCTCATTATTAATGAGTAAGAATAGGTGAAAAACCTTTCATCACCACATTGTACAAGGCAAAAAATCTGTAAAATTGATGGGCAAAATTTGCAGCATTTTGCCAGGTAAAGTTCACCAGCCTTTGAAAATTTCAGATGATTTTCATTATTAAATGATGGCAGAATTATATTTTCAGTTCATTTGTGAAGCAGCAACCATTCAAAATATTTTTGTATGGGTAGACTGCAATGTATGTTGAATCTCGTTTCGACAAAAGGGATCAATTTGTGGGTATTTTTATGTATGAAACCATGACTATGTAATTGAGAAGCATGTTGGGGGTGCATCACATTACAGGAGCAAGGATTCCTGTTAAAATGGCAAGGTGGATAGGAGGGAATGAGCAAAAATTTACTTAAGATTTGGTACTGTTTTCTCTCCATTCTTGTGAATGTGTGCCCCACTTTCATGTAGAATGATGTTTGTTTTTTTTGCACACTTGTGTTCAGTAGTTGTGATGTATTCTATGATATGGTTGTGTTATTTTTCCTTGTTCAGACCTTAGAAAAGTGCAAGAAATTTTGAAATCATAATTGACATTTTTGTACAAACTTTTTTTTTTTGACCCCTGCATCTGTTTACATGCAAAGACTGAAGAACTCTCCTGAACAAAGCTGTGTTGATATATGTATTTTTGATTGATTGAATATTTTTTAAGGTTACTGACTGGTGTTTATAGGATGAAAACTGAAAACAGGTCAGTCGACAGGACCAGGAGCAAAAGAAGTGGGGGGGGGAGGCAGTGACTGAAAGAAGACTGTACAGTACTTGAACGAGCAATAGGCCATTGCCAAATTAATTTCATGACTCGTCTAATATCCGGCATGTTCTGGACACAGTACTGCTGGCCAGTCAAAAGACCTGCCACCCTGTATTGGCAAATCATTTGCACAGCTTTGGTCTTTTGCAATGCTGCCACCCAGCATTGTTTCACTGTGGTTTTCATCTGTTGTGACTTGGTTCTATAGATTTGTTTAGTTTTTGTTGTGATGATAGTGGTTTTTGCCACAGTTGCTTGGGCATGGTCTTGTCGAGGGACTATTCAGAAAGTGCACATGCGTGTGTGAACCAAGGATCCAATTGTCCACCTTTTTTGCTCGGTTTTATTCGTGCATCAGACATGTATTAAAGGATGGATCAAAAATGAGTACAGGAAGGTTGTGATACTATAACTGCTTTTTGTACAGTTTGTACATATTTCTTGTTCATTGATCAAATTGTGTGTTGTGCATCTATCTTGTGATGAATCATGTTGTTGCGGCCGTTTTCTTCTTTTCATTGTGAAACCACGCTTATCTGAAAGTGTGTTGAATATTGGTTCTGTCTGAAGGTATGTTAAACTTGTGATGGTTGTTCTATTAGTTGTCCTCTCTCATGTAAATTTGCCTTGTCTGTTCTACGTATTATCGTTTTCCAGGTCAGTTTCTTGCTGTCTGCAGTTAAACCAGAGTATTTTGAGTCTGAAATAAAGATAAGATTCCATTTCTGTCACCGTTTTGAGGCAGTTGTTTAAACTGCATGTTTTGCTATTATTGTTTGCAGTCATTAAGGAAACAACTATATATATATAAATATATAAAACTAAATAGGTGAATGAACTGACACAAAAGACGGACTGACGGAGAAAAGTACTAACTACCTAAGAATGGAAATGATTCAAATATTGCTGTAAAGCAAGCAAGCATGATAAAATGTATACAAAATGTAAACAAGAAGTGTTGTTCAAATACACACACAGATACATCATTTGTTGTTGCTTTGTTTTTGCTTTGTACTGTTTTGCTGGCATTTTTCAAATTTTTTTTTTTTTTTTTTTTTAATTATTAACTCAAGATAACTTTGTGATCGATTACTTTTATATATTTTTCTTGGTTGTGGATTTCTTTTGCATTTATAAAGGAAAAATATAGGCTTCTGATTATTTGCTCCGTCGTTTACTGTATCTGTTTAGGTCCCACATGTTTAGTGTTATAATGTGTAGTAAATACTGATGAAGATAGTGTTCTTGCCTGGAAATTGGTGTGTGTATACATGTGTAAGTGTCGATGTGTGTTTGTGTGCGTCTGCATTCGCACATGCCAGTCTTACCGATAAGTGTCATTTAAAGATTTTTCGATCCCCGTGCGCCTATTCCAAGTTAGCCTACATACTCCAAAAGACCCCAATTCCCCTTTTTTATATATTAAAAACAAATGTTAAAACCACTTCACAACACAATACACACATATAATACATTTGTACACACGCACATACATTCTATTCATTTTATGTGAATGTGCATGGCAGCAAAAAGCTTAACGCACATGATGCTCCATAAAAAAAGCTATGAGAGAGACATTTCCCCCATTTCATACAATTTTCAGCTTTTCTAAATGCTCATTTTTTGCTTGTGTGCCCGTCTCTGTTGGCAATCTGTCCTGCTCTGAGCATTAGGAAATAAATACAAACATTTAACAGTTTTAATTTGTGTGTGTGGTTGCACGCGCGCGTGCATTTTACAGAAAAAGAAAGGCTGAATAGGCGAAATGGGAATGGCTGGCAGGCGAAATAGAACACGAGTCAACATTTAAAGAGACTACGGAGAGTGACTCCTCCATGAAAGAATAGGGGAAACAAGAGTAGGCGAAACGGGATTTGGCGAATCAGACATGTTCTCTTGCACTTTCCCTTCGCAATGCCACAGGACGCCCCTTCAGACACAGCCTGACTGGGGTCCTGGTTCCTTTCACAAAACCACAGAACCCCAGGCCTTTCAAGTGACGTCATTCTGCTACGAGACATACAGTGTGCATCCTACAGACACTGTTCCACGATCACTAACGTATATACACACTGTGTTTTTACAGTGCACTAACGTCCATGGACAAACGGCACAAACATGGACAAACGGCACAAACATGTACACTGCACACCCTTCAACAACCACCACCACAACAGTCATTATGTCAAGGTACAACTGTGACGACTGGCACAAAACTGTGCGACACAACCATGGGAATCGGTTTCTTTGTGGGGTCCATCTGTGTCCACATGACGGAGGCCTGGCTGCTTCCTTCCCCTGTGTTCGGGGGTCACTGCTGCAGGGGCCGTTCATCTGGTGCGTCTCCTCTGGGGGCTCTCCTAGTCTGCTTCGATTCTGCAGAGTAAATATTTCATAAAAATACGTAATTTCAAGTAAATAAACAAAAATAATAATACTTGTTTTTCTCAAGAAGACAAGTATGCCTTTGCATCATCATCATCATCAACATAAACCATGCCAAACCAGTTCCTGTGTTTCTTCTTGAGTTATAATTTTTTTTTTTTTTTAATTAAAAAAAAAAAGAGGATGTGGAAGGAAAGCAAAGGACATTTTCGTGCAATAAACAGCACTCTTTCCATCTCAGTGACAGGCCAAATTATTTGTAATCGGAAACGTGACAACCCGCCTCGAAATTGACGGTGACGGTGTCTAGGCTGGTAATATAATAATAAAATGCATGGGGATGGGGATGGGAAGAGGTAGAGAAGGAATGACTTGTATTACATTGTATTGTATCGCGCGCATCATATTGTGTTGTGGTGTGCTGGTCATGTCGAATTACACATTGCATTGTATTTCATTGCATTGTATTGAATCACATTATACTGTGCCGTATTACTTTGCACTGTATTGTGCTGTACTGTGTTGTGCTGCTTTGCGTTATAGTGTATTACTTTTAGTCAGAACACCCCTCTCCATATGAAAATCGGACCGCTTTCCCGGTGGGGTGGGGGTGGGGGGCGGAGGAGAGAGAGACAGAGCGCCGAAATACTGTCGCGCCACTCTTAATATCTTCTCTTTTTTTTTCTTTCTTTTTTTTTCGCCTGAAAGTCCATATTTCATTAACAGTCAAAATGGACCTCGCTGCAGAGTTGTTTTTTTTCTTCTTCTTCTTTGTTTTTTTTTTTTTTCGCAGGGACAACCCCCCTGCTGCTGTGTGCCCCCTGAATGTGAACTACTGTGCAACTATAATCTGCACTGTCCGTCTGTGACCTGAAAATATAGTGTTAATGACTGGTGGAGTGTTGGTCTTGAGGTAATGCGTCCGCTCAGGAAGCGAGAGAATCTGAGCGCACTGGTTCGAATTACACTGGCAGTCGCCAGTATCTTCTCCCTCTCCACTAGACACCGAGTGGTGGTCTGGACGCTAGTCATTCGAGACAAACCGAAAAGTCCCGTTTCAGCATGCACTTAGCGCACGTAAAAGAACCCACAGCAAAAAAAGGGTTGTCCATGGCAAAATTATGTAGAAAAATTCACTTCGATAAGAAAACAAAACTGCAGACAGGAAAAAAGACAAATGGGTGGCGCTGTCAGTGTAGCGATGCACTCTCCCTGGGGAGAGCAGCCCGAATTTCACACAGGGAAATCTGTTGTGACAAAAAAGAATAAGACAGAAGCAAAAAATACAAATCTGTTAGTTTTTGTTTCTGGCGCCCCTGTTCCTGTTGACCTACATAACTTAAAATGGTTGACAAATGCATACATCCAGAATGAGAAACAGAGACTGGATTGCCTTTGTTAGTCACCCCCACCCCCACCCTCCTCCTCCTCTCCCATCACAACAAGCACCCACCCCTATCCTCCATTCCACCTTTCATTAGGGGGACGGGGGGGAGGGGGGGGGAGCGGCGGGGAACGCCACCCCCCAAGACTTAGCACTGAAAAACCTCAAAGGAAACACGACCGGACCTCACGACGTCACTGAGTTGACACGGAATATTCCGCTCAGGACATAATAATCACGCGCCGATAAAAGGTGATTTCTCGAGAATGCGCTTTTGTGTCGTTTTTTTCGAAAACGCCCGTCGGTCAAGAAGAGGTAGGGGGAAAAAAAACACAGCTCTGCCAGTGAAACAAACAGAAACCAACCGGGTGAGGGGGGTGGGCGGGGCAGGGTGGGGGGGGAGAACCAAAACACAAAAAACCTCTGCCAGTGAAACAAACACAAACACAAACACAAACCAATCGCGGTTATCTGCCGCACGACGGATCGAGACGGAGTAATCCAGATCCGGTATCCCTGACCCCGATCGCAGCTCTTGGCACAAGCCGGTGTTTTGCTGTCAGCCCGTCAACAATCAGAGGAACGGGAAATTGATCGATACGTAAACACCTGATCGATGGGGGCGACAAGCCCTCTTTTTCTCTGAACTCTTTTATTGAATACCACTGCAAGGGGATGACGCAGTGGGCTTCTTTTTTTTTTTTTTTTCTTTTTTCTTTTTTAACCTGTGGGGGAGGGGTATTGAGGGGTGGGGAAGGAGAGGGGTTTTTAACATCAAGGCGGTGGAGAGAGAGCAAAGTCCAAACCTTATGTCAACCAGTCTGTGACTGTACAGTAGTGTTTTGTCCAACGAGGTAACACGGCTGCTCAAAGAGCAGACCCATCGTATTTGGTTGTACAAAGTTGGCTTTTTTTTGGTGCTTTTTTATGATTTTATTACACATAACATCAGAGACAGACAGACAGACAACTTAGATTAGCAATCACAAATAAAGTTTATATATCTCAACATTAATTTTACACACACACGACAAGCATGTCAGCCATCCAAAACAAAAGGGCGCTCCCCCAAGCCACACTCCTCCCGCCAACGACGGAACAGTTGTGTTTTTCAGTTGCTCGGTTTCTCCAGAACGAGCTTTTTGCACGATTTTACCCTCTTTTTTTTTCTTTCTAAATATGACAATGTCGCTCAATGTGCTGATGATCTTTTCAGTTATTTGGATGAATCTTTCAAGAAGCGGACACGACTGCGCGCATAGTCTTATCAAATACAACTTGATAAACCAGCACAATGAGAATAATGGTTTCTCGTTTTCCACAAAAAGAAGCATGTGGTTCTTTTCAACACAGGCATAATCGATCCTCCTTCCTCAAACTGTTCAAAATTTGACTCAACGGAAAGGAAATTATACATACATCATGAATGAAATTTCCAGGTCACCTGACACATGTTTTGCTGCAAACGACATTTTGAAGCTACCTTATCAAAGGCTTTGAAAAGTCTGAAATGACAGTCCACCTTGCTACGCTTTAGTCAAATCCGACCAGATTAACAGAGTCCAATTTTTTCTTCAAGCGCGCGAGAGAGGGGGAAACATAAATAGATAAAGAGACAGAGACGGAGACCAACTATCTAAATGACAGGCCCACGTCGGCATTTAAGGGGGAAAAAAATCGGTGGCTCTGGCACACCGACATATTCTTATCAAAAAGAACGACTAACCCCCAAAGTCAAAACATCCCAATCAAACAGTTCTCTGCATAAAAAAATAATTTAAAAAAAAAAAACAACAAAAAACTTTCCCCCGTGCGGATTTGAAGTCAAACTACAAAGCCGCCTGAAAACGTCAAGCCTGTGTGTGCGTCTCTCTGGCCCAGATGGCAACGTTCAGGATTGATGGGCGGTTAAGGGACTTGTTTTGCTCGAGCTGATTAAAATATTCGGGTCAGCGGGTTCGCACTCCAAACACACAGCGTTTCAGCACGTCTTTCCCCGCACAGAGGTCCTATCTAATATCCAGTGGGTGGTCTGAAAGGCCAAGCCCAGCAGCTTTCTTCATTGGAAATGCCGTATTCTTTGTCTTCATCCCCGTCTTCAATGCGAGAGTTTAAGTTTCAGTAGCTCAAGGAGGCGTCACTGCGTTCGGACAAATCCATATACGCTACACCACATCTGCCAAGCAGATGCCTGACCAGCAGCGTAACCCAACGCGCTTAGTCAGGCCTTGAGAAAGAACTCTCTCCCCAGCGGGCAATTGAAGCCCGGTCTCCCGCGTGACAGGCGGGGATACTGACCACTATACTACCGAGGAGCTATGAATGCGAGAACCTTCCGCTTGTAACAGTTCAGTGTCAGCAGTGATGAAACGCTATTATCGACGCTCCTTTTGTCGTCAGTACGGAGAGAGTTAAAGGTCCGTGATACTACTGTCATGCCTTGGACGGCGTGTGGATGTTGCGGGGAAGTGGCCTGGTATTTACAGCACCAACCAGAATGAGCGGGTCCCAGGACTGATTCATCCAACGCCCGAGATTTTTCTTTGACCCCCTCCACACCCCTTCCCTTTTATCAATATACCTTAGAGTGTGTCTAGGTGCCAGTTTTTCGGGTGTGACGACGAACTGAGGTCCCGTGTGCAGCAGGTTCTTGAGCAGCGCACGTAAAAGAACCCACGGCAACAAGAGTTGTCTCAGGAACAATCACTAAGAAAAGTCCAGTTCAACAGAAAACAGACATTGACCTACATGCAGACAATAACCAACCAACCAACCCCCCCCCCCCCCCCCCCCCCCCCCCCCCCCCCACACACACACACACACACACACACAGACACACATATCGAGATACAAAATGTTGAACTGAATTATATGTCACGATCTCCATGGGTCAGCAGCCCAGAGAAATCTGTTGTGGCAAAACAATACAACACAATACAATAAACGTAAGTACAGTAGTAACCATACATCATCATCACCACCATCAATGGAACAGCCTACTTAGAACGTGAAATCTACAAATTTATAGAAAGAACGAGGTATTTGTGGCAGTACATATGGCAATCAATTATGCATGGGGACAGGGACTGTGCACATTTTGAACGCTAACAGGTATCATCACAATCAGTACCACCATCATTATAGCCCACTGTCACTACTTTTCATACTGCCATCATCATCATCCACACAGAAAACAATATAGCTGAGGTCCTCGTGTTGAACTGTACAGGGGTGTGGGTATGTTGTGGATTCATTCTTTTTTCTTCTTTTTTTTTAATGTTTCACCTCACACCTGTTGAAAAGAATGTATATATATATATTTATATCCATATGTGGTGTCAGATATTTCAACTGTGTTTTCATCCTCCATGGCATTTTATGAAATTTGCTTCGCTGTGATTTGACTTTAAAATTAAAAAAGAAAACCATCAGTACTTTCGATGAAGAACGTGTTCCTCTTCTCACACTACCTTCCTGTCTGTCTGTTTTGTTTTTGTTTTTTTGTTTGTTGTTTTTTTGTTGTTGTTGTTTTTTGTTTTTTTTTGGGGGGGGTTGTTTGTTTTTGTTTGTTTTTTTAACCGCATTCTTTGTCCCTCTCTCTTCGTCTCTCTCTTTTTTTACTTGTACTTTTTTAAGTTCCCTTATAATATGTCAATGCAAGTCACTGGTTTGTACTCGTACTCATTTGGTTTGTTTTGATGGAATGTCTGGTGTGTACCGTGGGCATGGAATGTGTGTACCGTGGGCATGGAATGTGTGTACCGTGGGCATGGAATGTGTGTACCGTGGGCATGGAATGTCTGGTGTGTACCGTGGGCATGGAATGTGTGTACCGTGGGCATGGAATGTGTGTACCGTGGGCATGGACTGTCTTGTGTGTACCATGGCATGGACTGTCTGGTGTGTACCGTGGACATGGAATGTGTGTACCGTGGGCATGGAATGTGTGCACTGTGGGCATGGACTGTCTTGTGTGTACCATGGCATGGAATGTCTGGTGTGTACCGTGGGCATGGAATGTCTGGTGTGTACCATGGCATGGAATGTCTGGTGTGTACCGTGGGCATGGAATGTCTGGTGTGTACCGTGGGCATGGAATGTCTGGTGTGTACCGTGGGCACGGAATGTCTTGTGTGTACCATGACATGGAATGTCTGGTGTGTACCATGGCATGTAATGTCTGGCGTGTACCGTGGGCATGGAATGTCTGGCGTGTACCGTGGGCATGCACTGACTATAACTGACAAGTGAACACCGACCCACAAACCACCCTCATCACGCGTCTAAACAGTATCCCCTTCTGGACTTCAGCCACACGTCGGACAAAAAGATGCCTGCTGTACCGAACGTCAGTCACGTTGTTGGCATTCAGTCCCGTGCTCTAAACAATAAGCCTTGCACGCATGGATTCTGTCATCCAAGTGAAGACCCCACTACAAAAACACAAACATTTTATGTTTACCTTTCCTGAACACGCCCCCTCCCCCTCCTTTCTCACCACACGACCGCCCCCCCTCCCTCTGCATCTTAACCTCCTCCCCCCCTCCCACCTTTCCATCTCTGTCCTCAAGACGTCTCTAACTTTTTGACCGTTACGTTGTCCCCTGCTGTTTGTAGCTGTCTCGAGCTGTACCCGAGGTGAACGACCGAGTACAATTGCGGGCACAAGCAATGAACATGACTGTCACAGCTATATCTCTGTCATCGGCTTACGGCTTATCGGCGTTGAAAAGCTTTTGATGACGCACGTTAACACCTGTTGTTTTTTTCGTTTGTGTGTGTGTGTGTGTGTGTGTGTGTGTGTGTGTTTCTCTCCCCCCCCCCCTCCAACCCCCTCACACACACACACACACACACACACACACACAGTGAGAGAGAGAGAGGCGCGCACATTTTTTTTCTTTTCTTATTTCTTTATCAAGCAATCTAACTTTTCCCGACGGTCCAGGAAAATAAGACATACTGACAAATGCGGACGCGACATGTCTTTGTGCAATTACCTTCTATCCCCTGCCACCCCCCACCCCCCCTCCCCTCCTCTCCCCTCCCCACACTGAGGAAGGAAGGAAAAATGACTGTCCACACAACAGACTGAAAAAAAACACATTTTTTTAACAGTCTTATCTAAATAATATTTAATTTAATGTGTGTGTGTGTGTGTGTGTGTGTGTGTGTGTGTGTGTGTGTGTGTGTGTGTGTGTGTGTGTGTGTGTGTGCGTGCGTGCAGGTGTTTGCATCATTGTGTGTGTATGCTTTATCTGTTTGATTCGTGTGAAGTAGGTGGAATACACACAAATATAAAACTCCCAACATGACACAAAGTGCCATACGCTGTTTGATGTTGCTCAATTAAAGAAGACAGAGACTGATAAGGCATACGTTTCGATCTGCACACCCACACACACACACACACACACACACACACACACACACACACACACACACACACAGAGAGAGAGAGAGAGAGAGAGAGAGAGAGAGAGAGAGAGAGAGATTTACATTTACAGTTCCAATTTCCTCTACTTTTCTAGTCTGGCACAAATCGATTTCTGACAAAAACTCCACTAGTTTTGCACCACTGAGCCGATCTGCATGATTTTTGTGCTGATGGCCATTGCTTCCTGTGGTGTCTGCACAGGAAAGCCTGTGTATGAAAAGGGTCCGAACAATGCTTGGCTATCTTATATAATAAAATCATGACAAGCATTTTTTTTTTTTAATTCTGGAAGCAAGCTTCATATAGTATTTGACTGACACGTGTTTCTCTTCTTCAAAACCACGTCCAAACATCCATCTGTCCATCCAGTCAAACGGAAACCATACCTGCACGCATGATTTGGGTGATGGAAGTATAATAGTCACACCATTTTGTTATTTCTAAAACGTCATCCCCACCAACTCTGAAAGATAAAAACTCTTGCAATAGTTAAAGGTTAATTTTGAAAAAAAAATTTCGCAGATTAACAATTGTGGGGCTTTCCACTGCACAATGAACCTCGTCTCAAAAATGCCTTTGCACACAGAACAACATGACCATGATCACTAAAAGAGACGACATAAACTTTACATCACTATCGTCGAGACACGAAGTTCTCAGTATTTTGTACTCACAACCGCTATATTTGAAACACATCCACTGAAACTGTTTTTGTCGCTGTCTTCGGCAGACAGAAAGCGTTCAAACCCGATGGGTTAGGACTTATGTGCAATTTCAAGTCACCAGCATGCAGGAAAGTGGCCAATGTCCCAGCCATGTCATATTTGTGGCTGTACAGTACTAATGCTGAGAGTGAAAATCCTCGTTAAGCCTGTGTCCTCTGCCTCTGGCCACCAGCAGTGTATGTATCATTCTATTGGAACTCGCATTCGCAAGTTCGTTTTCCATAAAGTTCATTCTAGAAATGTTACAAGATATTCCACACTTTTACTCAAAATTATGGGGATTGAATTGGGGTGGTTTGGATGCGCTGGAGTCTTGAAACACGTTGTCAAAAATACTTCTTTTAAACAGTAACCAGGTCTGTCTGAGAATTGTCATGCAGCTTTCAAACTTCAGTGTGACCACCGTGGTGCATGCTGGTGCAGAAACATGCACGTGAATGCAGGAGTGTGTATGTTAGTGTGTTACAACCGGATTAACTTTCCTCCAGTGGAAGCATCGTTGGCTGGTTCAGACACATGTTTCCACTTTGCTTTGAAAGTTTTGTGTGTGTGTGTGTGTGTGTGTGTGTGTGTGTGTGTGTGTGTGTGTGTTTGTTTTTGTTTTTGTTGTTGTTGTTGTTTCTTTGTTCGTTTGTTTTTTGTTGTTGTTTGTTGTTGTTGTTTGTTGTTGTTGTTTGTTTGTTTTTAATGTGTTCTGTGCGCGCATGACTCTAGTTGTTCTATTTTCTCCCCGCTTTCAAGTACATGCCTCAGAATGTTGTAAAAACGAAGCTACCATTTTGAAGAAACGAGATTCCAGTGATATCTTGTGCCAGCCAACCTCACAGACATGTAATTAAACACAGGACGCTTTTATGCCCTCCATCAAATTTCACTTCAGGCACCACACCAATCCCCAGACATAAATGCCGCTGCCCCCAAGATTCTAAATTTAGCAATGTTATTAACCGCAAGCTACTTTATCCCCTTCCAAATGGGGAGCATATCCAACTTTGAATACACCCTCAACTGTTTTCTGCTGTTTTTGTGGCCTCCTGAACCCAGTTTTGGACACGTTATTACTTTCTCCAAGTCCGGACCAGTCCACCAGGCGTCTTCTTTCCCTGGTTCGCAAACAACTGTTGAGCGCGCACAGTCGAAGACGACACGACTGAAGAATTTGTTTCACATTATCTTTATCTCCCTCCTGTCTGTGGCTTTTCCCTACGAGGCAGACCCTGCAAATGATATTTTTGTTTGATCATTCTGTTTGTCTTCTGTCAGAGTTGTGAGGTTTATCTCTCTGGAAATAGTTTCAGCAAAATGTAATAAGTTTGCGATAATTATTGCTAGATTGGTTCTGTAAATCCAATGGATTCCTGCTATATTACAAGATCGTAATAAACTTCTGTTACATTTTGTATCACACACCGCCCTGTGAACTTTCAGTGGTGCTGAAAGCATTTTTTAAACGGATAAACCGCTTTATTAAGCTTACCGATCCATTTGGCAAACCATTGAGTACACAAAATTCTGTGTACTTATTTACTTATCTAGCTTGATTATAATCTTTAAAACGGGTATAACGTTCCTGTACAATACAACTCAGAATAAGAAAAAAAAATAGTTTGGAACACAAATCTAAAATAAACGAGACAAAACAGGCGCAAATAGTTATCAGTTGGAACATAAGGAATCAAATGTATATCGGTGACGACTGTCCAGAAATGAAGAAAGCTTTTAATGAAGGACAACACTGGCACAATAGCCGAATGGTAAAAGCATTGAACTTTCAATCTGAGGGTCCGGGGTTCCAGTCCCGGTTACGGTGTCTACTTGGTAAAGGGTGGAGATTTTTCCGATCTCCCAGGTAAACATAATGTGCAGACCTGCTAGTGCCTGAACCCCATTCGTGTGTATACGCATGCAGAAGATCAAATACGCATGCTCAAGATCCCATAATCCATGTCAGCGTTCGGTGGGTTATGGAAAGACGATCATCAAACCCGGCATGGAACCCCCCTCCCAGAAAACAGAGTGTGACTGCCTACATAGCGGGGTAAAAACGGTCAAACACGTAAAAGCTTACTCGTGTATACGAGTGACTGTGGGAGACGCAGCCCGCGAAGGACGGAGGGACAGACAATATGACAAAGACTTGAGTTCCAGTTTCAAGACGGTGTTAAAAATGCGAATGCTTCACAACAAAGACTTGAGAAAAGGTGAAGAACAGTCCGGGAAGACGGAAACTGAGGAGAGCACAGAAGGGAACAGTGTGAAATTTCAAGCGTTTAGATTTAGAAAACAATGACACTGCTTTTAACGAAGGTTTCTCTGCAAAAATGAAGCAGAATGGCAGGCAAACCTCCAGTAATGTCTGAATTATTTCAATTCCCCAGTATGGCCGTCTATCTGGCATTGGCTATCTGGGTGTTGAGAGAGACAGACAGACAGACAGGGAAAGCAAAATGACGTATGTACGGAGTATATACTCAAAGCCATAGCCGCTGTGGAGGGGTAAACGATCAACATAAGGAACATTGATTTGTTTGAATTGTGTGTGTGTTGTCGATGGTGGTGGTGGTGGTGGTGGTGTTCTTGCTCACGTTCCAAACATTTTTTTCAGTCCCTGAACGTCCTTTCTTTTCCTGAAGTTGGCGTTACAAAACAACCGTTAAGCTGAACGCAACCCAGGACCTGTTTTCAGGGTCTATCCGTCGGGCATCCACACCACACGGACCACCACCACCACCACCACCACCCACGAACCTGAATAGATTTTACAAGACCGTGTCCACCACCACCACCACCACTACCGAACAATGGCGGCCATTCACGCCGGATGTGACGCACGCCAACGGACTGATTTACGATCAGCTGGCACGGCCAAAGGGTCACCACTCGGTGCGCTCTCACGGCCATCCTCCACTTTCACCTGCCGAGGTTTACGACGCCTTGGGTCGATGGTGTCTTTGGAAGACAGGGAGCGGAAGGGGGACGGGGGGTCATGAGTCCGTGGGTTATGTGTGAATGATGGCCGGGATGGCCACTCGTCTGTTGGATGGCTTGTTGTGTTGAGCTGCCAATAGCTGGGTAGGCACATGTATTGTCGTGGTTCGTCCTAGCTCTGTGACCAAAGAGGGTGTTCTGAGGTCAGGTTTCAGAATGCCTGGGCACACTTTTTGACCTAGATGACCTCTGTGTTGGTTTATGTATCAGTACGTACCGTGCGTGCACGTGCACTCGTGCTGCGAACACAGGTACACCCGGCGCGCGCCTGCTCTCTCTCTCTCTCTCTCTCTCTCTCCCCCCTCTCTCTCTCTCACACACACATACGCGCGCGCTGTGAACCGCTTCCAAATCTGTATCTGGTATAATTCCTTAATTTCTAAAACAGCAGTTGCACTTCAGACAATCCAAACCAAGGAGGCATTACAATTGAATTTGAGCGTGATCGATGTGGAGATGTGGATTTGCAGTCCAGTGCACGACAGACAAATATGCAAAAGAAAAATTACATCCGTCCATGTACAGCATTCAAGCCAAAAGAGTGGGGGTGGATGTGGAGGTGGCAGAAAATAATCGTGTCGGACTGACCTGAGAGATCAGCATCACATGACTCACACATGAAAGAGAAAAAAAACACCCCGAGCAGCTGGTGACCGGCAAGGAGAACGCTGCCAACAACTATGCCCGATTCCACTACACCATCAACAAGGAGATCGTCGACCTCGTCCTCAACAGAATCCGGAAGCTGGCTGACCAGTGCGCGGTCTGCAGGGCTTCATCTTCCACTCCTTCGGTGGTGGCACCGGCTCTGGCTTCACCTCTCTGCTGATGGATCGTCTGTCTGTGTACTACGGCAAGAAGTCCAAGCTGGAGTTAGCCATCTACCCTGCTCCCCTGGTGTCCATCTCCGTGCGTGGTGGAGCCCTACAACTCCCTCCCGACCACCCACACCACCCTGGAGCACTCAGACTGGGCATTCATGGTGGACAACGAAGCCATCAACGACATCTGCCGCCGCAACCTGGACATCGAGCGCCCCACCTACACCAACCGTCTGATCGGCCAGATCGTCTCCTCCATCACCGCCTCCCTGCGCTTTGACGGCGCCCTGAACGTGGATCTCACTGAGTTCCAGACCAACTTGGTGCCCTACCCCCGTATCCACTTCCCCCTGGCCACCTACGCCCCCGTCATCTCCGCCGAGAACGCCTACCACGAGCAGCTGTCTGTGGCTGAGATCACCAACGCCTGCTTCGAGCCGACCAACCAGATGGTGAAATGCCAGCCCCGCCACGGCAAGTGCATGCAGACTTTGAGTGGTGGTCTGGATGCTAGTCACTCGGATGAAACGATAAACAGAGGTCCCGTGTGCAGCATGCACTTAGCGTACGTAAAAGAACCCACGGCAACCAATGGGTTGTCCCTGGCAAAATTCTGTAGAAAAATCCACTCCGATAGGAAAAACAAAACTGCACACAGGAACAAAATACAAAGAAAAAAATGGTTGGCGCTCTCAGTGTAGCGACTCGCTCTCCCTGGGGAGAGCAACCCGGATTTCACACAGAGAAATCTGTTGCGACAAAAAAAAAAGAAGAAATAAAATACAACTATTGAAACACTGAACTGTCAGAAATTAAAATCAAGTATAACTGACACGTAAAAAAATTGAGAATACCTGTTGAAACATGGACTGAGTGGGCATCTTCACTGTTCAGTAGATTTTAAGTTTTCATCAGTACGCAGATACTGACACATTGGATATTAGAAGCTGCAGTATTCACATGCACACGAATGCATAACAAAGCTAAGTCATGGCTGGGAATGTGTACTTTTCTAACATTTGTCATCTTCATGTCAGTTGTACACAAGTTTCAGTGCGAGTACGTGCGTACTTACAAGGATGGGTGCGTGCGTAACTACTTGTTCCTGTGAGTGCATGTTTGTATGGAAGTGACTGCGTGCTTGCGTAAGGAAACACAGAGCTTATAGAGAAAAAGAATATTTTACAGGCTCCCCCTTCCTTCCTTACAATGAAGTGTCGCGGTGTCAGCCTAGTCCAACTGCGGCCTATCTATTGAAGTGGGGAGGGGGGGGGGGAACAGTAACATCGTGGATATGTCGGATCCTGCTAAACGTGTCCTTGACATTACGATACCTTTCGATTCTGAAGTCTTAGGGCGATAAGTCTGACACGATCGATATGTGCCCTGCTGGTTCCTGTAGTGATATACGGTATGCAATAACACCACGTTGCTGTGACCTCCTGTCACCTGCTCCGGATTGTTTAAATCAGATAGCTTCTCTAACCTGAGCTGACAGATAGCGGCACTGACTGACGACCTTTGGATGTCGGAAAGTGGCGACTTCTCTCATGTTAACGATTTATTGATCCGCATAGCACTCAAAAGAATCTCAGAATCTTCGATTCCCTGTACTTGTAAGCTTCCGTCTTGTTATCGGATCGTGACCCGGAGCCCAACAATACCCCCATCTCACCCCCCTCGCACCCCCCTCACCCCCGGCCCCCATCTTCCCCATCACCCAACGTCCTCCCATGCACTGTCTCCCCCCAGTCTCCAAGCTGTCCTAAACTATGAATATGACTTGACTTTCATAAGTACTGAGAATTGTTTATAAAAATTAATGTTGTCACGAAAGAAGTTTTGTGATTATTGCTGAGTACGACAATGGCAATTTCCAACCAAGCCACTCTCAGCTACGTTCAGCAGATTCGCAAAAGCGCTATCACAAAAAGTAATTATAAAGAGTAAGAAAGACAAATGAGTTCAAGCCTTTAACATCTGAAATGATGCAGAAAAAATCCCGATGATTAATTATAATCCGATGTTAAAAATTCAACACAAGTGGTTTCTAAAAGACCGTTTAAAAAAGCTACTGTGTGTCAGAATGTATGAACGTAAAGCAAACCCGAAACAAAGACAGGAGTTAAAAGGGATAAATTATATATAAATATATATGTATGTATGTATGTATTATAGATCTTTAACCCATTGTTAAGTCCAGCATCTATAATTACAGCGGGCTGGATGGGGAAAATACTATTTTAGACTACCTACACACGACCGAATCTACTGTTCGTCGGAGCGAATGATCAATCTCAAAGCTGTTCGTCGCGATCAAAATGAATACAGTAAATGTACCCCTCGCTGGGGTTTTCACAGACCAGTGGATGTGACTGACAACAATCGATCTCTAGGTAATTCATTTTCACACACCCCATCTATAAAGAACTTGGGGCAGAAGGTATAATGTAACCTTTGAGACGAGTGGTTAAAGAGTTGGACTTTCAATCTGAGTGTCCGAGGTTCGAATCTCGGTAACGGTGCCTGGTGGGTAAAGGGTGGAGATTTTTCCGATCTCCCAGGTCAGCATATGTGCAGACCTGCTTGTGCCTGAACCCCCTTCGTTTGCATACGCAAGCAGAAGATAAATACGCACGTTAAAGATCCTGTAATCCATGTCAGCGTTCGGTGGGTTATGGAAACAAGAACATACCCAGCATGCACACCCCGAGAACGGAGTATCGCTGCCTACATGGCGGGGTAAAAACGGTCATACACGTAAAAGCCCACTCGTGTACATTTTGATTGATTGATATGGATACTTATATAGCGCCTGTCCTCGGTCGGAGACCAAGCTCTAAGCGCTTTACAAACAAGGGGTCATTTTGCACAACAGGCCGATTACCTGGGCGCTCATCATTCGTTTCCTGTGTCATTTAATCAGATTTCAGGCACGCATACATACACACTAAGACAAACATGTAACATTTAACATTTTACGTGTATGACCGTTTTGTTTATTTACCTCGCCATATAGGCAGCCATACTCCGTTTTCGGGGGTGTGCATGCTGTGTATTTTCTTGTTTCCATAATCACCGAACGCAAGTCTGTCAAGCCTGTCGTGCATGCGAGTGAACGTGGGAGTTGCAGCCCACGAACGAAGCAGCAGCATTTGATTTCTCTTTCTGCGTTTCATTAAAAGTGATAAACGCCTAAATCACTTGCTCAGCTTGATTCAAATTTTCCACAGTGACGTTTCCAAAACTCGTTAAGTTAGCCCCACCTACAGGAAAGTAATGTTCGATCAGCTGCAAGAAAAAAAAAAGAAAAAAAGAAAGAAAAGAAAACGAAATGATACATGAAATCGGAGACGCATACAGGGATAGGAAGAGATTATGATAATCATAAAAAAGAAATGAAACACACAAAATAGAACTGACGCTTAAACTTATTCGATCTTCTAAAAGACGGGGATATTACCACTGAGAAGAGGGGGGGGGGGGGGGCTGAAAAAGGACAAAGGCAAAAACACGGTGAGCTCGGATCGGAGACAGCACACACACACACACACACACACACACGACAGTACACACACACACACACACACACACACACACACACACACACACACACACACACACACACACACACACACACGACAGTACACACACACACACACACACACACACACACACACACACACACACACACACACACAGAGGGAGAGCCAAGTCACAGCCCAGGTGACTGAGGGGTTCATTCCACGTTTCAATCACCGGCACCAATAACAGACAGGTGATTGTGACATACGTCAGCCCTTTACTTTCTTCTGTCGCCCATCAATCTATGGACACAGACGATCCGTGTTTAACAGGCCAGTAAATCGGCGGCTGGGCCTGCTGAGAACCTGCACAGCATGGTGCTATCGTTTTCTCCTCCCCCCCCCCCACCCCCCCCCCTTCCAATCCCCCTTACCCGTTTCTTTTTTTTTCCATTCCCCTGTGCGAGTCCGAACTTGTGTTAGATTTTTTTTTTTTTAATTTGTTCCGCCTCCTCTCACATTACATTTTCACCACCTGTATCTTTTACCAGTGATCGTGTGTGAGGGGGGGCGGGGTGGAGGGGGGGAAACTGGGGGGAGAGGTAGAAAGGGAGTGGTGGAAGTTTGGGAGGTAATGGGGCGGATAGGGATGGGAATTTGGGGCGGGAGAGGGCGGCGTGGTGGGGGTGTGGGGGGGTGGAGGGCGAGGGCAGAGTTTAGGGGAAGGTATGGTGGTGGATGAGGTATGTGTGTGTTTGGTGTTTTCGTGTGTTTACGCACAACAATATATATATATATATATATATATATATATATATATATATATACACACACACACACACATGTGATTGTGTGTGTGTGTGCGTGTGTGTGTGCGCGTGTGCGTGCGTGTGTGCTATATACGCGTGCACAGTAACAAACATACAGAACATAGGTTCACTTGCACCTTGTGGTTAGCCCCAACACCTCCCCCGACCCTATCCTCTCCAGTCACTTTGTTAGGGGGTAGGTAAAATATCACACCAAGTGAAATGACGTAGAATTGCAACTACTTCTTCCACAACATACCAACAAACCCCTTTATATCAGCAGGCAGCAGCATGACGTAATCTGAGACTGAAGTCAGGTCAGAATGCATCGGTGCCACCTTGATTTATATATATGGTTCACAAAAAGTTGACGACCACTTGAAAACTCGCAGTATCCCCTTTGGTTTTCTTTTGGGGGTCGTGCAGTGAATGCAGCCAGTGTATTCAGTCACAACCAGAGGTACTTTCTTGCACGTAAACTTCCATTTATTTTGACGATGAAAAACAGCCGTCGTTTATAAACCATTGTATAGCTGTAAAATTTTTTTGGCTGTAACGCCCAATTTTTTTCACAAGCAATTTTCAAGCTGTACCCGATGCACGTGTGGATGAAACAGCCGTTTTTTGTGTTCAACGAGGACAGCGGTAGGCTGTATGCAGCATGGAGCATTTAAATATTGTCTTTTTTTTAAATAAAGGAAAATATGCTTATATGAAGTTGTTTCTTAATTTTTTATGAAGTCTGTTGATCAGAATCCACACGAATGTAAACGGCCAGCGTGTAGATGGGCAGAGCATTAGAACGCAAGCGGTGGTTAAATCACGGACCGAATCAAGACCGACCAGTTCTGAACATCAAACGTGCGTCCCCTCTGCGACACGGAAAGACAGCGGCACGCACTTCCTTGCTCAGTCACGCAAAGTCAGCTTTGACACCTTGACGACGAACTTGTCATGATCATAGGGGTCAACGCACACTGGCATGCTCTTTCTCAGTGTGAGATGCTTTGCTTTTTTCTCAGTGTGAGATGTTTTGCACAGAACTCCGCTTAACAACAATATACTTTTATACAAAATTTCCTTTTATGCACTCGGCAGAAAGACACTTTATTGTCCGACATAGTTCCCATTGACGAACATGGCTGTCTAATACATTGACCAGTCACCATAATTAAACAGTCACTGACAATGTCTTCCCCGCATCTTTCTCTTACGAACAGCAGTAAACAAAGTAGATAGGGAAGTCCACACAGAAATAAAATCGCTATTCAAAACTTAATAATTGATGCCAGTTCTGTTAAGCATTAAAGCCAAATGCATAGGACGTTCTTGTCTCTGTACCATTCCTACGCTAACGAATTTCGAACATCATTTTAAGGTAAAACCTAATTTCACGTATCCAGAATACTTATTTTCATTTCCCAATCACTGTTTACAAGTTAGGTTTTATTTGGTCATCTAGATAATAAATACGAATGACTATTTTGTGCTTTTTCTGTTTCAATTATTCAGCTCAAAACTAAAAGACAATCCATAACGTTTTCTCCCTATTCTGACTCTCCTTGTGTCTAATGATAGGAATATCTTGGGTCGATAACTTGGAAAGGAGTTTTATGAATATCTGCACGTTCCAGTCAACGATAAAAGATGACGATGAATCGTCGAATGGGACAAAACACTGGTAAAAGTTATTTGGAGTGATTATTTTCACTTTGATTGAAAACAAAAAGCAAAAATATGTTTTGGTAAAAAAAAATAATAATAATAAAATAAAATAAAAAAGAAGTGCAATTCAAGCTTACATGAAGACATATCGAAGCAACACAATACAACACAGAAGAAATGAGAAGGACCAGAAAGAATGAACAACCGAAGTAGAGATCCCCAAAGATGGAAGGTTGTGTTTTTTGGGTGGAGGTTAGGGGTGCTGCGGGTGGGGGATGGGGCTGTTGAAAGGGGTGTAGACACCTGTCAAAACCAATCACGACATGGGTGCTGCGGGTGGGGGATGGGGCTGTTGGAAGGGGTGTAGACACCTGTCAAAACCAATCACAACATGGGTGCTGCGGGTGGGGGATGGGGCTGTTGGAAGGGATGTAGACACCTGTCAAAACCAATCACGACATGGGTGTTGCGGGTGGGGGATGGGGCTGTTGGAAGGGGTGTAGACACCTGTCAAAACCAATCACGACATGGGTGCTGCGGGTGGGGGATGGGGCTGTTGGAAGGGATGTAGACACCTGTCAAAACCAATCACGACATGGGTGTTGCGGGTGGGGGATGGGGCTGTTGGAAGGGGTTGTAGACACCTGTCAAAACCAATCACGACATGGGTGTTGCGGGTGGGGGATGGGGCTGTTGGAAGGGGTGTAGACACCTGTCAAAACCAATCACGACATGGGTGTTGCGGGTGGGGGATGGGGCTGTTGGAAGGGGTGTAGACACCTGTCAAAACCAATCACAACATGGGGCCAAAATTAATTAGTGATGAACATAAATTATGCGTACATCAATGTGTTGCGTGTACATGTGGAGCAGTGAGGCTTGTGTATGTGGAACTGGAGGGGAGAAAGAGAGGAGGCTGGGGTAAGGGGGGAGGGGGCAGAGATAATTCATATTCAAGCTGCACATAAAAATAAATACATGTAGCTCTTGCCTTCCCCCTTCCCACTCCCCAACTGTCTTCATACCTTCTACAGACACCCCTCCCATTCCCCCCCCCCCACACACACACACACCCCATCTCCACCCAACTTAAGTGCGGCTTCAACACAAAGGCGATCGTGTAATTGGGTCCAAACACGACAGATAGTCGTTAAAAAACGAAAATAAAAAGGGTGTTCAGCTTGACTGCACAGAAAATTGTACATAATCTCTGTGTGTGTGTGTGTGTGTGTGTGTGTGTGTGTGGTGTTTGTTCTTGTTTGTGTGTGTGTGTGTGTGTGTATGTGAACTTAATATGTTCGAGGTCTCTCTCTCTCTCTCTCTCTCTCTCTCTGAAAGCGAACTGAATCAGACTTTTGGTGATTTCTGTCCTTGGCAGCTTTTAGAGTTTCTGATTGTGTCTGTTATAAGCAAGCCCCTTTATCATGTTTACTATTCCACGCAAGACTGGAGGCCGACAGTTTCCCTTTCAAATGCTCTTTCGTTAAATGAACCATATACGACGCTTTCATCTAAAATGCTGGAAGGCGACTTGCTTCATACAGTGGCAAATTTGATGACAGATCTTAAAAAGGTGGCACCACTTGTGTGCAAGAGACCACATCAAAACAGCTTTGCTCAAAGTGTGTGTGTGTGTGTGTGTGTGTGTGTGTGTGTGTGGAGAGAGAGAGAGAGGAAAGGCATATAGGGAACTGTAGGTATAAGATTTGATTTGCATGTTTATTTGTGCCAATGTTTGAATGATGAAACTCTCTCTCTCTCTCTCTCTCTCTCTCTCTCTCTCTCTCTCTCTCTCTCTCTGGGGTATTACGACAATTGTGAAGCATTACAAATATCTTGGTAAATTCTTTTCTATATGTTTTACCATTGAATTTGCCTATCAGAATATTGCCTTTCCGCCTACCTTGGAAAGACTCAGTTGAACATTAATTCGTTGACAGTGTTCTACTTCCAAGTTCAACCAACTGCTCACTATGACGCCGAGAAATGGAGTTTAGATGAAGCTGCTATGTACATAGAATGCATTAAAAAGTTATCCGTTTACTCTTAAGGCCTTCTGTGGACTTCATATCGAAACACCTTATGATTTTGTCTGAGTCACAGGTCGTTACTTTATCTACATAAAATCCTTCTTGCTGTCCAGATACTGGTTAGAAATAGTGTGCATGGGCGAAGAAAGATTTCCACTTCAAGAGTATAAAGTGTTATGTTGTTTCAATTAGAACCATGTGCCCCCCTCCCAAACCCCTCTCAAAAAGAAAAAAGAAAAGAAAAAAAAACATTGGGTTTCTGGTATCGAGGAATTTCCGTTTCAAAATGAATTCTCTTTTGTATGGATGAATCTAGGAGCAGAAAATGTAAACATCTTGTAAAAAGATACACGTCGAAAATTGATAACAGCTGACAAACTGGCAATAACTTGTCACAGCAGTTGTTTTTTGTTTGTTTGTTTTTTTTGTTTGTTTGTGTGTGTGTGTGTGGTGTGTGTGTGTGTGTGTGTGTGTGTGTGTGTGTTTACAAAACATGTAAATCATGTGTGAATTGCGAACAGTATCTTTTGTTTGACATTGACAGGCATGTAAAGCTTCTTTTGACAACATTTCCAAGACGTACAATAAGATATAGACATCACAGTATGGCAATATGGATAAAGAAATCGTACAGATGTAAATAAATTTACCGTGTCCTTTGTATACGAGTGAAAACAGACACTCAGAGAGGAGCGAGACAGGACAATCGGTCACATTTTCATTCCCCCAGCCGGTCAATAGAGACAAAAACACCGAGTGTCCAGAAATAGAAATAGCTCCCTACCGATTCCAGCCGCTGTCCACACAACAGAGTGGTATTTATAACCTGGCTGAGAAGTGGCCGCTATGGGCGGAATGTCTTCGTCACCACCCGGTTCCACCCTGCTGTCTTTGTCTGATCTCTTCTGTCTCACCCTCACCTCTCTCTCTCTCTTGGTTCTGACGCTACACCTTTTTTCCCCTCTACCACTGTGTCTGTCTGATCTCTTCTGTCTCTGTGTTCTGACGCTACATTTTTTTTTCCTCTACCGCTGTGTCTCTCTTATCTCTTCTGTCTTCACCTCTCTCCGTTCTGACACACCTTTTTTCCTCTACCGCTGTGTATGTCTTATCTCTTCTGTCTTCACCTCTCTCCGTTCTGACACACCTTTTTTCCTATACCGCTGTGTGTCTGATCTCTTCTGTCTCTCACTTCTCGGTTCTGACATATCACCTTTTTTCCCCCCTTTACCGCCCACCACCCTCCTTTTTATGCCTCCCTGTCACTCTCGCTACCCTCATCTCTGTGTCATTAACACGCACACCTGAGTATTTAAAAAAACAAACAAACGTGCAAGCAGGCAGCAGCAGAGCACTCACCCCTCACCACCACCACGACCCTAAGACACACACACACACACACATATACAACGCACTCATATACGTACATGAAATAACAAAGAATGAATCAACTCTGTGTGTGTGTGTGTGTGTGTGTGTGTGTGTGTGTGTGTTAGAATAAAGGGCTACATACATACTGCCTTACTGCCTTGTTCACATCCTCTCTCCTAAGGAAAACGAGGAACAACAAAACCAATGACAGAACACACACACACACACACACACACACACACACATTACGGTAAAAAGAAGGGGAAGAGACACACACAGAAACACAGTAAGAGCTGTAACATAGAGGGGAGAAAACGAAAACGTAGGAACGGGGATTTCCATGTCAGAAAACCATCAATAAGATGGAAACAACAGAAAGCAGGAAACACAAAAACTAAATCTTTAAATAAATAAGCGAAGCCGGAACTTCTTACTATTTACAACCAAGTCAGCAGAGAAACATTCCAGGCATCTCAGCAAGGGGTCCCAATTCCACAGGACGTTATTCGATGGATATCTCTAGTGCTCCGGCTGGCTGAGTACAGTCAGTAACAAGAAAGGCAAGGCCTTCAAGACTCACTTGTGATACACTTTTAAAAAAGTCCAAGTTTTTATGTATTGGGTATAATGCATTTACTGTTATATTTATATTTTTTGTATTCTCTAAACTTGGCACTTTGATCTGATATTCGACCCAACAAAGGAACTGTCATTATTATCATTTTTTGTTCGAACAGGAACTTCTTTTGCTAAGCATGAAAGTTTTATTTATTGCAAACGTTTTGGTGTAGGTAGCAGAACAAGGGAAATTACTCTGCTGGGGAACTTAGTTTGCTTTAAACTGATCTTTCTCATCTTAAACATTACATTTTGAAATTATACTCAATACATAAAAAGCTTGGATTTTTTTTTTAAGTGCATCACAAGTGAGTCTTGAAGGCCTTGCCTCTCTTGTTTCAAAATGTAATGTTTAAGATGAGAAAGATCAGTTTAAAGCAAATTAACTCCACTAGTATTACAGAGTAATTTCCCCTTTTTACTATCTGCACAAAACGTTTGCAAAATAAATAAAAATTCCATGCTTTGCAAAAGAAGTTCCTGTTTGAACAAAAAATGATAATAATGACTGCTCTAGCTGTTGGGTCAGAATATCAGATCAAAGTGTCAAGTTTAGAGAATACAAAAAATATAAATATAACAGTAAATGCAGTTTGCATATAATTAGGCTTCATTCTTTATTTTTTTTGTGCCAATCCCAGAAGCGCAATATTGTTTTAAACAAGATGACTGGAAAGAACTGGATTTTTCCTATTTTTATGCCAAATTTGGTGTCAACTGACAAAGTAGTTGCAGAGAAAATGTCAATGTTAAAGTTTACCACGGACACACAGACACACAGACACACACACAGACAACCGAACACTGGGTTAAAACATAGACTCACTTTGTTTACACAAGTGAGTCAAAAACTGGTTTACAATGGGCCTTTAGTCTTTAACATCACAGACACTTTTCTTGGTTTTCGTAGTTTGATCAGTCACCTTTCTCTCTCACTCTCTCTCTGTCTCTGTCTCTCTTTCTCTCTCTCAACCAAGCGCAGCAAAGCTAACATGTGACATTCTATGCAAAAGAACACCCACACACCTCACTCACCCGACACGCACGTGCGTGCAAATGTACCTACCTATCATACACAGAAATAGAAAGCCAAGTATGGTCGGGTTAACACAAATTATTGTTGAGCAAGTTTTATTCCGGGTAACAACGAACTGCCTACGGTAGTCTCCAGCCATACACACACACACACACACACACACACAAACATACACACACGGCTGTTTAGCCCCACACTGATCAGTTGCTATTTATTATTGGACTGGCCTGTATCTTGTACTGACACACTCGCACACGGCTGTTTAGCCCCATACAGATCAGTTGCCATTTATTTTTTTATCATTGGAATGGCTTGTATCTTGTACTGACACACTCGCACACGGCTGTTTAGCCCCATACAGATCAGTTGCCATTTATTTTATATCATTGGAATGGCTTGTATCTTGTACTGACAGAAAATACATCCCACCCCCATCCCCGCTCCCCGACACCCCCCACCCCCCGACCCCCCAAAGGGTAAACAAACGCCATGGATCTCCACAAGGACGGGATCTCTCCCCAATGAAATCTCTTCTGGGTTTTCATCAAAAACTTTCTTTTTTTCTCTATAGAACTACCACAAAAGCGTAACGGTATCACTTCCAATGCCTTGAAATACCAATTCGCGCTTCCACACTGCTTCTGCGGCTTGTGTGTAGATGTCAGACAAACGGAACAAACGAACAGGAGACTTGCTTTTCTGCGAACTCTGAGGGATTGTGCGCTGTGCGTTACCTTTGCGGATACGGATACAGGCAACTAGCTTTCTTTTTGCCTTCTGTTTCAAGGAGCAATCGTCTCTCTTCTTGTTATCAAACCAACCACAGGGAAACCATTCACACGGGTCAAAGCACTCAATTCTGTTACATCGACAAGGGCCCGCTGAACACAAAGCCTGTTACTATGTTTGCAAGAAACCGACTTGAACCGTTATATCACTGTTGGGGTGATTGGCGGAGGTGGGCAGATACATTAGAAGTTTAGTGATCTTTCGAGTGGACAGAACAGGCTTCTGAATGTTTCGTGAGCGAACCTGTGTGTGTTGGATCTGTTGTTGCTGTGTGTGTGTGTGTGTGTGTGTGTGTGAGTGCGTGCGCGAGCGCGCACCTTCGGTGGTAGGGTTGAGTTTAATTATTCACTTGGCTTGCGCCCTTAATTTAGGTTGAACTGGTCAGTATTGGGGTCTTGGCGTTGTGAAGGTTTCGTTTTTCGAGGAGGTGAATGTCATGCTGCATGTCTCGATGTCTATCTGGCGTTCTAAAGGAGAGTTTCCAGGCTCCCTTTACTTTTTATGTAAAAAAGGGGCGGGTGTGTGAGGGGACATGAGGCCGGAGGGTGAGAAAGGAAAAGGCAATAAACGTTTCTTTTGTGAGCATACCTGTCAGTGTTACTTTGGTCGTTTTTCATCACTTTGTCCCTACATCTTTTTTAGCACTGGGCCATTTTGATAACCCTAAGACTACCTTTGTTTGTTTTGATTTTTCAATTATTTTTAAGAGGGAGGGGTGTGAGGTTGGGGATAGAAGGGGTACGAGCGCGAGTTGCAAAGCTGGAGGTTGGTTTAGGGGTTGCCACCACTACTACCACATATACGCACGCGCACACTCACAATGCGCACAGGTCTCATACGCAAGCGTACTGAACAGCGTTTGCGTCAACATTTTTTAGACGCTCGTGCGGTTCTACAATCTGCGTATTGTTAGTCAGCGGTACTCAATACTTTTCAATTCATTTCATCCACAAGCGAGGTGAGGCAGGGGATACTAGCGATGAAGTTCCGCCAAGACCCTACATACAGCAAAGACCAATACATTGCAAAGATCCTACATACAGCAAAGGCCTATATACTGCAAAGATCCTACATACAGCAAAGACCCTACATACAGCAAAGACCCTACATACAGCAAAGACCTATATACTGCAAAGATCCTACATACAGCAAAGACCAATACATTGCAAAGATCCTACATACAGCAAAGACCAATACATTGCAAAGATCCTACATACAGCAAAGACCAATACATTGCAAAGACCCTACATACAGCAAAGACCAATACATTGCAAAGATCCTACATACAGCAAAGACCAAAACATTGCAAAGATCTTACATACAGCAAAGACCAATACATTGCAAAGACCCTACATACAGCAAAGACCAATACATTGCAAAGACCCTACATACAGCAAAGACCAATACATTGCAAAGACCCTACATACAGCAAAGACCAATACATTGCAAAGATCCTACATACAGCAAAGACCAATACATTGCAAAGATCCTACATACAGCAAAGACCAATGCATTGCAAAGATCCTACATACAGCAAAGACCAATACACTGCAAAGACCCTACATACAGCAAAGACCTATATACTGCGAAGATCCTATATACAGCAAAGGCCCTACATATAGCAAAGATCTTACATACAGCAAAGACCCTACATACAGCAAAGACCCTACATACAGCAAAGACCTATATACTGTAAAGATCCTATATGCAGCAAAGACCCTACATATAGCAAAGATCTTACAAAAAGCAAAGATGCTACATACAGCAAAGCTTTACCTATATGCTGCAAAGATCCTACATACAGCAAAGACCCTCATATTGCAAAGACCTTATGTATTGCAAAGATCCTACATACAGCAAAGACCCTCATATTGCAAAGACCTTATGTATTGCAAAGATCCTACATACAGCAAAGACATATTGCGTTGATGCTTCTCGTTTTCTCTCTATTGACTTCTTCCTCCACCACTCGTTTATTATTCATTTTCTTCGCTTTATTTATATCTCAGCTTAGTTTTGTTCAAAACTCATGTATGTTCACGTCTTCTAGTTATGACATCCGTCACATATTCAGTATGTACATGTGTCAAGACAGGACTTTATGTAAGATTTTCTTGTTGTCCTGTTCATCGATATCTGTGTTGTATTGTGACATGTTCCAAATAAAATACTGTTTAAACCAAAGACATATTGCAAAGATCCTACATACAGCAAAGACATATTGCAAAGATCCTACATACAGCAAAGACCCTACATACAGCAAAGACCCTCATATTGCAAAGACCTTATGTATTGCAAAGATCCTACATACAGCAAAGACCCTATATATTGCAAAGACCCCATATATTGCAAAGATCCTACATACAACAAAGACCCTATATATTGCAAAGATCCTACACACAGCAAAGATCCTACATACAGCAAAGACCTATATACTGCAAAGATCCTACATACAGCAAAGACCCTACATACAGCAAAGACATATACAGCAAAGATCCTACATACAACAAAGACCTTATGTATTGCAAAGATCCTACATTGGGCACAGCAAAGACCCTACATACAGCAAAGACCTATAAAGCAAAGGTCCTACATACAGCAAAGACCCTACATACAGCAAAGACCTATACAGCTAAGACCTACATACAGCAAAGACCTTATGCATTGCAAAGATCCGACATACAGCAAATACCCAAAATACAGAAAAAAACCATCATATTGCAAAGACCCTACATACAGCAAAGACCTTATATACTGCAAAGATTTACAGCAAAAACAGCAAAGACCTTAGAATACTGCAAAAATCCTACATACAACAAAGACTCTAGAATCAACAAAGACCTTATATATTGCAAAGATCCTACATACAGCAAAGACTCTACACACAGCAACAACCCCATACACTGCAAAAACCCTATAATTTATAAGGTCTTTGAACCGAGAGAGGGTAAGTGGATCAACTAACTAATTCCTGTTGTCCGTTCTAACTGAAGTCGCCTATAACTAACAAAGCCAGGTACCACTGATCACAAGGAACCGACTCTCCCGTCTGTTCCTGACAGACACTCTGGCCGACTTCTGGAAGAAATGTGAGGGGAGTAAAGTCTGTTTATTTTACGCAGGTCACGGGAGCACTGTGGCTGACTGATTAAGTGACCGACTGATCAAACAGTAATTGGTTCGGTGACCGATTCTCAGCGCCCTCGGACCAACACGGAGGTGGATTTCAACATGGGGGTGTGCGATAGGGTGTGGGAATACGGAATTAAAAATAAGTGGGGGGTTGGTGATGGTTGTTAGGGGATATGGGGGGTAGGGGCTCCTTCTTCTACGAACTTTAAAGTTAACGTTGCGCCGCGTCAGTCGTGTTATATAATTCTTTTCTTTTTTTTAAATAGCCACTTGTTTGGTCGGAGTTTTCCCCACAAAATATATACAAGTGTTTTTCGTCTTTCCTACGCCTTACAAATCGCTTTTCCTGTTCCAGAGAGAGAGACAGACACAGAGAGAGAAAGAGGAAGAGAGAGAGAGAGAGTATACAAATCAATGCTATCCCCCAAACGCCCACACTGTCTCAAATGTACGAACTAAAACGTGTTTTTGCATGTCATAAGGACATGATGGCTAATGATATTTAACTGTCGAAGTGTTGTGTGCGTATGGGCGACTCTGTGTGTGTGTGTGTGTGTGTGTGTGTGTGTGTGTGTGTGTGTGTGTGTGTGTGAGCGTGCGCGTGTGCGCGCGTGTGTTTCCTGTCCTGTAACATTCAATTCGAAACCTCTTTGTTCGCCACAGCAGGCAGGGGTGACAGACAAAACAAGTGAACGTGCCGTGGGTCTTTCCTCCCAGGCTCGGAACACGAGACCATTACTGACGGTTCACCTCCCGCCCTCTGTGTCCCCACTACCCCTCACCTCACCCACTCCTCACCTCCAAACGTGAGATAAACAGCAAAACACACACAGGATTCGTTGGTTCAAACACGACTGAATTCTTCGCTTCTCTTTCTCAAGTTCTCTTCGCCTCTACTTTCGTGCCTGTCTGTTTGGCTGTGCGTATGTTTGTATGCGCTTGCGTGCGTGTGCGTGTGCGTGTGTGTGTGCGTGTGTGCGTGCGTGTGTGTGTGCGCGTATGTTTGTATGCGCTTGCGTGCGTGCGTGTGTGTATGTGTATGTGTGTGTGCGTGTGTGTGTGCGTGCGTGTGTGTGTGTGTGTGTGAAGACGTGTGTGAGAGAGACAGAGACAGAGAGAGACAGAGAGAGAAACAGACACAGACAGACGGATAAAGATATGGGAGGCCGAGAAGTAAAATAAACAGATTAAACAGATTAAGTGGGAAACAGTGGCACGTTATGTTCAGCGCCTTTTCCAAATAAAGCTATTTGAAGAACAAGCGCAACAACCAGACTGTTTCAGCAAAAAGGTAGTGGACGACCAGCCCAGAGTGATGCCATAACAGACACACTTGATATGCTTGTACATCGTGAGCGACATGGGACAGAGGGTAATGACAGGTTTTATGGACTCAACAGAACCTCTGACAGGAAAAATTGTTTTGAAATCCAACTTGAAAAGGAAGTGATAAAAACCAAATTAGAAGAGACTGAGAAATCTGACGCAGAACTGAAGAGGCTGCATGACTCAAAGATCAGTACTGGACGGTAAAGGAAAAAACAACAACGAACAACTGGGAAGAAAGGAACAGTTGAGGTTCCTCTGGAGATCGAGCGAGTGAAGGACTGTGAAAAGACGGTCCTGGGGGTTAGTCAGCGCAGACTGAGACACTCATATTGACAGATCAGATACATCAGATATATCCATAGCACACAGGACGGTGTATGTGGCGGGGGGGTCGCGGGGGGGGGGGGGGGGCAAAGGAAAGGTGAACGAAGGAGACTGGGGGGAGGGGTGGACTCATGGAAGGAAAACAGCAGCAGCAAAAGAAAAAAAACCAGAAACTTTAATCTAGCAGAACAAAAATTATTGTACCAACATGTTCACATTTAGGAAAACAGACTCGACAATGCGTGCGCGTGTGCGTGCGTGCGTACCGGTGACAGCAACCGGCGCAGCAGTTGCAAACCCCACCCTCAGTCTCCAGGGAAACAACACAACAGACGCCGGAAAGAAGTGCGGCAACAGCATCCCGTTGCCAAGCGGACAGAGGAGGAGGACAAATACCGAGCCCTCCCTAAAGATCTGGCAACACTTGAGTCGCCTTCACACACACACAAATACCTTGGTGGCAGCTGGTTTTTTATGAAAACGGTTTTTACATTGGATGTGGTCCTGACTGGAGGTTGTCCTTATGCCGATGCAAATCTGACTTTGCTTCAGTATTGATGAAATCTCACGACTGCAGATCGACTAAACTTCGTTGGGCATTCGTGAAAAGTTTTCCATTTTTACCTCGCCAGTAACTCGGTCGTAACTGCGGTGCGTTTTTTGTTTTGTTTTTTGTTTTGTTTGTTTTGTTTTTAATACAGAATCATTCATTGAAATGACAGGGGACCGTTTATTCTTACTCTGCTTAAGCGTAGCATCTTTTACGAAATTCCGTTTGACTGAATAAGGTATTCTTTTTTTGTCGTAGGTGCCCACAGTTGAACCAATCAACCAGTATTGTAATCTTGAGTTTTCTTTTAAACCGCTTTGATTAAGCAGCACCAATAAAAACACACAAAATCTCTGCGTTTGAGGTAAAAGGGTTTTGAACATATGCGTCCGCCTTTGGAGCAAAGTTTGTGTTACACGTGCTACACGTTCATTCCTGGTGACACGTCATCGAGTGTTCAGTTCAGGTATGCTCTTACTCTGTGTGAACTTATCTAAGATCCAGGATAAAATGGTGCTGATTAAAACACTAACAAAGGATATAATGTGCTAAATTAAAGCGGTTCAGTATGTCTAGTCAAGCCACATAACGACCGCAGCTCGTAAGAACAATCAGTTCATACTCAACCGGTTAAGAGAGTAGTGGGAAGGACGACATGGGGGTGAACGGGGGTGGGGGGGATGAGAGGGGACGTGAAGTGGTTGTGGATGGGATGTTTGGAGGTGGGGTGGGGGGTAAAAGGAAAGGAAGATTCCATGATCAATTGTCCTTTGCTCGGATAAACAACTTGCGGAAGGTCACACGTCCGCTCGAGGCTGGTTGGTGCGTGCACGCAGCGTGCTGAGTGAGGGTGCACGAATGCGAGAGCAATGTGTGTGTTGACAAGCACTGAGGCAGGACCTCCCACCACCATACACACTTCCGTCCAAAGTCTCCCCTCCCCAACCACTTAAATTCATGAACACCTTAAGGCATCCCTTTCCTAACTCTCTTTTCTAAACTCTTTCCGTCCTTGACTAATAAGATCCGACCGGTGTAAGAGAAAAACAAGGATACTTATAAGAGTAAAGAGAACAGACATGAAACCCGATTCTTTTTTCCTCTTTTACCACGTCAACGTTTGTTATTATTTTAGCATCCTAAATTATTACACCTACTGGTTTTATTTCCATGGTTTGTGGGACGAAAAAACGGGGCGGGGGGGGGGGGGGTTACAAAATTAGAGTCGAAATCCACTGAAAATGGGTAACAATATCCACTAATCACAATATCATGTCATACAAGCACAAAAATTGCCCGGTAAAATTGGTGCAATAATCTAGGATGCTAAAATAGGACTTCACCCGTATAAAAGACTACTGGGGAAAAGAGGGTACGAAAGGATATCTTCCCATATTAAGTTCACGAGTTCAAAGGACTCACCTTCAGACCACGTTCATTCTGTGTTCCTTGCTGACGTGTCCTGTGCTCACAACTCATGTCGCAGTCGCAGCTTTCGGGCCAGGCGGGTAAACGGACATGCCTGTGAAAGAAGATCCGAAGATCAAATACAGACACTTGACGACAGAAAAAGAGGGAAGAATCGAACTTAACATCAAGGTCATATTTGTCGAGGAAATATATTCACTCGTCCACTATCTAAAATGACCCGCTAATTAAATCATGTTATTCCAACATGTCTTTTATATATATATATATATATATATATATATATATATATATATATATATATATATATATAACTGCAATGGCTTAAAGAATAGAACACGCAGAATGAAAAACAAAAAAACATAGAAATGTTGGCAGGCCCGTTACATGCTTTCTTGACTGAATTCAAAACATACCACGCGCGTGTCATCTCGCAGTGACCAAAGCAACGAACTCACCGTTCTTGAAGCATGGCAACCACCGCTGAAGTGTGACTGAATGATGATGAGTTCAAACATAGACACTGGAGATACTAGTGTCTATAGTTCAAAACAGACGTTCCAAAACCACTGACCCGTTTCAGCAACACCAGCAAAATGCTTGAGCTAGCACACGACTAGTTCAAAACAGATATTTACACAACACCGACAAGTTAAAATGTCGTCCACTGTGTGCATGGTGCACCAGTATCTTTGTCACGTGACCACTCAACGCGCGATGTCATTGGACCATGGCTGCACGATGGACACAAAGCACTGAAATGTACGTGAAGCACGTTGGCATTGACCGCAAAGCTCGATGCAGCAACGCCGTAAACATCTCCGTGAGCTTTGGGACATCAGTTTTGTTTGTTGGGAAACTGTGGATTTTTTTTCCACATTCGAAATTTGTTTACAAACTAGCGTTAGAAATACAATAAAGTAAAATAAAATCAATTCGACTAGATGTGACTGTATCAGGCTTAATAGGTGGTGTTCTGAGTACGTCCAATCAGAACAGGCACTACTGAATACCACCGAAGTGACTCCGCAACAATGCAGGGTCTCCTCTGGTGTGTGGCCTTCCAGGGCCCAGCATCGGGGGTTCTCTATGGACAGCCAGAATTGAGACTACGACAGGCGAACCCAGATGTGGCTGTATATGGGGAATTCGGAATAAGTGGCGTGGGGGAAATATCACTGAAATGGTGCAGATGATGGGGCAGCAAAAAACAAAACATAAAAAGTAGGTCGTGTTTATTGGAACGAAACGCTTTTTGAGTGTGGACAAGCTAACTCCAAATGATCTTGTGTATGGTGAGCTTGGGAGATATCCGATTTATCTAACTTTCGTATGTTAGATATATCAAATCATTCAAAGCTTATGACATCTTACATCATTTAGTAATTGCAAGAAGACATGGGCACCGACTGTTCTCCAGTGCTTAAATTCTTATGATTTTGCATTTGTTTGAGACCTTTGTTTGACCATTTGATCGTCACTTGTGACTGTCCCATATACTGAGATGGGAACTAACGGACTTTTAAAACGTGCATTGACTAAGTTTCGAGTTGGTATATCTGATATTGCCACTATTAGTTTCAGATAATACATCTAAAGAGAGTATGTGTACACATGTCGTTTTTGCTGTATGGGCGAGAAAGATGAAATACATATTTTTCTATTGTGTTGCCCTGCTTTCAGTGACCTCAGACAAAAAACATTCCTACCAAAATGATATAAGGATTCATATAGTTTCAGTTATTTGCTCATGTCGTCAAAACAAG
The DNA here is from genome assembly GCF_041734735.1 of Babylonia areolata. Classification (NCBI taxonomy): domain Eukaryota; kingdom Metazoa; phylum Mollusca; class Gastropoda; order Neogastropoda; family Buccinidae; genus Babylonia; species Babylonia areolata. Next base: position 40,664,009 of record NC_134894.1, read on the forward strand.
TCTCTTATACACAACGTGCACATCTATTTACATGTATGAAGCATTAAAAAGACAATGTGTTCTACAGAGATACTGCTTAACATTGTTACTCTGTGTGTGTGTGTGTGTGCGTGCGCGCAGCGTGTGTGTACGCTTGTGTGTGTGTTGACGACTTGTTGTGTCGTGGTTATTTTTCTTTAATCTCTTACTGTGACCTTCGTTAGTGAGGCACTTTGTCTTTCATCAGAACAAAATTCTCTCTCTCTCTCTCTCTCTCTCTCTCTCTTTCTCTCTCTGTCCATGTATCTGTATCTGTTTTTATCTCTCCCTCTCCTTCTCCCCCCTTCCCCTCGCTCTCTCTTTCCCACTCTCTTCAGCCTACTGCACCATAACATTCTAACACCACATTCTCAAATTTTAATACGTGTACTCATTCAGTCATTCTGTCTGTCTGTCTGTCTGTCTGTCTCTCTCTCTCTCTCTCTCTCTCTCTCTCTGTCTCTCCTTTCTATATACCCTCCCCTCCCCCTCCATCTCTCCACCTACCCCACCCTACTCTTTCTCCACACTAGAGCCACTCTCCACCACAACCCAACACCCATCCTCCTCACATCCTCCCCCCTTGGTATTCTTCACCCCCTCCTCCCTCATCCGCATGTGGTGACCTGCCCACCTACCAGCCCCTCCCCCACCCCACCCCCTTCACCACCCTCCTTCACCCCCCTGCTCCGTCCTCTCTCCCACCGTCCATCCACTCAACCCTAACACCACCCCCCACAGTCTGACTTTACGTACGATACACGACATATCGACCTCCCAGGCTGAGAGAGAGAGAGAGAGAGCATTATCTCCACAAGCAAAGGAGAGGCTGTCGTGTTCACGTGACAGGTAAACGTCACGGCATTGAATGACCCCCCTCTGCGTCGCAGCCGATAATAAATAACCGAGGCTTGCATATAAAAGGACACAGCCAGTTCTGGTCCCACACACAAGTCAGGTACCACTGAAACAACCAGGAAAAGACAAGACTCTTTCAGTTACGTCTGAACAGATGAAGTATACATCTTCATACAGAGAAAGAGTTCCGCTCAGAAGAACAACGTATATCCTTCGGACGCACAGAAAAAGATAGACATTTTTCGCTCAGATCGGAGATCTGAAATAGATTGGACAGACACAGACTGCTAGTCAGACACAGACAGACATTGGTTTTCAGAGTCAATAGTTTAGCGTGTTACGTTGTCAATCTACCAGGCAACAGACAATTGCCTGGACGCGTGTGTCAGTTCGATAACAGCCGGTGTTAGTTTACTATTGTTCTTGTGTATAAATAGGACCCAGCCACGAGACAGTGTGTGGGGCGTGTGTGTGTGTGTGTGTGTGTGTGTGTGTCCGAGCGATTAAGGTATTTGGTTCGCTGACTGACATTTAGGGGTGGTTGTCTGTCTGTGTGGGTGTTTGTTAGCAACACCTACCACACACACACCCCAGACTGCCGAGCCAAGTGTGCTGGTCTGTGTGAGAACTAATTTGCTCCTGTCGTCGTTGTGTTTTGATGGTGAAGATATCAAACGCCTGGACGACATAAAATCTACTCGAACGCCGAGACATATAATCCAAAGGTAAGGAAAAAAAAACCCTCATTAATTAATCCCTTAATTTTTCATTACCTTGTTCTCTTGATTTATTCAAGTACTTCTGACTTTACAATTTTCTGTGTGAAAAAATAAAAATAACGAAAAAAAAAAGTTAATTGATGAAATGAATATGTCTGTCGCCCAATGTTACATTCGTTTTGACTTTCAAAAGGCATAAAGACAGCGTGAGTTGTTTCATTTGATGCCTTTCAGGTGTGAGACTTTTGCTATTGTACGTTTGTAATTACTGAATGTAATTTCACTTTTTGGATTGGGAGTTTAAAATTGTGTTTGTGTGTGTATGTGTGTGTGTGTGTTTGTGTGCGAAAGAGAGAGAGAGAGTGTGTGTGTGTGTTTGTTTATCCTCTTTCTGTGTGTATGTCTGTGTCTGTGTGATGAGTCATGTTAATCAGTCAGGAGGACAAAGTACCAAAGAAAACTCGATTTACATTAAAACATCAAAGGTTATTCGATTGAATACAGGCAACTGTGAAGTTCAGTGTGTTGTGATTTTAAAGGGATAACAACAGAGCCAACAGACATTGGCACTGATTTCACAGGAAGAGAAGGCCGCGTATTTTAGTTGGTAGGTTACAGCTTCAATGAGCATTCTTTGTGTGTGTGTGTTCAAGCCACAGCGTGGACCGGCTATTCAAATGTTTGTTTTTCATGTTTATTGTGTTTATTTCATCTGAACCGGATCTTTTGTTTGCACTCAGGAAAATAACTGTTTGTTCCAATCACCTGACGTTTGTCCACAATCAGTGTGACACGAAGCAGTTTGATACCGCGCACAACGAATGCATGTACACCGTTAAGTGAACAGTTCACCGTTTTGGTCACGTACTGATTCTTTCACCACCAACCCCGCCGCTTGTACTGACATTACCAATGCTACCCGGGGTCAACACGCATGAAACTCAATCCCAGAACATTTTATCATTCTGTAGACTTATTCTGTTCAGCGATAGATATTTTCCTTGTCACTGGAAAAAAAGGAAAAAAAAAAAAAAAGCTTCTACGTCACATACACGTGCGCATGTGTGTGGTATTGCTTTCTGATCGCCTTGTGTCCGTCGGTGATAAAGTGCGGTGGGGTTATCAAAGCACCACTGTCGTGGGGGTAGTTTTATCTCCAGAGGTTATCACCGAGGTTATATGTGATGGTTCAGCGCGACATCAGCTACGCCCACTCCCTCGTCTCGATAAGTAAACTTTGTATTTCAATCGTGCAGTGCCTCCCGCGCCTGCACACTCACTCATGCACACACACACACACACACACACACACACACACACAGAGGAGATGTAGAGGAGAAATAGAGGAGGGAGGGGATGAAAGAGAAAGGGAGTGGGAGCGTGGATAATATTGTAATATGTTGGGGTTTTTTTTTCTTCTTCATATTTCACCAGTCTGCTGCTCCTCATTGCTACCTTCACGTAGCGTAGATGAATAATTAAATATAAACATCAAGTCTGGATATAGATATCTTGCTGGAACAAATGTGCGCACACGCTTGTGCGCACACACACACACACACACACACACACACACACACACAATCAACTCACCAAACACCACCACAAGCATCACGAACGCAAACTTACACCAGCAGCCAGTGTTTCTGGCGTCACACTCACACTGTGCTCCACATTTCAGACGCAGATCGAAGCCCATCACGTCACCCGCCAGTCCACTCCAACAAGCACGCCATGTCTCCCAGACACAAACCCCATCACCCCTCTCCCACCCCGCGGGACCGTAAGGAGAGGAATTCCAGGAAGTCTCCCATCACCGCCACCACCACCACCACTCCCTTCTCTCGCCCCTCCTCTATCCCCACTCTCCCGGATGTACACAAAGCGCCCTCTGGCGGCCCCCACGGGAATTTCCTGCAAACCCTCTTGGCGGAAGAACAAGTGGAGAGAGAGGGGGAGGAGGATAACGAGGAGGTGGGGGAGGTTGGAAATGCGCGGGGGGAGGGAGGACGGTGGACGATAACCACCAAGAGCAGCAGCAGCAGCAGCAGTAGTAGTATCAGCAGCAGCAGATCTGAAGTCGTCACCAAACCGAAGGGCAAGATCGTTCAGGAAGGTCATGGACATCGTCTGAAGACCTCTGACCGGTATGATCCTTTTTGTGTGTGAAATGTTTTGTCATGTGGAAAAAAAAAAAAAAAAAAAAAAACAAGAGCGCGCGCACGGGCGTGCGTGCGTGTGTGTGTGTGTGTGTGTGTGTGTGTGTGTGTGTGTTGATCGGGGGTGGGGTGGGGGGTAGGATGGGACAGAAATAGGACAGTGGAGCTTGTTGAAAAGGAGAAGATTGGTATTCGTATGGTGTGCGGAGTATCATTTCCCCAAAGAAAGTTACGGTCACTCTTGTTTGCTACGTTGTTAGCCATTCTAGTCGTATGTTTATTCGCGTTAATTGGTAATGTTCACTTCCCCATTCCCCAACCCTGACCGAGGAGATAGAAGGGAACAAAGAGTGAGAAAGACCCAGAGAGAGAGAGAGAGAGAGAGAGAATTAGTGTGAATGCAGTCATATACCGACACAAATTTAGGTGTTCAATAGTAATGTAATCATGAAGTGCGTTGCCACATTTTTACGCACTCGCACATCAAACATAATTTTTATTGCTCCCGTTTCCCACTTGTCTTCAAGGTCAATTGTTTTGTTTTTTTCCAGTCATAAAAGTTATACGTTTTGTCTGTCATTATCATGGTTACTCGTTTCGTCGTCTGTCATAATCACGGTTATACGTTTGGTCGTCTGACACTTTCATGGTTATACGTTTCGTCGTCTGTCATTATCATGGTTATACGTTTGGTCGTCTGTCATTTTCATGGTTATACGTTTGGTCGTCTGTCATTATCACGGTTATACGTTTCCTCGTCTGTCAATATCATGGTTATACGTTTGGTCGTCTGTCATTATCATAGTTATACGTTTCGTCGTCTGTCATTATCATAGTTATACGTTTCGCCGTCTGTCATTATCATGGTTATACGTTTCGTCGTCTGTCATTATCATAGTTATACGTTCGTTTCGTCGTCTGTCATTATCACGGTTATACGTTTCGTCGTCTGTCATTATCATGGTTATACGTTTTTTCGTCTGTCATTATCATAGTCATACGTTCCGTCGTCTGTCATTATCATAGTTATACGTTTCGTCGTCTGTCATTATCATAGTTATACGTTTCGTCGTCTGTCATTATCATGGTTATACGTTTTCTCGTCTGTCATTATCATAGTTATACGTTTCGTCGTCTGTCATTATGGTTATACGTTTTTTCGTCTGTCATTATCATAGTTATACGTTCGTTTCGTCGTCTGTCATTATCATGGTTATACGTTTTTTCGTCTGTCATTATCATGGTTATACGTTTTTTCGTCTGTCATTATCATAGTTATACGTTTCGTCGTCTGTCATTATCACGGTTATACTTGCCTCGTCTGTCATTTTCACAGTTATACGTTTCGTCGTCTGTCATTATCATGGTTATACGTTTCGTCGTCTGTCATTATCATGGTTATACGTTTCGTCGTCTGTCATTATCATGGTTATACGTTTTTTTCGTCTGTCATTATCATAGTTATACGTTTTCTCGTCTGTCATTATCACAGTTAAACGTTTCGTCGTCTGTCATTATCATGGTTATACGTTTCGTCGTCTGTCATTATCATGGTTATACGTTTCGTCGTCTGTCATTATCATGGTTATACGTTTCGTCGTCTGTCATTATCATAGTTATACGTTCCGTCGTCTGTCATTATCATAGTTATACGTTTCGTCGTCTGTCATTATCACGGTTATACGTTTGGTCGTCTGTCATTATCATGGTTATACGCTTCGTCTGTCATTATCATGGTTATACGTTTTCTCGTCTGTCATTATCATGGTTATACGTTTTTTCGTCTGTCATTATCATGGTTAGACTTTCCCTCGTCTGTCATTATCACAGTTAAACGTTTCGTCGTCTGTCATTATCATGGTTACACGCTTCCTCGTCTGTCATTATCACGGTTATACGTTCGGTTGTCTGTAATTATCATGGTTATACGTTTCGTCTGTCATTATCATGGTTATACGTTTTTTCGTCTGTCATTATCATGGTTATACGTTTTTTCGTCTGTCATTATCATAGTTATACGTTTAATCTGTCATGATGATGGTTATACGTTTCGTCTGTCTTCATAAAAGTTATATTTATATGTTTCGTATGTCATCATCAAGGTTATCTTTATCAAGGTTATGTGTTTCATCTGTCTTCATAAAAGTTATGTTTTGTCTAAAAATGATACGTTTCGTCTATCTTCATAAAAGTTATGTTTGTCTATCTTCATAAAGGTTATATTTTGTCTGTCTTCATAAAAGTAAAATTCTATGCTTCCTCAAAGTCATATGTTTCATTTGTCATCATGCAGTTTGTGTCATAAACAAGTAAGGTTACACATCGTCATCAACGCTACACGTTTCATTTGTCATCATGAAGTTCGTGTCATCAACATGTAAGGTTACACATCGTCATCAACGCTACACGTTTCGGGCTGTCCTCAGATCCACAAAATCGCGGCCTGGGGACACCCTGACGGCCAGGTCCGACAAGATCCTGACGGCCACCTGGTCGGACTCCGGGGAACCAGAGGACCAAGGCGGACTGCGGCGAAGGCGACGTTCTCGCGACGCTGGCTCCACCACCACCACCACCACCACCACCACCAGGCGGTTGTCGGGTGGTCCCGTGTCCTCCAAGAAAAAGCTCAAGCACCGACTTGCTCACAGCTACGACGTCACGCAGGAGGAAGCCTCCTACAGACTGCTCTCCTCGCCAGCTGCCTCGGGTTGGGTCGGTTCTCCTAAAGCTGCCTCACTGACCGAAAGACGCGAGGATCGTTCTGACGTCCTTCTTGGAGGTTCTTCTTCTTCTTCTGCCTCAGCCAGACCTGCTTCTGGATCAACGACTGTCCCCTGGGCGGCTGGGGAGTGTGTCCTTGAATCAGCACACGGCCCTACTGCTGCAGGAAAACTTAGCCCTGCACCCACCAAGATTTCCGCTGATTCAGACGCGTCTACGTCATATTCCCATCAGATTCCGTCAGACCTCGAGAAAAAGCAGACCCTGCAGATGGGAAAGGCACACCACACTGAGAAGACGGCTTCAGAGTCTGCTGCAGGTGTGACCAAGCTAAGGGACTCCCACTTAACCTCTTTCATTTCGGGGTCGACGGAGGTCACAGCGACAGCCTTGACCCCAGCCTCGATCTCGACCTATTCAACGGAAGAACCAACACCTTCCACCAAAGCCACAGCGAGAAGAACGCCAGAGCCTTCCGAAGCTTTCAACCAGTGGACCACCTGCCGAGCCCTCGGCGACACAGACGATGAAAACGACAATGAAAACGACGACGACGACAACGACGACGACGATGTCGAAAGCCCCGGACCTTCCAGAACGTCAGAAGCGGAAACACGTGACCTCCACAATGGCGGCTACGATGGTTACAGTCATGCGGCGAACAGCAGTCACTTGGCGAGAAGGAAGCGTCCACTTCTGTTGCCGCCCATTATGCTGCCTCCTCTGTACACGGTGAAACCCACGCCCTTCAAGTTCAGGGACGAGGTGTACTTCGCGGGCGCCGCGTCCCGTGCACGTAGGCCTATCAGTGACGAAGAGTGGGACAAACTGAGAGACTGCCGCTATCTGAGAATCCGGACTTTGAGACGACACCTTAAAGTGTGAACCCTAGGGAACGGGTAGATTTATTCGTTAACTCTTTCACTGCAGAACTGTGACTATGTTAAACGTGCGGTCGAGGGAGAGACAGGGATAATAAGAGAGAGAGAGGAGTGGGGGCGAGGGTGGGGGAGGGAGGCAGGGAGGGCAGACAGAGAGGGAAAGAATAAAGAGTTATTTTTCCTCTTTCATTAGCGGGGAATTACCATATCATATTAGCAGCGGGGAATTACCATATCATATTAGCAACCCCACTAAGAAACATTTGCTTTAAAAAAAAAGTATTTTGTTAAATATACGATGCTTGTCTTTTGTCCTTTTTTACCGATGTTTGTGCGAACTCGTGTGTGTGTGTGTGTGTGTGTGTGTGTGTGTGTGTGTGTGTGTGTGTGTGTGCATAAACAATTGATGAAAGCAGTGTGTGAATTATGTTCTCTCCAATCAATTTCTCTTTTATCGCAACGGCTATGACCATATGAGTATCTAATTCAATTGTCATCCCATTCTCAGCATGCAATGGATTGGCCATGACGAATAACATTAACAGTATTGACAGCATGAAATCGCGTTCGGTTTGATTCTCTTAGCTTGACAGGTTTGACAGTAAAAGGAGAAAGCCTTTTGTAGAAATCCACATGGACAAATATCAGGTAATGTTAAATCAGAGAGTGAGAGGAGAGAGGAGGGAGTGGAGAGAAGGAGATAAGACAGGGGGGAGAGAGTGACACAGACGCAGGCAGACAGAGAAAGAGGGAGAGAGAGAGATCAATCAATATGCGTGAAACAGCTGAAAAACAGAAACCTCCACACTGCACGAAATACTCTGCCACCATCACACTTTTCTTTTTTCTTAATTGACCCATCCAGAACGCAACGGAAGGGGTTAACACGAGAGGTGGACTCTTCAATCAAATCTGAACCATTGTTGAGAATCGAAGAAGAAAAATCTAAGGGGAAATGAACAATAACCGTTAATCTTTCTGACTGGCTGATAACAGATCAAAAAGGTCGTCGACTTCTCCGTGTAAATGGTCCACTGAGACATTGTGAATGATATTTACGTGTTGTGTTCATCACAATGCTGATAAACTTGTCACCTTGACGTTCGTCGTTGATAACGTAAGTGACTGAATATGTGACTATGTGGGTGTGTATGAGTGGTGTGTGTGTGTGTGTGTGTGTGCGTGCGTGCAGGTGGTGGTGTGACAGTATGTGACGTAAGTGATTACGAATGGTTTGATTATGACATAAGTGGTGACGTTAGAGGATGACGTTGGTATTCTGCGTTGCTGTCTGTGATCAATGTGCTCCTATCAAGTGCACAGAGGATTTTTTTTTTCTTTTCTGAGCCCTATAACAAGTGCCGTTATTGTGTGTTTTCATTTCTTTTTTGTGTATGTGTGTAAAACCAGTGTCTGAAATGACACTGCATGTAAATGATTATGTTCGAAGCATCTGTCTCTCTCTGTCTCTGTCTTTCTGCCCCCCTGTCTCTGTCTATCTTACACGTATACCCTTATACCTAGCAAAACAGACGCGCGCGCGCAAACACACACACACACACACACACACACACTTATTATGTAATGGTTGTTTCTTATCACAGTGACAGTTTGTCAGTATTTTTATTTATTTTTATTTCTTCTTAAGAATATGAATAAAATACCCACAAAGAGACTGGCCGCGTGTTCCAAAGATCATTCAGTCGTGCGGCATGCGTGTAAATGCGAGTGATTTTGTAGCCTTCGCGTGTCTGTTAAAGTGAATATGAGAGTGGCGTATATATATATATATATATATATATATATATATATATATATATATATATATATATATATATATATATATATATATATATCAATCTAGTACGCATGGATGCGTGCAGACATGTTCTTTTATGTGTGTTTGCGTGCGTTGAGAGCTTGTAGATTCGTTTGAGAGTGTGTATCCATGTTTGTGAAATACAGCAAAGAAGGGAAATTCTGATCACGCTGATAAGTTGGCGTCAGTGTCGGCAAGGGGTGTGACCAGGATGAAGAAATCAAACGGTCAGACAACCCACTCCCACACCACACAAGGGTCAAAGCAGTGAGGTCAGAAGTAAAGCCTTGACACCTCCCTGACATCGACCTTGACTTTTCAGCCCAAGGAAAAACATGGGCTAGGGCAAGTGCAGTCACAACGCTCAGTCAACCAGCAACATTTTCTTCTCGTTTGAATGAAAAACATGTTAGGTTTTCCCACACATAAGACCCACTGGTTAGGACAAGACTGACGATGTGCCAGATATCAGCTCAATCGGTTAAGAAATGTGGGTATACATAGTTTTCCAGCACACGGACAGACAGAATCCAAAGCCCAATCCAGGTAAAAATAAGAATAAAGAATGAAAAAGTCGGTTGGTGTGGGTGGTGGGAGGATGAGCTTGGACTAAGTAAAAACGTCAGCGGCTGACATCAAACAGATCGCTACTCAACCAAGATCAAACTGAATCACTCAACCGTTCCCTTTTTATCATCCGTTGCATTGATCAGATATCCGTGTCCCTCTCTTTCTCTCAATGAATAAAAATAAAACCGTAAAACATGTGTGTGCACACGCGCGCGCACACACACACACATTTAGTCGATTTACGATCACACACACACACACACACACACACACACACACGTACATACGTACATGCATGCATGAACATAAAGAAAAAGAGAGAGGGGAAGGTGATATTTTAGGCTCGCAAACTGAACAAAGTTGGTTCAATGACTGCTGAATGCTCCTGCTAAACAACAAGCGTTCCACAATCATTGATACCACTTATGGCATACCAGGCAATTCTTTTTGCACAGTTCACTGAGTGACATTCTTCCCATCTTGCTGGGTCGCACACGATTGCCGCATGACTTCACAGAACTATACACCCCTTCTTGGGATTTTGTTGTTGTTGGGTCCCAATCCAGTTAGACTGCAGAATAGCGGTCACGTTCCGGGGTTGGGTTGGGAGGGAGTTGGGGGGGGGGGGGGGGGCGAGAAGGTATTCTGTCATATGTATATATGATAGTCGTGTTCGACTATGACCATCAGAACAACAGAGGAGGTAACTGCTGTCCCGACTATCTGGGCTAAAATTTGATTATTGTGGAGTCTTGCCCAAATTACATCCCCATTCTCTCGGCCTCGATGGTTTTAGGATAGTCGGCATTGAGGATTGTTCCCGAAAGCCAACTAGCCCCCAAGGCTGCAGCACTGAGAGCCAGTGCAATTTTGCCTCCTAGTTTGAGAACCCTATAGTCCTTCACAAAAGACTCTGCTGTAAATGATTTCCCATTACAATAAAGAAACCATTTTATAATACAGCTCTCACCTTGCTGTTGGCCCAGCTGTAAACTTGTGTCAATCTGTGATATAAGCTGAGTATTGGGCATTTTGTTACAGTATCAGCGTCGGCAGTCCACATAGAACAATCGATATCTAGGTTGCCAGGAGGCCACGCACCAGAGGAGACGCTGCGCTGCTGCTGAGTCACTTCGGTGGTGTTCAATAGTGTCTGTTCTGATCTAACGTGCACTGATTTAGGACACCTTACGCTGGACACCACTCACTAAGCCGCATGCTGTCAACAGCAATCGTTTTGTCGCGGAGCCAGACTGAGTGAGCGGCCCCTCCCCCTGCCCCCTTACACAAGAATCCCTCTAACGACAGTCGTTATGAATCTGCTGACAACAAGGGCAGTAAAGATAATGATTTGAAATAGCACACCCTTCTTTGTTTGAATCCGCAGATTTTGGTTTGTGAACCCAACGGTTTAACAAACTGAGCTGAAGAGGTATCCGTATGTTCCGGCCTTCCTTCACAATGGACATCGGCAGTAACCGTCTGAGAATATTAAAAACACACAACAGATTTATGTCTTCTTACGACATTCATGTTCGATATAATGTTCCATGCATTCAGCAAAAGTAAAGGAGGCAGGGCTCATTCTCGGATTTCACAACCTGCTTCAGTGGTGAGTTTGGTATACAATGCACACAAACTGGTTACGCTTGCATTTGAATACGAAGTGTAAAACAAGAAACTCATACTTTTAGCAAGTGGTTCGCGAATTATCAAACATGTACTCGGAACACCGAGGAATGGATACCGATGCCAAGAAATGAATGTTGACAAACAAAAACCGTTTATAACAATGTCAAACATAACATGTTTCGCTTGATACATATGTTCCTTAATGTGAAATATGGACTTACCTTCACTCACTGTCAGTGCCGCGTGTGTGTGTGTGTGGTCTTGTACCGTGACATGCTGCCATCTTCTGGGCGCGTGGGGCCTTTCTCCTTTTCGTTCTCCTTTTTTTCCTGGATCCGTCTTGTGTCCACACTGCCAGGACGCGGGGAGGGAGGAGACCTATACCTCATTTCACACTGAAACCGCAACATCAAAAGAGCCAGCATTGCTAGTTAACTACTTTGCTACATTCGCACCCGACGCCACGTTCGGGTGATTATGACTGACAGCGATGGCCAGGAAAGCAGAGATGGGGGAATCTGTCCCAGTGCTACACTGACGCAATTTTGTTTAAATTCATTATCGTTACTTTTACTGTTCGGCGCCCTTGACTGGAACTTAAGATATTCTGAACGCTGTGCACCCTGAGGTGGGCAGTGGAAAGAACCTGCAGTTTCTGTGTTGTGAGCCACGTGACCCGGACGCACCGCCTTTTGAATTCACGAGCTCAGTTGTCGTCACTGTGATCCGACGGTAAATTTACGAATGCACGTGCCACCAAGGACAGTGCTGACTTGCACTGTTCATTCATCACGTGCTTGTGTTGTGTGAATTTGGCCATGTGTATTTCTTCTTCAACTGTGTGCGCGCGCGGGTGGGTGTGAGAGAGAGACAGACAGACAGACAGACAGATAGACAGAAGCAGAGAGAGGGGGGAGCAGAAAGAGACAGAGAAAGACAGAGACAAAGAAGAGAGAGAGAGACCGACACTTTTATTGCATATCACTTTAAAGCGATCGTTGCAAATGCAAACACATTTCGTAATTTTTCAAACTCACAGTGTAACTGGGTTAAAAACAGACGAATTTGCAAGAGCTTTTGACTGTAACATATTGTTACGCCATGTTCTCTGTTGTTAGAGAGAGACAGAGCGAAAACGACAGAGAAAGAGAGTTGAGGAGAGAGAGAGAGAGAGAGAGAGAGAGAGAGAGAGATACAGACAGACAGACAGACAGACAGAGAGACAGACACACTGAAAGATACACAGGAAGAGAAACATCTCTGTGTCAATCATTCGAATCCATCACCGCATACGAATCCAGCAAATCAACAATGAGATGTATCATATATTTCACAAATTTATTATACACGAACAAACTGAAAACACTTTCCAACAGCACCCATTGGTTAAAAAGGCACAGATCACTTCCACCACTTAATCAACACTCTCCGGGCTTGCTCTCTTACTCTATTCACAAGCTTGTGCTCCATTGGTTTAAACTACACATCTTAGTAACTGTCTTGACCAATGAGCGCGGTAAACTCCAGCTGTTCTCTGTTTTTCATGGTTCTCTTGATATTCATATAAATATGAATTTCAAAACACACGCACATTTTATACGGCAGATCTAATGAATGTGTCCTGATTTCAAATTCGAAAAAAAACTTTTCGTATGAACACGAAGTTCGGGTTTTGTGCGAATGGTGCCGTAGACGAATTTGTTAACTGAAACCCCGGAATATATCTCACAGCATTCTCAGACTTGGCAGAAATCTGCTTGTTGTCATGAGTGTGTGTGTGTGTGCCATTAAGGAAAAGCGTGAGCGAAGGAAGCAGGGCTCAACTCCTGGAGACGTTTTGCCTTGTAACACATGTGGGAAGTGCTGTGCATACAGAATCGGCCTCTTCTCCCATATGAGGACACACACCGACAGATAAGCCTGCCTGCCTACTCATCCGTCGGTCCGACGGGACACTCCATCATCGTGTGTGTGTGTGTGTGTGTGTGTGTGTGTGTGTGTGTGTGTGTGTGTGTGTGTGTGTGTGTGTGTGTGTGTGTGAACGACATATGTCATACTAACTGTAAGATAAAGTCAGATATCCTGTTCAACAAAACAAACAAAAATCTAGGTAAACGCAGCTGAATGAATTTGTCAAAGTTGACCACACACACACACACACACACACACACACACACACACAAGTGACTCATGTTGTGTGCAAACAGACATGTGAGCTAAAAACATGCTCGCACGAAAAAAAATAATAAGATAAATAGCGCTGCACCACATACATGCGCATGCGCGTGCGCACACACACACACACACACACACACACACACACACACCCTCCTCCCCAGCTCCTCACTGTCAGAAACAAATCCCTACCCGGCCCTCAACTCTATCACCCTCACCCTTTACGCTCGTGATTTCATTTTCAACATTATTCAGATACAGAACAAAGAATATCCAGCAGAAACAAGCTATATCTTAATCAAGCAGAATGCACCGGAGTATAAAAAAAAGAAAAAGAAGAAGGAATGAACAGAACACAAAAATAAAACCAAAAAATTAAGATCGTATTCTCAAGGTATTAATTTTGAAAAAGACAATTTGTACAAAACCAGTATACATTCTAAGTACTTTCAATGGTAAACATTTTGAAGTGAAATATTTCAAAGTGTGATTTGGAGATTAAACAGTCTATACATGTGACCATCTCTGTCATATATTTTATACAAAGAAGCAACGTATATCCACAGAGAAGGATTTTTTTTTTTTTTTTTTTTTTTTTTTTTTTTTTTGTCTCTCTTAATATTCAAACGGGGATTTTCCATGTATAACATACTATGTTACAATACTGCACAGGCATTATCATCGTGTTTCGCCATCCTCAGGTTTCATCGGGTGCAAATCATGGCGGGGATGACAAAGTGAAATTGTGAAATTTGAAAGTGTTCGTGGCATCATCACAGTTTCGCTTGCATTACGACACAGTATGGGACTGCTGCTTTTTATTCTTATTTTATGTTTTCAAGTTTAACTTTGTTCTTTTTCGGTTTTTTTTAACAAATATTTATTATCAGTTCATCAATGGATCGTATTTACAGGAGTATTTTCTTGTTGTTCACTTTGTCATCAAGCTTCATCGCTGCACTGGTGATTTCTCAAGTGACCAGCTTATCACAGCGCACAACGTATCATGAGGATTTTCTGCTGTATGGTGTATAGTGATTTCATTCTTCTGTGCAATCTTCTGTCGCCCAGTCTTCCACCAGAGTAGCCTATTCTAACACCCGCTGAGTATACCACTCACCATTTTAGTCCTACCTCAAGCACTTACTAAAAAAAACATATGAGGCGTAATTATTAAGTACTCGATGCAGCTGGGGATCACTTGACTGTAGCAGTTATATATCAAATGAGCACTTTGTGATTGCAGCAGTTATATCAATTGTATATATGAGTATATATCACCAGTATATATGATAGTCAGTCGTGTCCGACTATGACCGTCAGAACAGCAGAGGAGGCAACTGCTGTTCCGACTATTTGGGCTAGAATTTGATGATAGTGGAGAGTGTCTTGCCCAAGTTACATCCCCACTCTCTTGGCCAAGAGGGTTTTAGGACAGTCGGCGTTGGAATGGTTCCCAAAGGCCAACTAGCCCACAAGGCTGCAGCACTAAGAACCAGTGCTATTTTGCCTCCTAGTTTGAGAGTCATAGTCCTTCACAAAAGACTAAGCTGTAAATGATTTCCCATTAACTGGAGAAACCATTGATAATACAGCTCTCACTTTGCTGTTGGCCCAAATGTAAAACTTATGACAATCTGTGATATAAGCCGAGTGTTGGGCCGAAAATCGAGTATTTTCTTGTTGTTCACTTTGTCATCAACAACTGCAACACTTGTATCAACTGAGCAGTTGATGACTGCAGCAGTTACACCAACTGAGCACTTGACTGCAGGATTTGCATCAACTGAGCACTTGACTGCAGCATTTACATCCTCTGAGCACTTGATGACTGCAGTAGTTACATCAATTGAGCACTTGACTGCAATAGTTGTATCAACTGAGCACTTGACTGCAGCAGTTGTCACAACTGACCACTCGATGACCGCAGCATTTATACCAACTTAGCACTTGGCTGCAGCAGTTACACCAACTGAGCACTTGACACAGCATTTATATCAACTGTACAATGGACCTGGGGAATCAGGTTGCGCCACTCATCACATCACATACGTTCAGTCCTGGCTCCGTGTGTATGTACAATAAGACACTTTTTTTTCAAACATGGGCAAAATGATGCCAGCTCAACAGGTTTAACCAATGGTTACAGCAACAATCTCGTAACTCATTAACAGACACTTTGAACAGCTAATCTCCTTTGCACATTCCCACAGCAAAGCATGCATTTTTCTCAGTTTCCGTTTCCCTCAATCTACAAGCTGTTAGAGTGATGTACGTTGACAAAACAAAGGTACACGAAATATTTACGTCAGTGACAAGGAAAATAATTATGTTCTCGGAATGATTGAGCAAAACCCTGTTCACACACACACACACACACACACACACACACACACACACGCACGCACGCACGCACACACACACACACACACACACGCACACACACACAAACAAACACACACACACACACACACACACACACACACACACACACACACACACACTCACTCACTCACTCAAACACACACACGTCGCAATATATCCTTATTCGGGATCAACTCCTGAACAGAAAGTACTCTGCTGTCACGGGGTTCACACTCTCCTGTTCGTCTTGTTCGGTACAGCAGAAATCTGTTACAACTTTATATACTATTTACACTAATTTACACGTCATGTAACAATAGTCATGGGTGCCAAGATAAGCAAACTCATTCTAGACGTGCTGTGTTAAGTCCTGAGACAGTTTGTAACATCAATACAGCGTAACGCATCATCAGGTGCCAACTTTTTTTTTTCTCCCTTTATGCCACATCTTGATCTTTAACCCTTTCACCGCCAGTCAATTTAGAGTACAAAATTACCTTGAGGTATCAACAGGAAAAGACAGTGGCTAAGAATGGCTGGGGATTCCCCCTGCGATGTATAGAAAATACGGCCTATCCTACCACTGAACATTAAGAGCAGTAGGTTCACGGATAACAGACCAATGAATGGTCACCTTTCAGTGACATGGGTCCTCTACCACGCCTGTGCATAAATGCGAGCTTGGCGGTGAAAAGGTTAAATGGAATGACGTATTTCTGGTGTTTTTTGGTTGTTGTTTTTTTTTTTTGTTTTTTTTTTTTTTTTTTTTGTTTGTTTGTTTTATTCATTCATTCTTTTTAACCAGCATTTATTGAAACAGTTTGGTGTTTCTCATCTTTCTTTCTCCTGGTTATGCCATTGTTGTCGTTAGATTAAAAATCATTTGTGAAACAACACGTAGTCTTGCCGAGTTCAACACACGACTGAAGAGGTAACAACCAAGGATGTCTAAGGGAACATCACAGTTACCTAAGCAAACGCTTTAAAATGCATGTCTTGTTGATTTACCGCTATGTCTGCTAATAGTACTGTTTGTTTCATAGAGAGGCACCGGAATCTCTGATCCCCCGAAGATAATCACAGCTGCAAATTATGATCTTCCTTATCTCATATTAGCCATGACAACATCATCATCATTACCAATAAAAACAACAAACAAAAACAACAATAATAACAAAACCAAATCATTTTCCCAGGCGAGTGTTCTGCTCGAGATTACCCCCTCCACCCCATGACAGACCCGAGATTCAGTTATGCTGAATTCATAGTGGAACTGAAAACAAAGAAGATTCTTACAGAACAAACATCAGTAACAAGAACAAAATCCACCCACCCACCCCTATGAGGAAGCATGGAAGGTCATTACCATAGTAACCTGACCTCAACCAATGTCTGCGAGGGGTGGGGGTGGGGGGTGGTGGTGAGGATGGGGGCGCGCACACAGCAGACTCCTGGCAGTAGTCTCCTTCGGTTCTTCAGTGCACACATCTTTCGCTGCTCTACTGCTGAGTGAACCCACACCCCACCTCCAACAAATTGTCTGGCAAACTGAAAGTGTCTCAACTCTAATATAACGTTCAGGGAATGTTAAGTCCGGATGAAACACATGAATGTCCGGAGACACACAGACCCTAGCTGAAACTAGAAAGACGTCCAACAAATGCCGACTTCAGGCACTGTAAAAAAAAAAAAAAAAAAAATATATATATATATATAACACGTCATGACCAAGATCAGGCATAGTTCGCTTTGAACACTGTCCTCGACGTTGCGGTTTCCAGAAAAGGATAATGGATGTCCAGTGACTCTCGTCGAAAAATAAGTCCATGATACAGACTCGCCCAATGTCACGCAGTAGGCATGCACACGTAAGTCCATCACACCAAAACTCGTGCTTAAAGCTCTAAACTTAGTACGAGCCACAACAAAATCCGACCACATACATTCGAGGAAGGGAACTGAAGCTTTGGCAATGCGCTGCTGTAGAAAGGCCATGGTATAGAGACACTTTTTAGTAACGGGAATCGTGGTCCAGTCCCACAACTTAGTGTTTGGTGAACCCCTTCTCAACACAAACCCTGGTGATTTTCTGCACCCATCCACCTGCACGCCACTTTTACAATCTTCTCACCTACCTACTTATGCAATCCCCTCACCCACCACTTACGCGATCACCTCACCCACCCCTTACACAATCCACTCACCCTCACCTTACACAATCCACTCATCCTCACCTTATACAATCCACTCACCGTCACCTTACACAATCCCCTCACACTCACCCACCCCTTACACATTGTCCTCACCCACACCTTACATAATCCCCTCACCCACACCTTACATAATCCCCTCACCCACACCTTACATAATCCCCTCAGCCACCCCTTACACAATCCCTTCACCCACACCTTACACAATCCACTCATCTTACACAATCCCCTCACCCTCAACCACCCCTTACACAATCCCCTCACCCTCACCCACACCTTACACAATCACCTCATCCACACCTTATACAATCCACTCACCCAACTCTTGCACAATCCCCTCACCCTCACCTTACACAATCCCCTCACCCACACCTTACAAATCCCCCCCACCTTAAACAATCCCTCACCCACCCCTTACACAATCCCCTCACCCACGCATTACACGATCCCCTCACTCAACCCTTACACAATCCCTTCACCCTCACCTTACACTATCCACTCACCCACCCCTTACACAATCCCCTCCCCATCACCCACTCCTTACAAAATCCCCTCCCCCTCACCCACACCTTACACAATCCCCTCACCCACCCCTTACACAATCCCCTCACCCACATCTTACGCAATCCCCTCAACCACCCCTCACACCACCCCCTCAACGTGGCTGCTGACCCTGTTTCTCCCGACACCATCGTCATTATCAAAGAGTCCAGTGAGATCCTGGCCCCCTCTGAGGCCAAGAAGCCATTCACGAGAGGAGCACATCAATCAGTCAATCAATCAGAGGATCGCCGGAAGGGAAGGAGGCCTCGCGTTACTTCCTGCCCAGGCCGTTCTGGTTCTGGTAGAGGTTCTCGCCCACGTTGACGTAGATGTCCTGCTGTTCCGCGATGTCTCCAGTCAGCTCCTCACCCAGCAGTCTGACCACGGAGGTGATGCCAGGGCGGTGTTCATTCTCCGGGCTCCAACACTCCTTCA
Source organism: Babylonia areolata (assembly GCF_041734735.1). Lineage (NCBI taxonomy): Eukaryota > Metazoa > Mollusca > Gastropoda > Neogastropoda > Buccinidae > Babylonia > Babylonia areolata. Next base: position 40,683,116 of record NC_134894.1, read on the forward strand.
TCAGTTCGTACCTGCAAGCAAACGCGCATACAGATACACGCAGGCGCACGCACACACACACACACACACACATGCATACACACAGGCACATGCATGCACACACACGCACACATACACACACATACACCAAACACACACACTCAAATCATGTTGCTCAAAGCCATCCGCAGAGGGGACACACACACACACACACACACACACACACACACACACACACACACACACACACACACACACACACACACCCCTCTGTATCAGTTCAATAGATAACTTCACATGCACCATTCACTCGTCAGCTAATGTCTTCGACTGTTTCCATTTCCCCACCCCCTTTCGCCTTGATCGCCCCTGCACTGGTGCACACAAAATCATATCTCTGAACACACCATCCCTTATTATCAGATACGTCACCAGTTTTTTAGTCTGTATCTCACATTAACCAGTTCCTCACATCGTCATTTCCTTTAAGACAGGTGCTCACGGTTTCTCAAATAAAGGTTCATGTGTTGTCAGAGAAAGGAACAAATAGGTTATCAGAGACAGGTGCGTAAAGGTAATAAGAGAATCACAGATTTTTAGGAAGAAAGGCAGAGATAGGTGCGTAAAGGTAATAAGAGAATCACAGATTTTTAGGAAGAAAGGCAGAGACAGGTGCGTAAAGGTAATAAGAGAATCACAGATTTTTAGGAAGAAAGGCAGAGATAGGTGCGTAAAGGTAATAAGAGAATCACAGATTATAAGGAAGAAAGGCAGAGATAGGTGCGTAAAGGTAAAAAGAGAATCACAGATTATAAGGAAGAAAGCAGAGATAGGTGCGTAAAGGTAATAAGAGAATCACAGATTTTTAGGAAGAAAGGCAGAGATAGGTGCGTAAAGGTAATAAGAGAATCACAGATTATAAGGAAGAAAGGCAGAGATAGGTGCGTAAAGGTAATAAGAGAATCACAGATTATAAGGAAGAAAGGCAGAGATAGGTGCGTAAAGGTAATAAGAGAATCACAGATTTTTAGGAAGAAAGGCAGAGATAGGTGCGTAAAGGTAATAAGAGAATCACAGATTTTTAGGAAGAAAGGCAGAGATAGGTGCGTAAAGGTAATAAGAGAATCACAGATTTTTAGGAAGAAAGGCAGAGATAGGTGCGTAAAGGTAATAAGAGAATCACAGATTATAAGGAAGAAAGGCAGAGATAGGTGCGTAAAGGTAATAAGAGAATCACAGATTATAAGGGGGAAAGGTACTAACAGGTTATAAGGGAGAAAGGTACTCACAGATTATAAGAGACAAAGGTGTTCACGGATTATAAGGGAGAAGGATACTAACAGGCTATCGGGGATAAATGTATTCGAAGATTATAAGAAAGAAAGGTACTCACAGATTATAAGGGAGAAAGGTAATAACAGATTGTAAGGGAGGAAGGTACTCACAGATTATAAGGGAGAAAGGTGCTGACAGATTACAAGTGAGAAATACTAACAGATTATAAGGGAGAAAGGCACTAACAGACTATTTGGGAGAGAGATACTTAGGTTTCAAGGGAGAAAAGTATTCACGGGTTATCAGTAAAAGGTTCCCAAAAGTTGACAAGAGAAACCGGCACTCACAACTTATCGGAGCACTGGTCCGGCTTGCCCAGCAGATAGCCTTCCAGAACGTAGTCCTTGACCTTCGCGTCCTCCATCTCGTGAAAGGGCAGGTGGCCCCGGGTCAACAGTTCCCATAGCAACACGCCTAGTGACCACTGCAACACAGTGTCATTGTTTTCATAGCAACAGGCCTTGACAGCAAGAATCGTTTTAAGCAATTACAACGCTACCGCCATGCAGAACAAACCTAGCTGCTGCTATGAGAACTGCGCAAGGGTAACTGTCTGTTGGTGTGGTTTATTTCTATAGCAACATGCTTGGCTACGAGGCTTAATGGGTTCTCGGGGCCAATACCCAAGTAACAAATCTCCCTTTTTCTAAAAAAAAAAACCATCACAGAACCCAGCAACTGCCCAGTCAGCAATCAGCCTAAGAAACAAGCCAAGAAAGGACCAAGCAAAATTGAACAACCGAACCAATTTTTTTTTTTTAAAGAAGATAATAATTATCATTTACAGCCATCGGGGGGCAGCGGAGTCATAACCATCCACTGTGTCGAGGGATTAGCATTGGAAGGCGGAGCCCAGTCATCACCGTGTTAACCTTCCCCCAACTGAAGTCGGGTACCCATTCATGCCTGGGGTGGAGTGAGAAAAATCGGAGTAAAGCCCCTTTCCCAAGGACACAACACCATGCCGAAACGGGGCCTCGAACCCTGATCACTGGTGAACACTGGATCAGAAGTACAACGCCTGACCGATTTCACCAAGGCGACTCTTAGTGATGAATAAAATAAAAAAAACCCAATGAACTACCAAACATCAAATTAACCCCAGGAAACGATAATCAAGCCACCCAGTCCTCTTAGCCACACTCGACTCTTAGAAATCCCGAAGAAAACTATTTGTGTCAAAGCCCTGGCATTCCAACCCCCCCCCCCCCCCCCTCACCCCCTGATCCCCTGAGCCTCCTACCTCATATCTGCTGCCAACACACACACACACACACACACACACCTTATCCTCCTCTCTCTCTTTCCCACACCCCACCACACAACCCCACACGCACCACCACTTCCCACACACCCTCCCTCAATCCCCCACACCTTCCTTCCTTCCCGAACAGCGAAACAAACGGTATGTTTACCACGTCGGTCCGCATGTCATAGTAGCCCTCGGAGAGGCTTTCGGGGGCCATCCAACGCAGGGGCATGTACCTCTCTCGGGCACTGTCGTACACGTACTCCTCCTCGTAGAAATCCCAGGCAAAGGCTGCGTCGGCTATCTTCACCACCAGCTCTGTGTCCACCCTGTAAGGTTGGGAAGGTAGGCAGGTAGGGGGATAGATGTGGAAGAGGCGGGGGGTGGCGGCGGGGGCGGGTAAAGGAGGAAGGGGGGTTGCGTTGCAGGGAGGGGAGCAGGGGCATAAGAGGAAAGTGTTATACGACAAGGATAATGGGATGTGTGTGCGTTTGGGTTGCGTAATATAGATCATATGAGACGTTTACCACCAGCGCGTGCACGCGCACACACACACACACACACACACACACACACACACACATTACACGGGCATACAGCAACTTGCAGTGGCCATGTCTCTGTGCACGAGTCACACACTCACCGTCTACAGGTAAGGACACACTTCCAGCTTATGCCATTCCAGTAGAAGTACACACTCGCTGTCTACAGATAAGGGACACAATTTCCTACTGAGGACTTACCAGCAGTTTCTGGTGGCCAGGTCTCTGTGTACGAGGTCTTTGGCGTTGAGGAAGGACAGACCATCAGCCACCTGAAGGCCATACTCCACGAGTTGCCTCACGCTGAATTCCTGTCACATACACCAGTAATGATAAGGGCGCGCGCACGCACGCACACACACACACACACACACACACACACACACACACACACACACACACACACACTTCAAAGTTTTTCAAGACCTCGCTTTCCTGAAATCCAGTTATACCCACAGTTACAAACACTCCCTTAATTTCGAAAATGCACAGGACAAAACCTCTCATTGTCTTCCTCTTCATCATCTTCTTTCGCCTCCCCTCTTTTTTTTCCTTCTGCTTTTCTTTCTCCTTTTTTCTTTAATTTCTTTTTCCTCCTTCTCTTCCCTGTCAACTCTACTTTTTCCCCCTTTTCATCTTCTTTATGTTATTGTTGCTGAACTGTGATAAAAAAGAAATGTCCACTCTCATCATTATCCTCCTCATCTTCGCCATCACCATAAGTGGTGGTAGTAGGTGGTGGTGTAGTAGTAGTAGTAGTAGTAGTAGTAGTAGAAGTAGTAGTATCATTATTCTTGATATGAATGTTATCATTATCATTGTTGTTGTCGCTGCTCCTCTTGTGTTGTCATTGTGGTTACCATCATCATCATCTTAATCACTTTTAATCATCGTTCTTGTTACTCTTGTCGCGATGTTATCATCATCACCATCTCACTCCTCGTCACCACGACCACCACCATCACCGCCACCACCTTGATTAATAAGGAAAAAAAAAAAGAAATCGATGAAATATTTTCTCAAACCTTCATGAAAAAAAAATCACCACAAATCTCTCATGCTTTTTACATCCCACATTTAATATGAAAAAGAAAAGTATTTCCCATCCCCTCCTACAATCACCAAATTTCTCCCCCCCCCTCCCCCCCTCGACCCCCCAGCCCCCACCGCTAACCCTTCTTCCCCGCCACGTACCCGCCATCACCACTGACTCTCTCTCTCTCTCTCTCTCTCTCTCTCTCTCTCCCCACCCCCACCCCCACCCCACCCCTCTCCCATCTTCCCCACCCACATCCTCGCCATTCTCCAGCACCACAACCCTTAACACCACCCTTCCCCCATCTCCAACCCCCCCACCTCAACCTCCCCCCACCGTCTCTCCTCTACCACACATCCCACCACCACCACCATCACCCCCCCCCCAACAAACCCTAACCCCCACCCATCAACATCCTTTTCGACCTACCCCCATCACACCCCCTAACCCACCCACCATCCAACAACTCTCCACTTTCCCCTCCCTTCCTCCCCCCCTTCCTTCCTTACCTTTCTTTCCTTCCTTTTCCTTCCTTCACCTTCCTTCCTTCCCCTCCCTCCTCCCCCTCCCTTCCTTCCTTCCCTCCCCTCCCTTCCTATCCCTTCCTTCCTACCCTTCCTTCCTCCTCTTCCTTCCTCCTCTTCCTTCCTCCCCTCTCCATTCCTTCCTCCCCTCCCCTTCCTTCCTTCCTTCCTTCCTCCCCTTCCTTCTTCCCCTCTCCCTTCCTTCCTTCCTCCCCTCTCCCTTCCTTCCTCCCCTTTCCCTTCCTTCCTCCCCTCCCCTCTCCATTCCTTCCTCCCCTCCCCTCTCCCTTCCTTCCTCCCCTTTCCCTTCCTTCCTCCCCTCCCCTCTCCATTCCTTCCTCCCCTCCCCTTCCTTCCTTCCTCCCCTCTCCCTTCCTTCCTCCCCTCCCCTCTCCATTCCTTCCTCCCCTCCCATCTCCCTTCCTTCTTCCCCTCCCCTTCCTTCCTCCCCTCCCCTCTCCATTCCTTCCTCCCCTCTCCATTCCTTCCTCCCCTCCCCTCTCCATTCCTTCCTCCCCTCCCATCTCCCTTCCTTCTTCCCCTCTCCATTCCTTCCTCCCCTCCCCTCTCCATTCCTTCCTCCCCTCCCCTTCCTTCCTTCCTCCCCTCCCCTTCCTTCCTTCCTCCCCTCTCCATTCCTTCCTCCCCTCCCCTTCCTTCCTCCCCTCCCCTCTCCCTTCCTTCCTCCCCTCCCCTCTCCATTCCTTCCTCCCCTCCCCTTCCTTCCTCCCCTCTCCCTTCCTTCCTCCCCTCTCCCTTCCTTCCTCCCCTCTCCATTCCTTCCTCCCCTCCCCTTCCTTCCTCCCCTCTCCCTTCCTTCCTCCCCTCCCCTCTCCATTCCTTCCTTCCTCCCCTCTTCCCCTCTCCCTTACCTCCTTCCTCCCCTCTCCCTTCCTTCCTCCCCTCCTCCCCTCTCCCTTCCTCCCCTCCCCTCTCCATTCCTTCCTCCCCTCCCCTTCCTTCCTTCCTCCCCTCTCCCTTCCTTCTTCCCCTCTCCATTCCTTCCCCCCTCCCCTTCCTTCCTTCCTTCCTCCCCTCTTCCCCTCTCCCTTACCTCCTTCCTCCCCTCTCCCTTCCTCCCCTCCTCCCCTCTCCCTTCCTTCCTTCCTCCCCTCTCCCTTCCTTCCCTCCCCTTCCTACCCCTTCCTTCCCATTCCTTCCTCCCCTCTCCCTTCCTTCCCTCCCCTTCCTACCCCTTCCTTCCCATTCCTTCCTCCCCTCTCCCTTCCCTCCTTCCCTCCCCTCACTTCCTACCCCTCCCTTCCTCCCCCTTCCTTCCTCACCTCTTCCTTCCTCCCCTCTCCCTTCCTTCCTTCCCTCCCCTTCCCTCCTCCCCTCTCCTTCCTTCCTCCCCTCTCCCTTCCTTCCTCCTCTTCCTTCCTCCCCTCCCCTCCTCCCCTCTCTCTTCCTCCCTTCCTCCTCTTCCTTCCTCCCCTCTCCCTCCCCTTCCTTCCCTCCCCTTCCTTCCTACCCCATCCTTCCTTCCCTCCCCTTCCCTCCCCCCTCCCTTCCTTCCTCCCCTCCCCTTCCCGCCGCCCCTCTCCCTTCCTTCCTTCCTCCTCCTCCTCCTTCCTCCCCTCTCCCTCCCCTTCCTTCCTACCCCATCCTTCCTCCCCCTCCCCTTCCTCCCCTCTCCATTCCCTTCGTCTCTGGGCACTGCTGTACTTACCTTGCTGCTGTCGACGATGTGGTCTTTGAGAGTGCGGTTGGCCATGTGTGGGTAGAGAAGCAGGAAGCGGTCTCGCTGCACCACCAGCCCCAGCACGCTCAGCACGTTGTCGCCGCCATGACGGTGCAGGCGGAGGCACTCCCGCAGAGCCGCTGTGGCCCACATGGGTAGCATCCCTTTCTCCTCTGGAGAGGAGAGGACAGTTGTTATCATGTTTGATGGATAAATAGATATATGCGTGAATAGATGAATGAATGAATACATGAATACATGAATGAATACATGAATGAATGAATGAATACATGAATGAATGAATGAATGAATGAATGAATGAATAGGCACCGACTCATTCCAACTCAATATCATCTGATCCAGTGTCACCCAGATCTAGTAGGAGCGCATTGCAATACAGTCCCCCCCCTCCCCCTCCGCTCCCCCTCCCCCCCCCCCCCCGCCCTTCACCCACCACAACCCTAACTAAACCCCCACCCACCCACCCACCCACCATGCCCCCCCCAAAAAATTACAGACCAATGCAACAACGACAATAATAACACAAGAATGTATAACTTTGACACACAAAGACGAGAGACTCAGAGGGCAGGAATGTAACACAATGCCCTACAACTGCTGATTGGATCCTCGGTGACATCCTACCTGGCAGTTTTTCCTTGAGGGTCTTGATGGTGATTTTCATCTCGTGCCTCTGTCCGGCTCTCTCCGTGCTGAAGTGGCCGTCGATGACGCGTGCAAATTTGCCTGCAGCAACAGAATTTCAAGGGGGCAGAACTTAACAGTAATAGCACCGGCCGGTTTCCACAAAAGCGCCCATGCAGGCATGTAAGCTGTGTTGTGTCTGAGCACAAATCTGGATATAGTGTGTATGAAAACATATGAACGACACACGGGTTCAGCTCTCTCTCTCTCTCTCTCTCTCTCTCTCTCTCTCTCTCTCTCTCTCTCTCTCTCATGCACGGACGCAAGCACACCACATGAAGGTGAACAGTGTGTAATGAAATAATTTGTTTCGTTGCTTTTTCTCTTTTCTTTTTTTTTTCTTTTTTTTCAGCGAAATAGGCATGTGATCAACCATAGTAATAAGAAAACACGTAACAAACACACCTGAACTGTACTGTCTATTAATCAACCCGAGCAATATCAGGTAGCAGTGATCCTGACATCCGATCCTTCCCACAGAACCACATCATCCCCTCTCACCTCTCCTGGTGTACACACTGACATCCGATCCTTCCCACAGAACCACATCATCCCCTCTCACCTCTCCTGGTGTTCACATTAACATCCGATCCTTCCCACAGAACAACATCATCCCCTCTCACCTCTCCTGGTGTACACGCTGACATCCGATCCTTCCCACAGAACAACATCATCCCCTCTCACCTCTCCTGGTGTACACGCTGACATCCGATCCTTCCCACAGAACAACATCACCCCCTCTCACCTCTCCTTGTGTTCACATTAACATCCGATCCTTCCCACAGAACAACATCATCCCCTCTCACCTCTCCTGGTGTACACGCTGACATCCGATCCTTCCCACAGAACAACATCTTCCCCTCTCACCTCTCCTGGTGTTCACATTGACATCCGATCCTTCCCACAGAACAACATCACCCCCTCTCACCTCTCCTGGTGTACACGCTGACATCCGATCCTTCCCACAGAACCACATCTTCCCCTCTCACCTCTCCTGTTGTACACACTGACATCCGATCTTTCCCACAGAACAACATCTTCCCCTCTCACCTCTGTTGGTGTACACACTGACATCCGATCCTTCCCACAGAACCACATCATCCTCTCTCACCTCTCCTGGTGTTCACATTGACATCCAATCCTTCCCACAGAACAACATCTTCCCCTCTCACCTCTGTTGGTGTACACACTGACATCCGATCCTTCCCACAGAAACAATGTCTTTCCACCAGAAGCAGTAAACAGCGTATCTCGCCTCTGTTGGTGCAGTTTCGGTTTCTCATGGATGCGTCACTGCGTTCGGACAAGTCCATATACGCTACACCACATCTTCTAGACAGATGCCTGACCAGCAGCGTGACCCAACGCGCTCAGGCACACATTGACAACCGAACCGTCCAACAGAACCTCAACTGCCCCTCCCACCTCTCTTGGTGCATACACTGACAACTGGTCCTTCCCACAGAACCACGACATCATCCTCCTCCACCTCAAATGGTGTACACATGTACATTCCGTCCTTCCCACAGAACCACATCTTACTCTCTCACCTCTCTTGGTGCACACATTGATAACTGATCCTTCCCCACAGAAACAGTGTCTTTCCACCAGAAGCAGTAAACAGCACATCTCGCCTCTGTTGGTGCAGATTCTGTTTCTCAAGGAGGCGGCGCTGCGTACGGACAAGTCCACATACGCTACACTACATATGCTAGGCAGATACCTGACCAGCAGAATGACCCAGCGCGCTCAGGCACATATTGACAACTGAACTTCCCCACAGAACCACAACAACAGCCCCTCCCATTTCTGTTGGTGCACACATTGACATCCGATCCTTCACACAGAACCACAACATCATCCCCTCTCACCTCTGTTGGTGTGCACATTGACACCCGATCCTTCCCACAGAACATCCCTTCTAACCCTTGTTGGTGCACACATACACAACCGATCCTTCCCACAGAACCACAACAGCGCCCCTCACCTCTGTTGGTGCACACGTTGCCACACGTCACGTTGCTGCTGTTGACAGCCGCTGCCTTGATGGGCTCCCACAGGCTCGATTCCACACGATTCAGGAACTCCGACATCAGGTCCACGTCGGCAGCAGAAGGGACAGGTGTCACTTTGGGCCCCTCCCGTATGACCGTCTCCTGATGAACGGGGTTCAGGAAGCCAGTGACGGGCTGTAGAGGGCCCGACGGTTGTACTGCGTGGGAGAAGGGAGGGGGGGCGGGGAGAAACAATAGTTCAGTTTGATTTATGTCTGCCTCGTATGCAAGGGCAAAAATTAAAAATGGCGGGAAAAAATGGTGAAAAATAAAATGGCGAAGTTTAGGTTTGTGTGGTGTGGTGTGGTGTGTTTTGGTGTGGTGTGGCATGGTGTGGTGTGGTGTGGCGTAGTGTGTCTGGTGTGGTGTGGTGTGGTGTGGTGTGGTGTTCGTTAATGTTTTGCATTACAATGCGCTGTGTCGTATTGCATTATACTGTATTGTATCGCACTGCATGATGCTGTACTGCATTGTATAATACTCATGTCATCATTTCACATACAGAAATACTCATCTCCCCCCCCCCCAACGTACACACACACACACACACACACACACACACACACACACACACACACACACACACACCCGCCTCAACTCACAATCTACAAACCACCAGTTACGTGTGGACGAACCATGAAACAAACTTCAGTCCAATACAACTCACACTCAGAGTACTGGTTCGGTTGACCGGCATGCCCGCTGACCAACTTGTCCATGCTCAGGGCACCCCTGTGCAAAGCCCTTCGTCGCCGTCGACAGCAGCAGACGACAACGATGACGACAATGAGGAGGAGGAAGGCCCCAACGCCGCAGACGATTCCGATGAAGTAGGTGGTTTCGTAAAGCTCCAGGTAGTTCAGACTGCCCACCTGCTTGCTGATGTGGCTGCCCATTTTCACCTGAAAGGTAGGGTGTAGTGAAAGGAATAGATGGATGGGCAGACAAACCCGACGCTCAACCGTCCCCACCCCCACCCCCCTCCCTTCCCCACCACAGTCTGTTCAGTTTTAGACGGATTCTCTCTCTCTCTCTCTTTGTCTCTCAGTGCCCGTCTGTCTGAAAGTCTGTATGTCTGTCTAACTCCCTCTGTGTGTGTGTGTGTGTGTGTGTGTGTGTGTGTGTGTGTGTGTGTGTGTGTGTGTGTGTGTGTGTGTGTGTGTGTGTATGTGCGTGTGTTCTGCTTTTCAGAGTCTGTCAGGTCAACTGATAATTACATAAATTCAGGCGAACGGGGGAAAAAGGGAGAGAAAGAGAGAGTCGGTTTGTGCAAGAGAAAGAGAGAGAGGGGAGAGAGAGATAGAGAGAGACAGGGACACTGAGAGACAGAGAATTCAGAAAGGAAGACAGACAGGCAGACAGAGAGAAAGGAAGAGAGAGTGAGACAGACAGACAGACAGAGAGAAAGGAAGAGAGAGTGAGACAGACAGAGAGAAAGGAAGAGAGAGTGAGACAGACAGACAGAGAGGCCAAGGAAGAAAACTGGGCAGCCACAACGCACCACAATGGGTATGTCCCTGGACCCTCGCAGCACTTTGGGTGGCTCACACTCGATGTGGGTCTGGGAGAAACTGACGATGTCACAGCTCACCACGCCAATCAGCACGCTGACCTCATTCTGGCTGCAGCCACCTTTCAACCCTGACCCCTGCAGTCCAGGGAGTTCGTTCGTCATACATCAGTGTGTGGGGGGTGAGGGTGTGGGGGGGGGGGGGGGGGGGGGCTTGGGGGATAGGTGGTTGCGCGTGTAGGTAGGGTGAGGGTGTGGGGGATGTTGCGTAGGGGGACGGTAGGGGAAGGGTGGCTGTGTGTGTGTGTGTGTGTGTGTGTGTGTGTGTGTGTGTGTGTGTGTGTGTGTGTGTGTGTGTGTGTGTGTAAGCTCGCATGTATGTGAGTATGTTAATATGCCAAACCGTTTTTCCCCATTGCGTTTATATTTTTTTTAAGAAACAAAAGTTATAGCACAGAACGAAAATCACTGAAAAGAACCAAGCATATGCAAGGGAGAAGAATCATACAAAAACGTTTCTTTTTTCGTGCAGGTTTCTCTCCCGTGCTTTTTGCAACACGGTGCTTTATCCTGCACCGACGACTCCAAACTGTTCCAGCGAAAGGATAACACAAGCTAGTCTATTATCTCTAGTATCAGTATCAGCAGCAGCTGTAGCAAATCCAGTACCAGAAGCAGCAACAATTAATTATTCAACAAAAAATCTGCTCGGTTAATCCAGACTATGTCCATAAATATCAGTAACTTCAGGTTTCAAACACAGCAGCAAACCCAGTTATATAGTCTGTCGACACATAATGATGATAAAAGCTTCAAAATATATCAAAGAAAATTAGGTATAGTCTACTCGCAGAGGCTGAGGAATTCAGAGCAAACAACAGTATCATCAACAACAGCCACCGTGAAAAAAAAACCCACATCAGTTCTCTCTCTTTTCTCTTCCCCACCCTCCCCACTCCCCACACTCATCCCCGCCGCCACTACCTTCTTCCCCCTCCCCCTCTCCTTCCCACTCCCCTTGCACTGACCACTCAAAGAGATGACGGTGGTGGTTTTCAAGCAGGTACTGACTGCAACCACACTCCCCAAACTCACCCCCGCCACCGCCACCTCTGTCCCCCTCCCTCCCCCTCCCACTCCCCTGCACTGAGCACTCACGGAGATTGTGATGGTGATTTTCAAACGGGTACTGACTGCGACCACACTCCCAACACTCACCACTACCTCCACCACCACCTTCTTCCCCGTCTCCCTCCCCCTCCCCTCCCACTCCCACTCCCCTACACTCAGCACTCCCGGAGATGACGATGGTGGTTTTCAAACGGACACTGACTGAGACCATACTCCACCACACTCACCCCCGCAGCCACCACCACCACCTTCCCCCTCTTCCTCCCCCTGCCTACTCCCCTTGCACTGAGCACTCACGGAGATGGTGATGGTGGTTTCAAATGGGTACTGAAAGTCGTGGGTACCCAGGCTGGTGAGCATGGGGTCCTGGAGGACGGTGACGGGGCCCAGGTCAGGGTACCTCAGGCCGTCCAGCAGCAGGCCGAAGGTCAGGTCGGCGGTTGTGCTTCCTGCCCCCGGGTTGGCCATGGCGCTGAGGTCCGGCGTGATGCACTGCAGGTCCTGCTGCACGTGCCGGCACCTCTGGGGGAACAGAAACAGTCAGTCAGCCATCAGTCAGCCACCAGTCAGTCAGTCAGTCAGTCAAAATGCCATTCTGTCAGTCATCCAGTCAGCCAGTCAATCAGTCTACGTCTGCCAGTCAGTCAGTCAATCGATCAGTCAGCCACCAGTTCGTCAAAATGTTATTCCGTCAGTCAATCAGTCAGTCAGTCAGCCAGCCTTCAGTCTGCCACCAGTCAGTCAAATTGTCGTTCAGTCAGTCATCCGATCAATCAATCAATCAGTCTGCCAGTCAGTCAACAGTCGACCATCAGTCAGTCAAAATGCCATTCGATCAGTCATCTAATCAGTCAGTCAGCCAATCAATCAATCAGCCAGTCAGTCAGTTAATTATCGGTCAGCTACCAGTCACTCAAAATCATACAGTCAATCAGTCAGTCAATCAATCAGCTAGTCAGTCAATCAGTCAGCCAGCCATTCAGTCGAAATGTCATTCATTCAGTTAGTCAATCAGTCGGTCAGTCAAAATGTCATTCATTCACTCAGTCATCAATTCAGTCAGTCAATCAGTCAGCCACCAGTCAGTCAAAATGTCATCAGCCACTCAGTCAGCCAGTCAATCAGCGATCATTCAGTCAGTCAATCAGTCTACCATTCAACATGTCATTCACTCAGTCAGCCAATTGCTCAGCCTGCTAATCAATCAGCCAGTCACTCAGTCAATCCGTCAGCCAAGCAGCCAGTCAGTCACGTTTCATGCACGCAAGTAGGTGACTGTGGTAACTGAAGTAGAATGCTTTCCATGAAGCTGTTTACCTTTAGTTGTAGTTGTAGTAGTAGTAGTAGCAGTGGTAGTTGTAGTGGTGGTAGTCGTCCATAAAGAAGAAGAAGAAGAAGAGGGCCATATCGTTTGCTGCATGTAACAGAAATTCTGCAGTAGCTTGTTTATTGTGTGACTTACTGATAACTTGACAGCATAACCAATCGCTTTATTGACAGACTGTTACTAAACTTCTCCGCGTTATAACGCTATGGTTTGGAACAATACGCTGCAACGTATTTTTACACATCACCTTAAAACACGTGTGCACGTTTATTAGGGCTATTTTTGTCTTCTGACACCACTAAGAGACCATAGTATATACAACTTACGCTGTAAACCTTGCTCCCAGATGATTGGTCAGTCACGCTGATTCGGGGCGCCGCGACGCTCTGGAAGTTACTGCCCTTGAAGAGAACTCCACATCCGCCGCTGATAACGAAAAGGTCAATCAATTTAGAAGTTCTTGTCGTGTAAAGTATCACCGATTCCATAATTCTTTATGAGGTATTTTAAAATTAGATGACGCATGTCCTCTCTCTCTCTCTCTCTCTCTCTCTCTCTCTCTCTCTCTCTCTCTCTCTCTCTCTCTCTCTCTCTCCCATAGTATATTAGAGTTACAACTGACGAATGCATTCCAAAATGAATGAAGCCTTAGAAACAATCTTTGGAATATACCTACCAAAAAAGACCTATTAAAATGGACTTCCATGACAAAAGAGGCTCTACTTGCTCTTTTCTGATAAAAAAAAAAAAAATCTTTACTTGACAAAGGTTTGCCATAAAAAAAAGTCTTACCTGAACAATGGGGTCTTAACTCACCTGACCAAAAAATACCTTACTGGACAAAGAAAGACTCGCCTGGTCAAAAAGGACCTTAAATGGACGAAAAAGGGCATCGCCTGGATTTTCAAGGGGCTTTACTCGTCTGAATAAAGGTCTCGTATGGACGAAAACGGTCCTAACTGGATCCAAAAATGCTTTAACTGGGCACAAAAACTCACCTAGAATCTACCTAGACAAAGAAAGAACTTACCAGGATTTTTTTTAGCCTTAACAGGACAAAAACACGTCACCTGACAAAATGGGCCTCATGTGGATTTCTTTAAAGAAAATTTTAAAAGGCCTTAAACTGAACTGAAAAAGAGCATCACCTGGATTTTTTAAGGCCTTAGGTTACCCCCCAAAAAAGGATTTACCTAAACAGAATAAGGCCACACCTGGTCAAGAAGACCTTGCCTGACTCACTCAGAAGTGGCTTCACCTGGACCCAAAAGGCCTCACCTGGGTTTTTAAGAAATCCTTGCGTGACCCAAAAGGGTTTCCCCTGGACAAAGAAAGGCCTCACCTGGACAAGAAAAGACTTTGCCCAACTCCCCCAAAAGGCCTCACCTCGACCACAAAAAAGGTCAAACCTGTACAAAGAAAGGCCTCGCCTGCATAAAAAGGCTCCACCTGGATTTTTCTTAAAGGCCTCACCTGAACAAAACAAGAGCCACACCTGGACAAAAAAGGCCTCACCTGGATCCAAAAAAGGACACACCTGGACAAAGAAAGTATCATCTGGACAAAACAATGCTTCACCTGTACAAAAAGGCCATGCCTATGCAAAAAAAGGGGGGTCTCACCCGGGCTTAATGGCCTCATCTTTACAAAGGAAGGCCTCGCCTGGACAAAGAAAGACCTCACCTCGAGAAAGATAAACCTCGCTGGCACAGAAAGGGCCTAACATAGACATAAAAGGCCTTACCTGCACAAAGAGGGCCCAACATAGACACAAACGGCCTTCCCTGCACAAAAAGGCCTAGAAAAAACCTTCACTGGACAAAAAACAGCAACAAAAAACAGTCCTCACTTCAACAACAACAACAAAAAAAAGATTAAGCTTTACATGCACAAAAAGGCCAGTCCTGGACAAAGACCTCACTTAGACAAGACAAGACTGCCCGGCTCCTCTGAAAGGGCCTCACCTGGATCACAAAAAAAGGCCAAACCTGTACAAAGAAAGGCCTCATCTAGACAAGAAAAGACTTTGGCCGACTCCCCCAAAAGGCCTCACCTTGACCACAAAAAAGGCCAAACCTGTACAAAGAAAGGCCTCGCCTGCATAAAAAAAGCCTCACCTGAATTTATTTTCAAAGGCCTCATCTGGACCAAAAAAGGCCACACCTGGACAAAAATGCCTCACCTGGATAAGAAAAAAAAAGGCCACACCTGGACAAAAAAAGGCCTCACCTGGATCCCCCCCCACACACAAAAATCCACACCTGGACAAAAGAGGCCTTACCTGGATCCAAAAAAGGCCACACCTGGACAAAAAGAGGCCTCACCTGAATGCCAAAAAAGGCCTCACCTGGACAAAAAAAAAGTCCTCACCTGGATCCCCCCAAAAGCCACACCTTGACAAAAAAGGCCTCACCTGAACAAAAAAGGCCACACCTGGATCCAAAAAAGGGCCTCACCTTGACAAAAAAAAGGCCTCACCTGGATCCTCCCCAAAACGCCACACCTGGACAAAAAAGGCCTCACCTGGACCCAAAAAAGGCCACACCTGGTCAAAAAAGGCCTCACCTGGATATAAAAAAGCCTCACCTGGACAAAAAAGCCTCATCTGGACAAAACAATGCCTCACATGTACAGAAAGGCCATACCTGTGCACAAAAAAGGTCTCACCTGGGCTTAATTTGCCTCATCTGTACAAAGAAAGGCTTCACCTGGACAAAAGGCCTCACCTGCCCAAACAAAATCCTCAACTTGACAAAGAAAGACCTCACCTCGAGAAAGATAAACCTCGCTGGCACAAAAAGGGCCTAACACAGACATAAAAGGCCTTACCTGCACAAAAAAGGCCTCACCTGGATAAAAGAAAAAACCTTCACAGGACAAAACAAAAAAACAGCTTCACCTGCGCCAAAAGACCGCACCTGGATAAATAAATGCTTCACCTGGGCAAGAGACGATCTTGCATGACTCTCCCCAAAGGCCTCATCTTCAAGAAAAGAATTGTCTCACCGGAACAAAGATAGGTCTCATCTGTACAAAGGAGGGCCTCATCTGGACAAAGAAGGTCTCACCTGGATCCAAAAAAAAGCATCACCTGGGCCAAAAAAGGGTCTGATCTGAAAAAAGCCTCACCTGGACCAAAATCTTCACCTGGATAATTTTTTTAAGGTCTCACCTGGACAAAACAATGCCTCACCTGCACAAAATGGTTTCATCTGGATCCAAAAAGGCATTAACTGGACAAAAAGGCATTACCTCAACACGAAAGGGCCAAACCTCAACATAAAAGGCCTCACCTATACGAAAAAAAAGGACTTTGACTGCACGAAAATGGGCCTCACCTGAACATAGAAGACCTCACACGCACAAAAAAAAGACCTCACCTGGATTTTTTTTTTTTTAAGAGCCTCAACTGGACCACAGAAAAGGCACTCACCTCGACAGACAAAAAGGGTCTCACCTAAGCCAAAGAAATGTCTAGATTTTCCTATTTAAAAAAAATCAATCAAAGAAAGAAAGAAACAAGAACAAAGATCCTCACCTGACGAACATGCTGACGTCCGGGATGTCGCCGCTGCCGTTGCGCAGCTGAGGGTCCTGCATGTAGGTGAAGTCCCCGCTGGCCATGGACCGAGGTTCGTTCGGCCAGCTCACCGTCATGACCACCGACCCAAGCTGGTGCCGAGACTGAGTCTCCACCACTACTGTTGTCAGGTTGCTAGAGCGGGAGGCGCGATAGAGGGAGTAAGGGAGAGAGAGAGAAAGAGAACAAGAACAAGAACAAAAACTTTAATCTCCAGGCCGCCGGCCCCTAGAAAGAGGTCAAAAGTACACAATATGGTGATCACGCAGCGACAACAAAATGTAAAATACATACTTACTTAAACCTGTAGAACAAAAGTGCTTCTTGTGCATAGTAAATTAATTCTAACTTTCCTCATTGTTGTCACAGAATTCCTGTCGTCTCTTCATGGCATTAAATATATAAACGCAGAGTTTACGAATACTGTAAACAGAACCATTCTTCAGCAAGTGAACATACGATTGACCTTCAGAGTTCAGATGTTTTTGCCGCAGGTTATTGTAAAGGACACAATTGTTTATAAAATGATTTTCATCTTCGACCACATTACAACGTTTACATGCGTAATTTGAATTACGTTCGAATGTTCTAAAAGATTATCCATTTATTGGGAGCAAACCAAGCCGAACTGTTTATCACAAAGTCAAAATATTGCTCACACTGAAAACCAGTTTTAAACAGTCTGTAGTTATGATATATATCTTTAGACATTACTGACTCGTCCCACTCTTGCATATATATAGGGAGAGAGGGTGGGTGGGTGGGTGGGAAGTGGGGGTAGGTGCGTATTTCAGCTTTAAACTTTGCCAACCCGTTTCCACAAGTATCATTATTACTGTAAAAGAACACATGTGAAATGCAAAAGAATGAGAGAGAGAGAGAGAGAGAGAGAGAGAGCAAAGGCGTGGGGGGGAAAGGGGTGGAAGTTGGAGGAAGAGAAAGACAAGACGAAAAGAGACTAATACAAAACAACGAACAAAAACTATGAGGGAAACTGCATATCGCAGAGATCAGAATGGGACTGAGTACTGTGACATAAGACAGGTGCAAACCAAAGTGATGCGTGCACGGGTTTACACGAGCATACACAATCAAACCAAACTATTTCAACAGTTTACACGTCAACACTGAATTCACCCCTTCAATATTGCGATTGAAAAGCGACCCAATTTTACATTTCACGTGAGAACGAGAAGCTCAACGCTTGGGGTGAGGGGGAGAGGGGGCGGGGAACTGTCCCAATCCAAACACTTATTGACCGACTAGATATTCATACAAACGACCAGATAGACAGACAGGCAGACAGACGGGCAGACTGCCCAGCCACTCACTGCGATTTGACAATCTGAGGTTCATTGTGCAGAAAGACAGAGGGAGGCTGGCTACTGTTGCCCAGCAACTGACCACGAATGGTCAACAGAGTGCCGCCGATCAATGGTCCGTAGCGGGGTTCCACCGACAGGATCTGTGGTGTCTGCAAGCATGTGGAAGATACAACGGCACAGGTGTTGCTGCCTTCTTCATTGATAGCAGTAGTAGTAGTAGTAGTAGTAGTAACAGTAGTAGTATTTGCGTTAATATCATTATTATTATCATTGTTATCATCATCATTATTATTATTGTGTGGTGGTCAGGGTGCTAGTCTTTCAGAGGAGAAGACAGATTTAGCTCCCGCGTGCAGCAAGGACCTAATAAAATAAATCCACAGCAACAGGAGAGTTGTACCTGGCAAAACTGGAGGGGAAAAAATTATACTAACCACAAGCGCTGAGAAAATAAGAAACTGGTATGAGTGGCGCAAGATCATGGTGGCAACACGCTTTTTTTTTTTTCCTCTGAGAGAGCAGCCTGAGTCTAATGCAGAGTGATCCGTTGTGACTGGAGTGAAATAGGATACAATACAATAATGAACAGTTCAACAGTGTGCAGATGTGTGCTTGGGAATCTATGCACGCATGTATTGCTATACAAAATCGTTGACTGGAAATGGAAACTTTGAGCAACGAATTCTGCTAAGTACCTTTACAACTGGCGAATGCATGTTAAAACGAATGAAGCCTTTGAGATATGCATTTTGTTGTTGTTGTTATTGTTGCTTTTTTCTTTCTTTTTTGTTTTATTATAACACTGTGCATTTCTGATTAGACTGAAAAAATCGGTTATTATAAAACCGATATGCTTTACATTGTGTATAATTAATTAATAAAACATTTTTTTATTGCCAATTGATGGCAACAAAAAAAAAAGAAAAAAAGAGAGAGACCAAAACACTATCATGAACAAATCCAAGAAGAAGAGGAAGACTATAAGAATATAACAAGAAGATAACTTTCACGAAACAGAAGTAGGAGGAGAGGAGGAGGATTTGGAAGGGGGGGGGGGAGGAAGAAGAGAAGGCGGGGGAAGAGGATAAAGAGAAGGTGAAGAACAAAGAAGAACAAAATGCAAAAAGACAAAGAAGAACACTGAGATTTAAGAAGAAAAAAAAATCTTACACATGTTCTGTTGCCAATGGCCACGCCCCCTTGACACGGGCACTGACCCGTGACCTTGTCACACAGCTTACTTTCGCTCCCGACCGGGCTGCAGCCGCAGGGGAGACAACCTTGGGACTGCGTCATTTGCAGGTCGTAGTACTCGTCTTTGCATTCATTGCACGTGCGACCTGTACAAACCCACACTTCTATCGGTTTGTCTGTCTTTTTTTCTTTCTTTCTTTCTTTATTCCTTTCCATCCTCTTTGATTCATCCCTGCTCTGACATCTGTCAGCATTGATTCTTGTCGTCTTCGCCTCAAATGTTTGTTTGGTCTGTACAAAATCAATGCCCATGACCCCTGATTTTGTGTTTCTTTATTTCATCCTTCCCTTCTTTGCTTTCTGTCTGTGTGTCTGTCTATCATTTTCTTGTCATTTCCAACGCAACGCAGTACAGTACACTACAGCACAGTACACTACAGCACAGTACACCACAGAACAGTACACTACAGAACAGCACAGTACAGCACAGCAGTACACTACAGCACAGTACACTACAGCACAGTACACTACAGCACAGTACACTACAGTACAGTACACTACAGAACAGCACAGTACAGCACAGTACACTACAGAACAGCACAGTAAAGCACAGTACACCACAGCACAGTACACTACAGTACAGTACACTACAGAACAGCACAGTAAAGCACAGTACACTACAGAACAGTACAGTACAGCACAGTACACTACAGAACAGCACAGTACAGCACAGCAGCACAGTACAGCACAGTACACTTCAGCACAGTACACTACAGAACAGTACAGCACAGTACACTTCAGCACAGTACACTACAGAACAGTACACTACAGCACAGTACACTACAGAACAGTACAGTACAGCACAGTACACTACAGAATAGCACAGTACAGCACAGTACACTACAGCACAGTACACTACAGAACAGCACAGTACAGCACAGTACACTACAGAACAGCACAGTACAGCACAGTACACTACAGAACAGTGCACTACAGAATAGCACAGTACAGCACAGTACACTACAGAATAGCACAGTACAGCACAGCACACTACAGAACAGCACACTACAGAATAGCACAGTACAGCACAGTACACTACAGAATAGCACAGTACAGCACAGTACACTACAGAACAGTGCACTACAGAATAGCACAGTACAGCACAGTACACTACAGCACAGCACACTACAGAATAGCACAGTACAGCACAGTACACTACAGAATAGCACAGTACAGCACAGTACACTACAGAACAGTGCACTACAGAATAGCACAGTACAGCACAGCACAGTACAGCACAGTACACTACAGAACAGTGCACTACAGAATAGCACAGTACAGCACAGAACAGTGCACTACAGCACAATACACTACATCACAGTACACTACAGAACAGCACAGTGCAGCACAGTACACTACAGAACAGCACAGTACAGCACAGTACACTACAGCACAGTACGCTACAGAACAATGCACTACAGAACAACACTATACGAGGAAGTGCAAGGTAAGACAGGGCGGAAAAAAACAACAACAGCAACAAAAAACCACACACCACGACAGTTGCACTCGATCCCGTTGCGTCATACCTCGCCTTGAGCACTAATCATAAATTTGCTATAAGAAAAAAAAAAAAGCACATCGAAAAAAAAACAACAACAACACATTAACTAGCCAGATAGATAACCACCAAGCTAGCCATTCTTCTTCTTCTTCTTCCGCGTTCACTCGTATACACACGAGTGGGCTTTTACGTGTATGACCGTTTTTACCCCGCCATGTAGGCAGCCATACTGCGTTTTCGGGGGTGTGCATGCTGGGTATGTTCTTGTTTCCATAACCCACCGAACGCTGACATGGATTACAGGATCTTTAACGTGCGTATTTGATCTTCTGCTTGCATATACACACGAAGGGGGTTCAGGCACTAGCAGGTCTGCACATATGTTGACCTGGGAGATCGTAAAAATCTCCACCCTTTACCCACCAGGCGCCATCACCGTGATTCGAACCCGGGACCCTCAAATTGACAGTCCAACGCTTTAACCACTCGGCAATTGCGCCCGTCGCTAGCCAATCAATCAGCCAAGCAAGTCGATTAAAAACTTCCCAGTATAAACGACAATAAAAAATAAAAAATAAAAAAAAGGAGGCAGAATAATCATCACCCCCACCGATTAAAAACAAAAACAAAAAAAACTCCACAGTTTTTAACTACAACAAGAAAAAAGAGACACATTGATCGCACACCAGCTTCACAGTTCACCTTTTTTTTCTTAAACGTCAAACAAAAATGTTTATCTACGTATCATAGAAGCCGCCGAAATTCCAATAAATTGTACTTATTGTTTTCTGAAAGAAAGAAAAAAAGAATACTGCTAAAACTTAAATCTTTTGTTTCTTCTATACGTAGTGGGTTTTTTTTCATAAGAATTTTGTCTATTGAAAGGGAATTTTTGTTTGTATCATTAATGAAATATTACTTGTCATTATGCATATTGAGACGTTGAACGAATGGGCCTATTTCTAGTTTTTGACATCACTCTTTTTTTGTTTGCATGAAATGTGTAAAAGATGGATGAATGTAATGTTTCAATGCCCCCAGGGGGACACACGAAATAAACTTCTTGCCTTGCCTTGCCTCTTGCCGCTCACCATACTCAGTGCTGCAGCCTTGGGAGAGGGGAGGAGGGGGGAGGATCAGGGGCGGGGGGGGGGGAGAGGGTGGAGCTAGTTGGCCTTTGGAAACCATCCTAACACCGACTGTCCTAAAAACCCTCTTGGACGAGAGGGTGGGGGTGTAACCTGGGCAAGACACTCTCCGCTATAATCAAAACTCTAGCCGAGATAGTCGATACAGCAGTAGTTAAGTATGCCTCCTCTGCTGGTCTAATGGTCATAGTCAAACACGACTGACTGTCATACAAACCACACTGACTCACCTTGCACCAAGTCCTTACAAACACACTGCCCGGACTCCCCGTCGCAGACACTGTTGGGCTTGACCCCTTTCGGGTCGCAGCCGCAGGGCTGGCACTCCAGGGCGGGCCCCACGTCAAAATGCCCGTCCTCGCACCGGTCACACGTGGGCGCTTTCACGTTGGCCTTGCACGTGCAGTCGCCGCTCTGCGGGTCGCAGGACACGGAGCCGTTGTGGTGGCACTCGCACTCGTGGCAGCCGAGGGGGTTGGACAGGTCCAGAGAGTGGGTCCAGTACTTGCAGGCGTCACAGAGGGCCCCTTCCACGTTGGGTTTGCACTGACACGCTCCCCCGTCCTGTTTTTATTTGTCTATTTATTTTTCATTATTATTTTTTTTAAACATTTTTTCTTATGGTGTGTTTGCGTGTGTTTATGTAAGTTTGTGCCTGCCTATGTGTGCGTATGTGTTAGGGTAGCTGTTAGATACACATGTATGTTAAAATGTATGTATGCAGTGTGTGTGCGTGTGTGCGTGCGTGCGTGCGTGCGTGCGTGCGTGTGTGTGTGTGTGTGTGTGTGTGTGTGTGTGTGGTCACATTTTGGTGTGTGTATGTAACATAGATATAATGTTTTATGTTAACAAAAGCGTTTTTGTAAAGCACCTAGAGCAGATTTCTGGATAGTGTGCTATATAAGTATCCATTATTATTATTATTATTATTGGAATAATTGCAGCAAGTGGTAAAGGTTTGGGCTGATACAATGCAGGAGCGTAGGTGGGTGGGTTCCACGTGAATTATTATCATTGTACATTCATTCATTTGCGTTTGAAAACCGACAAAGCGAGACAGACAGACAGAGAGAGTGGGTGTGTATGTGTGACAGATTCAAGATTCAAGTTGGATTATTCAAACAAGGCCATAGCCCCCATATGAAGAAGGAGTAAGAACATAATTCTGATTGTGTCATTGGAATTAGTAATATGAACAACGCAACTTCTCCGTGTGTGTGTGTGTGTGTGTGTGTGTGTGTGTGTGTGTGTGTGTGTGTGTGTGTGTGTTGTTACATTCGCTCCCGACCGGGCTGTGTGTGTGTGTGTGTGTGTGTGTGTGTGTGTGTGTGTGTGTGTGTGTGTGTGTTCTTACATTCGCTCCCGACCGGGCTGTGTGTGAGAGAGTTTCAAGAGATTAAAGGGGTAAGACAAAGGAAAAGAGCGAGTCTCATTATCAAAAAAAAAAAAAAAAGAAAAGAAAAGAGAGAGACAGGAGAGAGAGTCTCAATGTACCGTCACCTTTCCTGCTTTCCCGCGCCCTCACCCACCCCTCCACACACACACACACACACACACACACACACACACACACACACACACACGTACCTGGTCACACATCTGCTGTTTGTTTACGACGCCTGCATCACTACAGTTACATATGCCTTGGCAGTCGAACTGAGCCGGTTGGCGGAACCGATTGTCTACACAGGTCTGGCATCGTTGGTCTTTAGTGTGGGTGTCACTGTCACAATCACAGACGTATGGAGAAGCTGTGATGTTGCAGCTGGCTGCGTTCCCGCCACAGTTACACCTGCACAGGAGAGAAACCAACAGTTGAAAATTCAGCCCTTGTGTTAAGGTATGTTCTTTGTCTGTCTGTCTGTGTGTGTGTCTGTCAGTCTACGTCTCTCTTCCTCTGCATGATGTGTTGTGATTACCTTTGGTGTATTTTCCTACTTTAGTGGTCTAAATTCTGGGACATATGAAAACGAAAACTTTCGCGCGCTTTTTTTTTTTTTTTTTTTTTTTTTTTTTAAAAGCAAACAATTGAGAAATGACATGCAGTCCTACAAAAAAAAAGATTTGGGTTTTACAATGACGCAAAATGACGCATATAAACACATACCAACACTTGTGGACTCAAGCCTACATTCTTTTTTGTTTGTTTCTTTGCTTTCCTTTGCATGGTTGGAAGAGGCGATGGTGGGGGAAATAAAATCGAAAAGAGAGGTTCTCTGATCGGCACAGACGGAACGTCTCACTGCAGACGACTTTGTAGACCTGGTAAGTTGATGATAATGATGTGGATACTTAAATAGTGCCTATACTCGGTCAGAGACCAAGCACTAAGCGCTCTACAAACACGGGGTCATTTGCACAACAGGCTGCCTGCCTGCGTAGAGCCGACTGACGGCTGCCATTGGGCGCTCTTCATTCGTTTCCTGTGTCATTTAATTATGTTTCAGGCACGCGCGCACACACACAGTTAGACAGACATGTAAGATTTTACGTGTGTGACCTTTTTGTTGATTTACCCTGCAATATAGGCAGCCATACTCCGTTTTCGGGGGGGGGTGCATGCTAGGTATGTTCTTGTTTCCATAACCCACCGAACGCTGACATTGATTAAAGAATTTTTAAGGTGCGTATTTGATCTTCTGTGTGCGTATGCACGCGAAGGGGGTTCAGACATTAGTAGGTCAGCACATATGTTGACCTGGAAGGTCGGATAAATCTACACCCTTCACCCACCAGGCACTGTTACCGAGATTCGAACCCGGGACCCTCAGATTGAAAGTCCTACGTTTTAACCACTCGGCTATTGACTGCACACATAGTGTGGCAACTAAATCTGTATCGAAAATAAGTACAATAACCCTCAAAATAGGGTCGAAAACTGGGACTACAAGAAAATGAGCAACATCATCCACAGCTGGTAATATCGCTTCAATTATGGACGAAAATCGCCATTAAAATAGATCCCTGGATTTAGGATCCTAAAATAGGAATTAAATCACTCAGCTCAGTTCCATGACCCCTATCAGGGGTACTGTTTCAGAAGACTATCCTTAATTCAGGGACAAGTTTCAACGACAATGATCGTGCTCACTTAAAACGATATTGCCTATAGCAAATGCCGTGGTCCAGTTTACGTGGTTTTCGACTCTTGCCATGTTGCATTGTACAGAAAATCGTCGGCAATGATCGTTTATCGTTTATTCATTTATAGTCTGTTCATCTAGCATTCACTCAATCTGTGCACATCAGTGAGCCGATCTTTCCTTTTTTTAGGCTTCCATCCATGAAAAGTCACACACAATCTAAAGGCTGTTATGCCGGGGATGAGCAGTGAGAATAAGCTCTCACTGCTCAATAAAATGCTCGAAAGGCGTGCGTCTCAAAAAGCCTCTGTCAGCTAAAACGCAACTTATGGCCTTCACGTGGTGAAGCCGTTTCCACTGACAAGTAGAACGGGCGAAGACGGGCAGCCGGCGCCTTAAAACCAGTCTGCTGTCTAGACAGGTCGCACTGTCTCCACGTCCAATGCCTAACTGCTGCCTAGACAGGTCGCACTGTCCCCACGTCCAATGCCTAACTGCTGCCTAGACAGGTCGCACTGTCTCCACGTTCCTTACCCAAACTGCTGCCTAGACAGGTCGCACTGTCCCCCCGTCCAATGCCTAAGTGCTGCCTAGACAGGTCGCACTGTGCCCACGTCCAATGCCTAAGTGCTGCCTAGACAGGTCGCACTGTCTCCACATCCCTTACCCAAACTGCTGTCTAGACAGGTCGCACTGTCTCTACATGTCTTACCCAAACTGCTGTCTAGACAGGTCGCACTGTCTCTACATCCCTTACCCAAACTGCTGCCTAGACAGGTCGCACTATCTCCACATCCCTTACCCAAACTGCTGCCTAGACAGGTCGCACTGTCTCTACATCCCTTACCCAAACTGCTGCATAGAAAGGTCGCACTGTCCCCCTACCTGCCAGTAACGACGAGGTGGGTGAGCACCACAGGTGGACTGGCCTGGGGACTGGTGTCGGAGTACGTCAAGTTGAACTGCCGCATCACACGGGTCGCGAAGACCGCGGGACTCATGTCCTGGGCGGCCACGCTCCTTTGGAAGACAAAGAGTCATGTCACTGCAGAGTGGCGTGTTAATGAATGAGGAACAGTTATCAGTGCATACTGCCTGACCAAAGAATTGACACAACGCGCTGGTAGGGACTTGAGAGCATACTACAAATGCTGCAGGAATGAAAGAGATGAGAGAAAAGGCAAAACAGATTGACAGACAGATAGGTCAGCAAGAAAGAAAGAAATATTTTCAAAGTTAAAACGATTATGCACAGATGCATGTAAGTCAGCATACCAGCCAGCCAACCAGACAATCACACACGCGAACAACCAACCACCGCCACTTCCCCTCCTTCGCCCACACCCAGACCTCCTGCACACACACACACACACACACACACACACACACACACACACATACACTTACAGATCCACACTGCAGACCATATTCTGGCATGTCATCGATTTGTTTTCGGAGTTGGGTAAGACAATCTCCAGACTTCCGTGTAAGCTGCTGCTCAACCCTGCCTCCACGTTCTCCACCTGCGACAGTATTAAAAACTCATCAATCAGAGAAGGTAAGGTCTGGAACACCTGGCGCCGCTTCATGAAAATAATTTTCTGCACCATATAAGAGAGAAGACAAAACCCACAATGTTGGCTCAACATCTACGGGGCTGCAAGGGACATTGGACACTGCCTGCTGGACTCCAGCTGCCCCTCGAGAACGGCCCATCGCGAAGTTTTCTCTTGTTATACAAAGCTCGGTAGAAGAGAGTGTATGTATGTGTAAGCCATTGCACAATAGTGCAGAAATTCTAATTGTATGTCGTTACACTTAAAAAAATTTTTGATTATTTTCAGTGGGGGTTAATCACCGATAAGACAACAGAAATTGCCAAACTGCCGGAAAACCCCAACTTCAAAAAAAAAAAAAAAAAAAAAAAAAAAGACTGCCCCCTTTTCCTTTACATTCTCAAATTTTCGTCCACATGGCTTCATCATGTGTGTGTGTGTGTGTGTGTGTGTGTGTGTGTGTGTGTGTGTGTGTGTGTGAAGAGTTAACTAAATACTAAATGGAAAATTAAAATAAAATAAAAAGAAACATGGCTCACATGGTACTCATCTGACAGCCCCACCATCAGCACAAACTGACCACTGTCCGGCCCCGCCCACGCCCCGCTCCCCGCGCCCCCCACCAGCGTGTCAGCCGTGTTGAAGGTCATCTCTACGCGAGCGGCCTTGTCCTCGTTCTCGTTCTGACACGTGTAGGGGTCGTTGGGGGTCAAGGTCAGGTGTGAATGAGGGCAGCGACACTCGCTGACTTGCCCGGCGTTGCCCAAAGTTTCGTTGTTGAAGATTTGCTTTATCTCTCTGTGGGAACACCCGTTTTTCGATTGGTTTGGTTTCGTTTGTTTGCTTTTTTGTTTGTTTGCTTGTTTTTTCTGGTTAAAAGTTGCTTTATAGGCTGTCCAATGGAGGATTGGAGGGTGCGTGTAGTGTGCTATGTCGTCGTCGCAGTCGTCATCATGATCAGTAAATAGTAGCAGTATCAGCTGCAACAGCAGCAGGAGGAGGAGGAAGAGGAGCAGCAGCAGCAGTAGTAGTGGTAGTTGTTGTCGTAGCGGAAAAAGCAGTAGTAGTAGTTACAAGTAGTAGCAGCAGCAGCAATGGTAGTAGTAGTAGCAGCAGCAGTAATAGGCAGAGTAGCAGTAGCTGTAGTAGTAGCAGCAGCACCAGTAGTAGCAGCAGTAATAGGCAGAGTAGCAGTAGCTGTAGTAGTAGCAGCAGCACCAGTAGTACGGCAACAGCACCAGCAGTAGTAAACGTAATAGTAGTAGTAGTAGGAGTCATGTTGACATTTCAAACCTACCATTACAGAAACTGATAAGATATATATATATATATATATATATATATATATATATATATATATATATATATTCGTCGTCCTTATCTTCATCATCATTATCACCATTATCTTAACAGTGCTGTTATGAGCATCGCCATGATCTTCATCATCATAATCATCATCATAACTATTTTCATGCTAAAGAGGCGGAGAAGACGGCTTTAATAAGATGATGATTGATGTCCAAGTCAACTAACTCAACCAACATTCACAAATCAATCGATTGATTAATCAGTCGACAAATCACAGGCACCGACCAGCCAACCAACCAATCAAACGTGGACTCAGCCAGTCAGTTAGTCACTCACCTGGATGTGAGGACATCATCATAGTAACGCACGTCGTACATCTGGTAGGAATCCCCCGCCTGTATGTCGTTGCCTGCACACATACGCACGCACGCACACACGCACACACACACACACACACACACACACACACACACACACACACACACACACACACACACACACACACACACCTACGAAATCAACAAAATATCAAGGTTTCAGCAGTTCTCACATTTCTCACCTTTTACGTTTCCAAACGGTGGGGGGTGGGGGTGGGGGTGGAAGGTGGATTCAAGATGAGCACAGAAACGGTGCTAATGGAGCAGCAACAATGAATAAAAAGTAAAATAAAATAAAATAAAATAAAATAAAATAATAATAATGATATAAAATATAGACCAAAATGAAGTAAAATATTTTTGATGAAATAAATAAACAAAATAACCAAACTGACAAAAAAAATTGATAGATAAATTGAAACATGAATAAATAAATAGACAAATAAATAAACAAATAAACAAATTAACTAATGAATTAATAAATTGATAAACGAATGAAAAGAAGCTCTGCCTACCTGTGCGCGCGCCCAGAATGACCGTCAGCGGACTGGACACAGTGGGCACAGCAAAGGATGGAGTATTGGCGGTCACAGTTTTGAATTCTCCGTCCGCAGCAAAAGTCAGTCTGTCACTGCTGATCTGTCAAACGACCGCGAGTGACTGGGGTCTTACAGCAATAACAGTGATGATTATGATGACTGTGACGACGACGGCGCTGATGATGATGATGATGACAAATGATGATGATGATGATGATGATGAGGAGGAGGAGGAGGAGGAGGAGGCGGGTCATAATTACAGTCATGATGATATTACATTATGCTAGTATGTCTAACAAGACATTATGCCCACATCGCAGCGAAGCAATACAACGCGACACAATAACGTGTAACATGGGGATACAACATAACATAACAACACAACGATACAACATGAAGACACAGCATGATAAATCAACACAGCACAGTAAAGAGCAACACGGTAACATACAGTACAGTACAGTATAGCATAACGCGACATGGAATAGAATAGATACCAAGGTACATTACATTACAGTACAGTACAGGACAGCACAATGGAGCGCAGTGCAGTACAGTACAATAAAGTACAGTACAGTATAGCACAGTGTAGTGCAGTACAGTATAGCACAGTGTAGTACAGTACAGTATAGCACAGTGTAGTGCAGTACAGTATAGCACAGTGTAGTACAGTACAGTACAGTATAGCACAACGCGACATGGAATAGAACAGATACCAAGGTACATCACAGTACAGTACAGTACAGGACAGCACAATCGAGTGCAGTGCAGTACAGTACAATAAAGTACAGTACAGTATAGCACAGTGTAGTACAGTACAGTATAGCACAGTACAGTACAGTATAGCACAGTGTAGTACAGTACAGTACAACATAATGCGGTAGAGTGCAATATAATACAGTACACTGCAGTACAGAACAGTATATTACAATCACGGTACAATACATTACAATGTACTGCAGAGCATAACAAAGCACTGCACTGAACACCAAAGCACATATACAGCACAGCACAGTACAATACAGTACAGTACAATACAGCACAGCACAGAATAATACAGGACAGAATAGCATAGCACCGTACAATGCAGCACAGCACAGTACAATACAGCACAGCACAATACAGCACAGCACAATATAGCACAGTACAGCACAGCACAGTACAATACAGTACAGTACAATACAGGACTGACAGCACAGTACAATACAGGACGGCACAGCACAGTACAATACAGGACAGCACAACACAGCACAGTACAACATAGCACAGTACAGCACAGCACAGTACAATACGTCACAGTATAGCACAGCATAGCATAGTACAATAGAGGACATCACATCACAGCATAGCACAATACAATACAGGACAGCACATCAAAGCACAGCACAGTACAATACAGGACAGCACATCACAGCATAGCACAGTACAATATAGGACAGCACATCACAGCATAGCACAGTACAATATAGGACAGCACATCACAGCATAGCACAGTACAATACAGGACAGCACATCACAGCATAGCACAGTACAATACAGGACAGCACATCACAGCATAGTACAGTACAATACAGGACAGCACATCACAGCATAGCACAGTACAATACAGGACAGCACATCACAGCATAGTACAGTACAATACAGGACAGCACATCACAGCATAGTACAGTACAATACAGGACAGCACATCACAGCATAGTACAGTACAATACAGGACAGCACAGCACAGCACAGCACAGTACAATATAGGACAGCACATCACAGCATAGCACAGTACAATACAGGACAGCACATCACAGCATAGCACAGTACAATACAGGACAGCACATCACAGCATAGCACAGTACAATACAGGACAGCACATCACAGCATAGCACAGTACAATACAGGACTGCACAGCACAGCATAGCACAGTACAATACAGACCTGAATAGCATAGTGTAGCACAGTACAGCACAGCACAGTACAATACAGGAAAACACAGCACAGTACAATACAGGACTGCACAGCACAGCATAGCACAGTACAATACAGGACAGCACATCACAGCATAGCACAGTACAATACAGGACTGCACAGCACAGCATAGCACAGTAGAATGCTGGACTGCACAGCACTGCATAGCACAGTACAACACAGGACTGCACAGCACAGCATAGCACAGTACAATACAGGACTGCACAGCATAGCACAGTACAATACAGACCTGCACAGCACAGTGTAGCACAGTACAGCACAGCACAATACAATACAGGACAGCGCAACACAGTATAGCACAGTACAACACAGTATAGTAGAAGATAGCACAGCACAATACAGGACAGCACAGCACACTATAACATACAGTACAATACAGTATAGCACAGCACAATATAATATACAGTACAATACGGTACTGCACAGTACAGAACAATGCAGCACAGCACAGCACAGCACAGCACAACCAACCTGCAGAACAAGGTGTTTCCAGGTGTTGAAGTAAGGGTCACTGCAGACAGAGTTGACACACAGTTTCTCGCCGTGAAAAAACACTTTGATGCCACTTCCAATTTGGGCCAGGGTGCTGAAACCAGAAGAGCAGCAGCAGCAATTGGATTTTTTTTCTCTCTTTTTTTTTTTTTTTTTTTTTTTTTTTTTTTTTTTTACATGCTTTCTTGTTTACCTGTGTGTTTCTTTGTTTACCTGTTTGCCTGCTTATTCACTTCCTTCCTTTCGTTTTTTCCTTCGCGCTTCCTTTCTTTTGCGTATGTTTTTTTTGTTTTTTGTTTTTTTTATCTATATGTCTCTGTCTCTCTGTCTTCCTGAATGAAACACACACACACACACACACACACACACACACACACACACACACACACACACACACACACATCAGACATTACATTAAAGAAAGACACACACACAGTATGGAGAGAGAGAGAGAGAAAGAGAAGTGTGTGTGTGTCTGTGTCTATCAGTCTGTCTGTCTATGCATGGATGTGTGCGTGCGTGCGTGCGTGCGTGCGTGCGTGTTCGCGCTCGCCGCGAACGCACGTGCGTGTGTGTGTTTAACTTTTAAGTTATTTGCGTGGATGTGAGCGTGCACACTGACCAGTTGCCGCTACAGGACGGCAGAACCCACAAGCTGACCGCCAGACGGTCCGAGGTGGTGGAGGCATCAGTGGCATTGATTGAACAGAGAGCGGCGTTGTCCACGGCCACTAGACCGTTGGTGTGGTCAGCGGTGGCCGGCAGTCCGTTCGCTTGGTCCGTGCTGACGTTGCACCCGTCGCTCTTTATCCAGGAGGTGAGAGGGATCTGAAGAAGAAGCCGTGGTTGTTGTTTTTGGGTGGTTGTTTTTTTGTTGTTGGTTGTTTTGTTGTGGGTTTTTTTGTTGTTGTTGTTGTTGTTTTTTTTTGGGGGGGGGCGGAGGATAGGGGGTAACCTGGTTCCTCAAGTAGTTGGGCGTAGTCTTCTTTTTTTTTAATAATAAAATAGACATTTACTGATGTACTCTAATAATTTACGCCAGTTTCGAATATAGAAATCTCGCTATTCTTGTCTAACACATCGGCATATTCAGTCCCCCGACGATGATTGCTACCCCCAGGTACAATCGAATCCTGACTGAGCAAAATCATGCTTTTAGCCCATAGACTGCTGATGACGAGTGTTATCACCAGTGAAGGGCTTTCACCTGAGGCACATTGAGCTCACAGGTCATGGTGTCAAGTCTCCACGAGAAATTTACTTGGTCTGCTTCATCTTGTGATTGCATAACTTGTGTTCAGCAAACCAACAGTTCAGAGTACACAAAAAGTAACAACTGCACGTAGGAGTCATTCCACACTTATCTCTAATCACCAATCCTCTGCAACCAAGGGGTTAAAATACAAGAAGGCTATGGTGAAATAACACACACACACACACACACACACACACACACACACACACACACACACACACACACACACACACAAACACACACACATTTGTTGTTGTGTCTATTAATCCTTTAGGATTTTATAACAATAAATTAAGTCGAGTCGAGTCACACACACACACACACACACACACACACACACACACACACACACACACACACACACACACACACACAAACTCACCTCCTTTGACGGAAAGTCAGTTCGTGATTGGGTGGGACAGCTCAAGGCACAGACGTTCAGACTGATGCAGGTGCTCGCATTCATTGTCTGTTGACACTGACCCCCACCACACTCCACCGTCACCTTCTGGACCAGAGTGGTTGAGGAGGGCTCTGGTAGCTGGAAGGTGCCCCCGGAACAGGACGGCATCAGAAACACCAACATCGTCAGCAGCGGTGTCAGCAACAACAACGACGATGTTGTTGTCATCGTTGAAGTGCTTAAGAGGTGGAGTGGGAATGTTGAAGGCATTGTGTATTGGTGTTGTTGCTGGTGTTGTTGCTGGTGGTGGTGGTGGTGTTATTGTTGTTGTCGTTCTTGTTGCTGATTATTGTTGTTGGTTTAAATGTTTTATTTCAAGAAGCAAGACAACATAACAGAGTTCAATATACAAAGTCTTGAAAGAAGAACAATCTTGAGCAATAATAAGCTTGAGCTGATACCGTGCTCTTTCATGCAATACCCGCGATCAACAACCGCAACTGTTGTTGCTGTTATTGTAATAGGTGTTGTTTCTGTTGGTGGTGGTGGTGGTGTTATTCTTGTTATGATATTGATATATATGATATTGTTTTCGATCCACTGTTTTCCTCCTTTGCTGATTCTTGCAGCTCTGTGTCTTGTTTCGCTGTTACTGTACCTCCACCTGAAACACACACACACACACACACACACACACACACACACACACACACACACGCGCGCGCGCGCGCGCGCGCGCGCGCACGCACGCACGCACACACACACACACACACACAAACACAACACACACACACACACACACACACACACACACACACACACACACACGAAAATCAATTTTTAGTTTTTCAACGAGGCGTCATTGTGTTAGGACAAATCGATAACAAGCTACACCACATCTGCTACGCATATACCCAACAGCAGCATAACCCACCGCGCTAGTCATGCCTTGAGAGCACGCATAAATGTATATATATATATATCAGAGTGGATTTCTTCTCCAGAAGTTTTCCAGACGACAACTCTTTTGTTACCATGGGCTCTCTTTGGTGCGCAAAGTACTTGCTGCACACGGGTCTTCCCTTTATTGTCTCATTCCGAGTGCCTGTACGCCCAGTCTGATTTTTAAGTCAAACTCGGGAGAAAGGGCGAGAGCGGGATTCGAACATAGACCCTTACGGACACTGTATTGGCAGATACGTGTCTGTGCCATTCAGCCACCTTCTTCCTCC
>NC_134894.1:40722221-40729721 GCF_041734735.1 Babylonia areolata
AATCGTTTAAAAACATAAAAACAAACAAAACAAAAACAGCATGATAAATCAAAGTCGCAGCAACGGCCCTGCAAAGAAAAACACAAGGTCTGTTGAAAGAAATTAAAAAAACACTTATGTCGAAAACGGCTTTACCCACGCTCGACAAACTCACGGCGTGCTCAACTGAAAAGAAAAGTATGAAAAAAGAAAAGTAAACCTATCCATATTCAGTTAATTTGCACTTTCTCCGTGCATCCGTATTAGAAAACGATACAAGTGTCGGCTTCTTTGAGTCAGTCGACCATCCAACCTAAACGCTATGATAGTTAAAACTTTAGTGTGATTATTTCTTAACTTTCGAGACTGCAATTCTTTTGTTGCGTATGCCTTTACAAGTTAAAGCAATTCTTGCTACGAAAGTGCCAAGCAAGGGGGATAAATTTAGCAAGTGACCGAATTATCTTCACATTATCTGACAAAAGGAGATGGATGATGTCCCTTTCAACTGAAACACTTTCTTTAAAAACTTCACATTTTTTACCGATATCACTGAAGGCGTTACACACAAAAAGAAAATGAATTTCGTCTTCTGTCTGCGCCCCACACATAGGGCATGGGGGTCGAATGGATGTGTCAATGGAGTACCATCTTTTATGGGCATTCAGCCCCAAGACCCTTAGCCTGAACCGAGCAAGACTTAGTCTGTGCCATTTATTGTTTGGAACTGAAATATATTTTTCCGTCTCAAATATGCTCTTGAATGAAAGAAACCAGCTATATTTTTCCGAATCTTCTAAATGAGAATGCCAATCCGAGAGAGAGAGGGGGGGAGAGAGAGAATGAATGAATGAATGAATGAACTTGATGAATGAATGAATGAATGGTTTATAGTATATAGGCCACAGCCCCCCATGAAGGGGTATGCGGACACCAACAAAAGACAATTACATAATCTGCTGATAAACAGACAATGGAAAGAAGACTACGAAACGACTGTTTCTCTGAATCTGTAAGCCTTGTACAAAAACAAAGAAAGATTACGTTTAACATCAGGTTTTGTGCATGACGTTAAAAAACTCAGTCTGAACAAACTAGGATGTCTGTAATATTTAGGATGTCACACACACACACACACACACACACACACACAGGAGAGAGAGAGAGAGAGAGGAGAGAGAGAGAGAGAGAGAGAGAGAGAGAGAGAGAGAGAGAGAGCAAACGAACGAACGAAAATATTTAAATGAACTTTGGCCATGGATCACAACTTAACTCTTTCATTCCTAGTTTTCTATGAACCATTACTTCCCCTTGTTCCTAGATTCCTTTTAAGCATGTATACCCTTCATTCCTGGATTTAGAGAAGAGAAAGAAAGTACGAAGCAGGGTACTTATTTCGGATACTTACGGCAACGCGGTTCATAACAGTATACTAAGATTGTTATATACCGTTGTGTACAGAATTGATGTGAGAAGGTGTCTGTGACCGCGTTGACTCTATACGGTGACATCTCTGGTGACACTCGGGTGTAAAACAGGTGGGTTTAGGGTAAAACACAACGCATGCAAGTACGTACCATACGCAGGACAGTGTTTTGCTTGCACAGTGTTCACATCATGCAGGTACTCACCGAGTATGCCTCACATGTATCCCAGTGCCACACTGCTGGTCATATCCACAGAAAACTGTCACAATTGTCACTGCAGTTGTCCCTACCACATCATTGATTTGAAGTTTGTTTGCTGTCTAGAAGAGATGTCTTTCACTACACAAACAGCTAATGAGCCAGAATAAGAACAGTATTTACACAGTTCTATGCACATACACTATTCACAAACAAAACGTTCTCTAATTACATGTGTCATTGTCACAATCACCATGTCACATGTCACACAAAGGTGACACGCGTGTGGTACACCTTGAAGCAGTCGCGCTGGTTGCTGCATAAATACACACCACACTTTTCACATTTGATTGTTGTCTTGCATTTGTGTGACGATGTGTGTGTGTGTGTGTGTGTGTCTGTGTCTGTGTGTCTGTGTGTGCATTATTTGTTTTCCTCATGGGCCTTCTAATCCCCCTGGACTTTCCCCTATGACTTTGTACATGACGGTTTCCCCTCTCCAGTGATTGTTTCCTTGTATTGACATTGACATTCGAACAACATTGGGGACGAAAATTCCCTCTGGGCTCAGGTCAGTTCTCACCGCTACTGGTACTGCTATTGCTGCTGT
The DNA here is from genome assembly GCF_041734735.1 of Babylonia areolata. Classification (NCBI taxonomy): domain Eukaryota; kingdom Metazoa; phylum Mollusca; class Gastropoda; order Neogastropoda; family Buccinidae; genus Babylonia; species Babylonia areolata. Next base: position 40,724,436 of record NC_134894.1, read on the forward strand.
TACTAATGCTACTTCCGCTGCTGCTATTACTACTGCTGTTGCTGTTGCTACTGCTGCTGTTGCTGCTACTACTACTACTGCTGCTGCTGCTGCTGCTGCTGCTGTTGCTGCTGCTGCTGTTACTATATCTCTGCTGCTGTTGCTGCTACTATGACGACTACAGCTAGTCTTAATATTCCTTCATCATAAATTCCACATGATAAAATGAGGACGCAACCTGAATCGTAAATGAGAAACCTATTGTAAGTTTTAAAAAAAAGAAAATAAAAAAGCCGACTTACAAGTTACAATAAACAACAACAGGAACAACAATAACGATGATGATGACGACGATGATGACGATGATAATAATAATAACAACAACAACAGCAATGATAATAACAACAATGATAATGACGATAATAATAATAGTGATGATGAGGAAGATGGTAATCATCATCATCATCATCATATTCGAAATCAAAATAATCAGAATCAGAATCGTAGCAACCAAATGACAGACATAATTCAGCAAAACCCCATGCGATGTTTAACACGGAGAAAAAGAATAATTGTATTTCACTCACCTCTACAACAACAACAACAACAACAACAACAACAACATTGATAAATAAAATAAAAAGAACGAGAAACAAAAGAAGAAAAGAAAAAAGAAAACTGCTCAAATCACAGCACAGCACTTGCCTTTCCCTCTTCAGTACTGTCAGGTTCTGTTGTTGTTGTTTTTAACGATACAACTCCTCAGCACTGTCAGGTTCTGTTGTTGTTGTTTTTAACGATACAACTCCTCAGTTCTGTCAGGTTCTGTTGTTGTTGTTTTTAACGATACAACTCCTCAGTTCTGTCAGGTTCTGTTGTTGTTGTTTTTAACGATACAACTCCTCAGCACTGTCAGGTTCTGTTGTTGTTGTTTTTAACGACACAACTCCTCAGCACTGTCAGGTTCTGTTGTTGTTTTTAACGATACAACTCCTCAGCACTGTCAGGTTCTGTTGTTGTTTTTAACGATACAACTCCTCAGCACTGTCATGTTCTGTTGTTGTTGTTTTTAACGATACAACTCCTCAGCACTGTCAGGTTCTGTTGTTGTTTTTAACGATACAACTCCTCAGCACTGTCAGGTTCTGTTGTTGTTTTTAACGATACAACTCCTCAGTACTGTCAGGTTCTGTTGTTGTTTTTAACGATACAACTCCTCAGTTCTGTCAGGTTCTGTTGTTGTTTTTAACGATACAACTCCTCAGCACTGTCAGGTTCTGTTGTTGTTTTTAACGATACAACTCCTCAGCACTGTCAGGTTCTGTTGTTGTTTTTAACGATACAACTCCTCAGCACTGTCAGGTTCCGTTGTTGTTTTTAACGATACAACTCCTCAGCACTGTCAGGTTCTGTTGTTGTTTTTAACGATACAACTCCTCAGCACTGTCATGTTCTGTTGTTGTTGTTTTTAACGATACAACTCCTCAGCACTGTCAGGTTCTGTTGTTGTTGTTTTTAACGATACAACTCCTCAGCACTGTCAGGTTCTGTTGTTGTTGTTTTTAACGATACAACTCCTCAGCACTGTCAGGTTCTGTTGTTGTTGTTTTTAACGATACAACTCCTCAGCACTGTCAGGTTCTGTTGTTGTTTTTAACGATACAACTCCTCAGCACTGTCAGGTTCTGTTGTTGTTGTTGTTAACGATACAACTCCTCAGCACTGTCAGGTTCTGTTGTTGTTGTTTTTAACGATACAACTCCTCAGCACTGTCAGGTTCTGTTGTTGTTGTTTTTAACGATACAACTCCTCAGTACTGTCAGGTTCTGTTGTTGTTTTTAACGATACAACTCCTCAGCACTGTCAGGTTCTGTTGTTGTTTTTAACGATACAACTCCTCAGCACTGTCAGGTTCCGTTGTTGTTTTTAACGATACAACTCCTCAGCACTGTCAGGTTCTGTTGTTGTTTTTAACGATACAACTCCTCAGCACTGTCATGTTCTGTTGTTGTTGTTTTTAACGATACAACTCCTCAGCACTGTCAGGTTCTGTTGTTGTTGTTTTTAACGATACAACTCCTCAGCACTGTCAGGTTCTGTTGTTGTTTTTAACGAAGCAACGTCTCACACTTAGGTTGTTGTTATGTTGTTTAGTACAATTCTCAGCATGTCAAGGTTCTGTTGTTGCTTTTACGTACATCTCGTCACACTGTCAGGTTGTGTTTTGTGTTAAACACAACCAAAACGTCCTCGCATGACAGGTTCTGTTGTTGCTGTTTTCAACATCAGTCTCACACGAGTATGTCAGTTCCCATGATGTTGTTGTCAACGATAAACTGTCACATGTCACTGTCAGGTTCCTATCTGTTTGTTGTTGTGTAGATAAGACTTCACTCACAACACTGACCCAGATCGTTTTTCAGTTCTTACATACAACTACTCACACCGTTTCAATTCTGTGTCATTGTCTCAACACCATGTCAATCACAAAATGACACGCAGGTGTACTTGTAGCTGGTTGTTCTGTAACATACAACACACTTTCACATTGAGTTGTGTCTTTTGTTTTGATACAATTGTTGTGGTTGTGTTGTTGTTTTGTTACGATGTCCTCAGTGTCTGGTTCTGTTGTTGTTTTTCATGGCTTCAATCCCCCTGGGGTTCGTTCCCCTTGACTTTTTTACATACTTTCCCTGTCAGTTCTGTTCTTGTTTTGAAACGATCAACAACACTCGAAACTCTGTCATGTTCTGTTGTCTGTTGTTTTTAACGTACAACTCCTCTGCAACTTGCGGGTTCTGTTGTCTGTTGTGTTTTACATACAACTCTCAGCCTGCGGTTGCTTTGTTGTGTTTAACTATACTACTCTTGCGCTAGCGACTCAGTCTAGTCTTATATTCTTAACATAAATTCCCTAAGCACTGTCAGTTACTATTGTAGTTTTAGATTAAAAAGCGACTTACAACTACATCAGCAACTACAGGAACACATCGATGTTGTTGTTGTAACGATATAACTACTCAAAAACATCAGCAATTGTTTCCTCAGTTCTGTCAGGTTCTGTTGTTGTTGTTTTTAACGATACAACTCCTCAGTTCTGTCAGGTTCTGTTGTTGTTGTTTTTAACGATACAACTCCTCAGTTCTGTCAGGTTTTGGGGTTTTTTTTCTGCTTTGTTTTGTTGTTGTTGTTTCTAATGATACAACTCTTGGGTTCTGTCAGGTTTTTTTGTTTGTTTGTTTTGTTTGTGTGTTTGTTTGCTTGTTTGTTGTTTTGTTTTCGGTTTGTTTGTTTCTTTACACTATAACTGTGTGACGACTGAATGGAGTGTTCAGCTTCCGCGTTGTGCCCCATAGCCCTGTCCTGACATGACTGAGTCGTTTTGGAGCTCTGCCATCAGTGTTTCAGGGAAACTTGATTAAATGCCACGCGTGGAGGGTGGTGGTTGGGGCGTGGCGGGGGGTGGTGGGGGAAGATTTCCAACATGTACTACGCTGGCTCAGAATGTGTCAGCTCTCACACTCGATCGGTCTCATCCTCTGTCCTTGTCCAGCAGCACGAATTTCCCTCTTTCTCAAAACACATGCCTCTCACGATTGTCTTCCTTTTGAAAAAAAAAAAAAAAAAAAAAAAAAAGCATATCTATCGTGAATTTCTTCTTTCACCAAAATGCGTATGTCATCAATTCATCCTTTCATCAAAACATGTCCAGTAAGGTCACTTCTTTCTCAAAACATGTACATTACGATTTTCCTCCTTTCACCAAAACATATCCAGCACGAATTTCCCTCTTTCTCAAGATATCTACATCACGATTTTCCTCCTTTCACCAAACATGTCTATCATGAATTCCTCCTTTCACAATATGTCTCCACGAATTCCTCCTTTCACTACAATATGTCTCCATGAATTCCTCCTTTCACCAAACATGTCTATCATGAATTCCTCCTTTCACTACAATATGTCTCCATAAATTCCTCCTTTCACTACAGTATGTCTCCATGAATTCCTCCTTTCACTACAATATGTCTCCATGAATTCCTCCTTTCACTACAATATGTCTCCATGAATTCCTCCTTTCACCAAACATGTCTATCATGAATTCCTCCTTTCACTACATTATGTCTCCATGAATTCCTCCTTTCACTACAATATGTCTCCATGAATTCCTCCTTTCACTACAGTATGTCTCCATGAATTCCTCCTTTCACTACAATATGTCTCCATGAATTCCTCCTTTCACTACAATATGTCTCCATGAATTCCTCCTTTTACTACAATATGTCTCCATGAATTCCTCCTTTCACTACAATATGTCTCCATGAATTCCTCCTTTCACTACAATATGTCTCCATGAATTTCTCCTTTCACTACACAATATGTCTCCATGAATTCCTCCTTTCACTACAATATGTCTCCATGAATTCCTACTTTCACCAAAGCATGCCCATTAGCACGAGTTTCCCTCTTTCTCAAAACAATTACATCGCTATTTCTCTCCTTTCACCAAAACATATCCATCATGAATTCCTCCTTTCACCGAAAAATGTCAAGCACAAATTCCCCATTTTTTTCCAAAAACCACCTCTTCTTCGGTTCGAATGAATTTTCCCCTTTCCCAAAATATGTCCATTTCGGTTTTCCTCCTTTTGCCAAAGCATGTGCAGCATAACCTTACCCCTTTGCAAACAAAACAAATTCATTGCGAATAATAAGCATGTCCAACTCGATTTTCCTCCTTTCAGAAAAAAAATATAAATCTTCACCACCACAAAATTCCCCCTCACACCAAAACGTGTTCAGCGCGAAATTCCCCCCTCTCCCAAATCATAGAAATTAAAATTTTGTTTGAGTGTGTGAGTTTGTTTCCCTGTCTCCGCGCGCCCGTGTGTGTGTGTGTGTGTGTGTGTGTGTGTGTGTGTGTGTGTGTGTGTGTGTGTGTGAGTGTGTGTGTGTGTGTGTGTGTGTGTGTGTGTGTGTTAGTGTGTGTGTGTGTGTGTGTGTGTGTGTGTAGTGTGTGTGTGTGTGTGTGTGTGTGTGTGTGTGTGTGTGTGTGTGTGTGTGTGTGTGTTAGTGTGTGTGTTAGTGTTAGTGTTAGTGTGTGTGTGTGTGTGTGTGTGTGTGTGTGTGTGTGTGTGTGTGTGTGATATTTTGATTATTAAAAAAATTGTTTCACGCAAATGACAAGCATGACACACACACACACACACACACAGAGACTGATAGAGAGAGAGGGGAGGGGGGGAGAGGAAAGTAGAGGAGAGGTGGGGCAGACTGACAGAGACAGAGAAAGAATGAAGAAGGCGG
>NC_134894.1:40732221-40787221 GCF_041734735.1 Babylonia areolata
TGTGTGTGTGTGTGTGTGTGTGTGTGTGTTTACGTACCGTTTTTTGTGCAGGGTGGGGGTGGTGAAAGATTATCTAGAAAGTAGGCAGACTGTTGAGGCTGTTTTATGTCGAAATTTTGTTTTCTTGGTGTGTGTGGCGGGAGGAGGGAGGGGGGCAGCGGGGGGCGGGAGGAGAGAGAGATCGAGAGAGTGTGCGAGTGCGTATGTGAGTCAAGTCAAGTCAAGTCAAGTCAAGATTTTATTTCATGATGGTAAATTGAATAAGCAACAATTGCTTTTTTACATCAAGCCATCAATGAAAATAATAATAATAGTAATAATAAAAATTAAAGAGAAGGGGGAAAAAAAAGAAAAAAAATAGGGGAGAGAGAGAGAGAGAGAGAGAGAGAGAGAGAGAGAGAGAGAGAGAGAGAGAAGAAACAAGCAGAAGAAGAGCAACAACAACAACAATGAGTGTGCACATGTGTTTAGTGTGAGCGTGTGTGTGCGCGTGTGTGCGTATGCGTGTGTGTGTGTGTGTGTGTGTCGTTTCTTCTTTTATTTCTCTTTTCGTGTGTGTGGTTCTTTTTCTGACATTTCGCTTTCGAGGTGAGTCATTTGTAGTGATCTATAAGCCCACAAGCTGACCTTAAACAGAATGCTTTGGGTCGGGTTTTTCCCCCGTCCTGCATTACAAAACTGTGCTTTTGTTCACAGACTGTGTAACATCCTGTGCGAATAACAGACTCGATTTGATGGGGGAAAAGGAAGCGAACTTTTCTCTGGAAGAAAGCGATAGAAAGTGACAGTGAATCACTGGCGCGTGCCGCCAGCAAATGACGTGGTGCTGGGATGACGTGGTTATCCGGTGGACTTCTGCATCCGTGGGCGGGAACTTCCACGTTCACTGGTACATAATACATATATACATATACGAGCAGGCTTTTTATGTGTATGAACTTTTTTCTTTTCTTTTTTTTACCCCCCCCCCCCCCCCAAACCCCCTCCCCCCGGCCATGTTGGCAGCCATGTTGGCAGTCATACTCGGAGGAGTATCCGGTGATTTGTCAATGCGTTGATGATGAATTTGGTTAATGTCCCGTCACATATATAGGCTACCTGGTGGTGATTGTAGACTGTCAATGCGTGAAGACTGATCCAAAATGCTACACCACGTCTTGGTTTGGAAGAAGAAAAGAAGAGTTAGAAGAAGAAGAAGGGGAAGAGTTAGAGGAAGAGTTAGAAGAAGAAGAAGAGTTAGAAGAAGAAGAAAAGGAAGCCTGACCTACGCATAAACCCAACGCGCTGCTCAGGCCTTGAGATGCCTGCCATATTTTCTGATATAAAACGACAGCTAAATGAGCGGCGTGGGAGTAATGCCACTGAAACGGTGCAGATGATGGGGCAGCAAAAAAAACAAAAAACAAAAACCGACAGCTGACAGAAAATGGAAAAGCCGCTGAGGAAATGTAAAGACAGAGAAACGGCTGATGTGACAGAGAGAGACAGAGACAGAGACAAACACACAGGGAGAAGACAGAGACAGAGAGACAGAGACAGAGAGAGAGAGAGAGAACAGCTGACTGACATGCGTCTAACAGACCCAGACCCAAACCAAAAAAAATTCAAATGAAAACCGGAACCCACACGGCACACGGCACAAAAGGTTAATAGTATATCAATCATTATCCAACAACCTGTAACCGTCCCCCCCCCCTCCCGCCCCCCACACCCCACCCCCTCTCCACCCACCCACCCCCGCACACACACGCTAAACCCACACACCACGTCTACAAACATTGTTCACCTCTCCTGTCTCCTGCGAACGCACACAAACCAGTTCAAAAGGACATATATATGTATACAGAGAACAAACATTAAAACATGAGCTGAGTGTGAGTGAGTGCGTGGGTGACTGCAGTGGGACTGTGCACTAAAAGAAGAGAGAGGGGGACAGAGAAGTGCAGTTGAAACAGATTTTTTTTTTTTTATGTTGTCTTCAGTGCGATAGTTGATTTAATGATTTAATGATTTTTTTTTTTCCGGTAAAAATATGTCGATGGGCGGTGAAGGGGAATGCGTTCGCTCATTGCCAATAGGTTTTTGTTTCACTTTCAAGGCGGTGTGGACTGATCCATATACGCTAAACCACATATGCTTGATTGTTGCGAACAGGAAGATGACCATCCCCACCCCTCCATCACAGACATTATAATTTATCATGCGTTAACGTGTTTGTTTTGCTGTTGTTTTTTGGTGGTTGGGTTGGTTTTTTTTTTGGTTTTTTGTTGTTGTTTTTTTTTGGGGGGTGAATTGGGGGGGGGGGGGGTTTGGTGGGGTTTTTTTTCAAATGGCTTGCAGAAAACTGAGTCTGAAATATGATAGTGTGCTTGTGTGGGTATGTCTATCAATATGTCCTGTCTGTGTTTCAGTATGTACATGCACACGCACACGCGACCCTCCCCCCTCCCCACCCTCACCCTCCACCTCCACCCACACACACAGGTGAGGGGGTGGGGAGGAGGGGAGACACAGAGTGAGAAAGAGAGAGACGGGGGGAAGAGAGAAAGGGGAAGGGAGACATCTAGACAGAAAGAGAGAGAGGGAATTTTTTTTTTTTTTTTTTTTTTTTTTTTTTGTTTTTTTGTTGGTGTTTTTTTTTTTTTTTGTTTTGTTTTGTTTTTTAAGATTTGAGGATAAAAAGCTGTCATCAATACACGCTCCCACTCCCCACAGGCTCGGCCCGCTTTCACCCCCACCCCTGTCAGCCATACCTGTGCAGCGTGGGAACGAGGAGATGAACGGGTGAAACTCCTCAGGTGTCATCCCGATTCACCTCTTGTACCCGATTCGCTTATTCCTGATCCGCCCTTTGCCAGTTCACCTGTCACCAATTGGTGGTCCCCCAAAACTCTGTTGTCGTTGGTGGTGGTGGTGGTGGTGGTGGTGGTGTGTGTGTGTGTGTGTGTGTGTGTGTGTGTGTGTGTGTGTGTGCGTGTGTGTGTGTGAGTGTGGGTGTGTGTGGGTGTGTGTGTGAGTGTGTGTGTGTACGTGTGTGTGTGTGTGCGTGTGTGTGAGTGTGTGTGTGTGTGTGTGTGTGATATGTGTGTGTGTGTGTGTGTGTGTGTGAGTGTGCGTGTGTGTGTGTGTGTGTGTGTGAGTGTATATGTGTGTGTGTGTGCGTGGGTGTGTGCGTGTGCGTGTGTGTGTGTGAGTGGGTGTGTGTGTGGGTGTGTGTATGTGAGTGTGTGTGTGTGTGAGTGTGATGTGTGTGTGTGAGTGTGTGTCTGTGTGTGCGCGCGCGCGTGTGTGTGTGTGAGTGTGTGTGTGTGTGTGTGTGTCTGTGTCTGTGTGTGTGTGTGTGTGTGTGTGTGTGAGCGAGAGACAAACCATGGTACCATTAGCAGCAACAGTTTTACAAGAACGATAGTGACGGCAACTTCGCTGCACATGGGTGTTCTGAGTCTGTGCATCTCTCTCTCTCTCTCTCTCTCTCTCTTTATCTATCTATCTATCTATGCATGTAACATATATATATATATATATACCACAAGAGTGCACACCGCCTCCGTCACCCTTTTCATACGCGCCGTGACATTGTCTATGCTGCTTGCTTACGCTCTCTTCTTCTTACACTTCCGCTGTCCTTGTCTCTTTGTCAGTCTGTTCGCTTCTTAGACTACGCTGACGCCCCTCACCCCTCCTCCACGCTCCCCCCCACCCCACCCGCATCCCCCCGTGGGTGTCTGCAGTAAACCTGAGGTGGGTGTCCCAGTAAACCTGTTGTGGGTGTCTGCAGTAAACCTGAGGTGGGTGTCCCCAGTAAACCTGTTGTGGGTGTCTGCAGTAAACCTGTTGTGGGTGTCTGCAGTAAACCTGTTGTGGGTGTCTGCAGTAAACCTGAGGTAGGTGTCTGCAGTAAACCTGAGGTGGGTGTCCCCAGTAAACCTGTTGTGGGTGTCTGCAGTAAACCTGAGGTAGGTGTCTGCAGTAAACCTGAGGTGGGTGTCTCCAGTAAACCTGTTGTGGGTGTCTGCAGTAAACCTGTTGTGGGTGTCTGCAGTAAACCTGAGGTGGGTGTCTGCAGTAAACCTGAGGTGGGTATCCCCAGTAAACCCCAAGGTGGGTGTCTTTGGTAAACCTGGGGTGTGTATCCCCAGTAAAACCTGAGGTGGGTGTCCCCAGTAAACCTGAATAAGCGCCCAACGGCAGCCGTCCGTCGGATCTACCCAGGTAGGCAGCCTGTTGTGCAAAAGACCCCGTGTTTGTAAAGAGCCTAGAGCTTGGTCTCCGACCGAGGATAGGCGCTATATAAGTATCCATATCAATCAATCAATGTAGCTAACAAACTGACGACCGTCTGCTGTTTTTACCGACCTCTGTCCTCCGCTTATCTAGGGACCGCAGTGCAGTGGGTGCGGCCTGCTGGCGTTATCGGCACACCAGGAACCTGCCTGCCCTTTCTGGCCGTTGCTGAGTTCAACGACCTATCGGCTTTCGCCTACAGGGTCAAGTTATTCGTAGCAGGGTCTCCTCTCGTGTATGGCCTCCTGGCGACCTAACATCGATGGTTCCCTGTGGACTGCCGGCACTGGGACTGCGACAGACGAACTAGGGTGTGGCTGTGTATGGGGGACTAGGAATGAGTGGCGTGATAGTAATACCACTGAAATGGTGCAGATAATGGGGCAGCACACACCAGAAAAAAAATGTCCGTAGCGTTAGTCTTGGTGCTTTCTGGCTGTGACGTGCATTTGTAAACCACAGTGAGTCTTTTATGTCTGGACCCGAAAGGCCTCTCTGCTCGGCTGAGGGATGACGTCTCGGGTAGCGGTGGCGACGACTGCGACCAAAGGACACCCGGTATAGACGGATCCTTTAGGTCTGGCCAATGGACGGGATGGCCAAGGTCGCCTGCACCTTCTTCTCCCCGTGGCTTTCCATCTCGGGCTTAGCTGACAACCTGGAGACAGCACCGAATTCTTCCTCGGCAGCGTCGACAGCCAGCGCTTCTCACCTCGCCAATTCCACCACTGCACTGGGGTGGACAGGTCCGGGTCATCTCTCTCCTGCAGTCTACACCAAGACAGCGCAGCTTACGCCAAAGAACGGCTGCAGGAGAGGGGGGGGGGGGGGCAGTGGCTCGTGGCTGCAGCTGCTCCCACTGTCAGCAATCACTGGCGTTGCGGGATGTGCAGGTCGTCGGCGGAGCACCAAGACTAGGTGTTCTGATTCTGGTTGTTAAAATCATGACAGGAAATTTTCTGACGAAAAAATCTCCAACTGAAGTTAATAACGTGTTCAGTGCTGAACCAAGTAAAGTGTCATCTGATCACGTGTCCTCACTGATTAGGTACCTGCTTCAGGGCAGCGACACGAACTCGACCCGGGACTTCACCCCGGAAGGCCAGCCAGGACTTGGCCCCTCATCAGACAGCCGGCACTTGTCCCCACATTGGGTGGCCCCACATCAGACAGCCAGGACTTGGCCCCACATCAGACAGCCAGGACTTGGCCCCACATTGGGTGGTCCCACATCAGACAGCCAGAACTTGGCCCCACATTGGGTGGTCCCACATCAGACAGCCAGGACTTGGCCCCACATTGGGTGGCCCCACATCAGACAGCCAGGACTTGGCCCCACATCAGACAGCCAGGACTTGGCCCCACATCAGACAGCCAGGACTTGGCCCCACATCAGACAGCCAGGACTTGGCCCCACATCAGACAGCCAAGGCTCCATCTGGGTGTGCCAGACGGACCTGCAGCCGGACAGACATCCAGGACTCAACCCCTCGAGCAACGCAACCTTCACCGAGCCAAGACCCAAGCCCGGAACAACTTGATCTTCAGGGCTTTTTTCGCCAACACGTCGTTAAACTCAGCTTTACAGACTCGACTTACCTCACAGACTTGTGAGGCGAGCGCCAGAAGGAGCTTGAGCACGGCTCCATTCTTGCTCTTACTCGAGTGTCCGAAGCAGTGTGGGCCTTGAGGTAAAGACCCCTCTAAGGTCAGTCATTCACTCTGTGTGGCACGACACAGAATTCGGGTCGTCAACATCTTGGGGCAGGAGGTGATTTACACTTGCTGACTGTTTGGGGACATTGAGAGTAAAGGTTGTGGCATTTTTTTTATGAGTTCCAGTGCCACCACCACCACCCTTCCAAATCCCACCCCTTCCACACGTCTCTCTCTCTCTCTCTCTCTCTCTCTCTGTCTCTCTCTCTCTCTGTGCATATAAACGTATACACAGATATATATATATATATAGAGAGAGAGAGAGAGACACATACATACATACATACATACATATATATGTGTCTGTCTGTCTGTCTGTCCGTGTCTGTGTGTCTTTTTTTCACCAATGTCCTCTCTCTCTCTCTCTCTCTCTCTCTCTGTTAGGTCTCTTTTCTCCCCTCTGTCTCTGTCTGTTTTTCTGTTTGTCTCGGTCCAAACTCCCTCCCCTTCTATTTGTGTGTGTGTGTGTGTGTGTTCGTGCGTGTGTGTGTGTGTGTGTGCGCGCGCGCGTGCGTGCGTGCGTGCGTGTGTGTGTGTGGCGACTCGAATTCTTTCACTTCACTACACCCTCTCCCACCCCCTCCTCTCACTCCCCCCGTTCTCTTCCCCAAGCTAACAATCGCTTTATTAGCGCACACTCAAACGGGCAACACAATGGGGGGAAGAATGAATGACAGGCCCCACCAAGATGGGGGAGGAAATTAGCAACTTCACCGTCTGCGCATGACTGACGGACAGGCGAACGAAACTGACAGCAACTGAAGTGCACTGTGGACAACAAGGTCACTTGCAACAATCGGTCGTCCGTTCTCATACGTGCTGCGCTCTCTCAATGTTTGTATTCACTTTGTTTATCAGTTCGCCTTTGCTCTCATTCCCATATTTTCATTTTAAAGCATTTGGCTGCATATGTTATTTTCAATACATTTACACACAATCACGTGCGCTAGTGTACATAGGCCTTGATAGTTTGATGAGTGCGTGCTCATGAGCGCGTGTGTGTGCGTGAGTGAAAGTGGGCGCGTGTGTGTATGTGCATGTATGTGCGTCTATATGAGTATGTATGCGTCTATGCCGTGTGTATATATATAAGTGTGTGTGTGTGTGCGCGCGCGCGCGTGCGTATATGTGTGTGTATGTGCGAATGTGTGTATGAGCGTGCGTGTATGTAAGTGTGTGTGTGTGTGCGTGCGTGTGTAAGTGTTTATGAGTGTGTGCGTGTATGTGTGTGTGCGCGCATGTGTATGTATGTGCGTGTACGTGTGTATGTGTGTTTGTGTGCATGTGCGCACGCGCGCGCGTGTGTGTGTATGAGCGTGCGTGTATGTACATGTATGTGTGTGTGTGTGAGTGTGAGTATGTGCGCGCGCGATCGCGAGTGTGTGTGTATGTCTGTGTGTGTGTGTGTGTGTGTATGTGTGTGTGTGTGTGTGTGTGTGTGTGTGTGTGTGTGTGTGTGTATTTTCGGAGATGACAGCATCTTTCATGACGTTTGTATGCTATTTTTTCTCGACACACGCTCTGTCTATCTGTATGTATAGATCTCTCTCTGTCTTTTGATAGTCTGTATACTCTCTGTCTCTGTCTCTGTCTCTGTCTCTCTCTCTCTCTCTCTCTCTCTCTCTCTCTGTCTTCAAGAAGAATGCTTAGCAGTAGGCCTACTTGGCAGTGAATGAGAATACGTGTAAAAAAAAATTTTAAAAAAAGAATCAGTTTTAAAGTTTGGCATTAATTTAAAGTTCAACATCAGATCCAGTGACACTACAGTTTCACTCTTTGCGACATAAAACGCTTTCTGACACAGATATGGTATTGTCCACGCGTTTTGTGATTGTACTGTTATTGAAAACAAAAACCTTTTACTGAAATTCGTGTTGTCTAGCTCAGAATGATCTGCGCGAAAGTGGTCAAAAGGTTTGCTCCTGTCACATTTTACATTTTACAACGGTCGGAGGGCCTTTGGGTTTGTGTTGCTTTTGTCGTCAGAGAACAAAGGTGATGTCAAAGGCATTTCTTTGCGATGGTATTCAAAGCAAGAGAGATTGTTTGCATCCGACTGAACAACACAAAAAACACAAAACGGGCCCAAACAAATAAACAAACAAACAAACCAAGAAAAAAAGACTTGTAAAATAGATGTGTGTGACCATTGTCAAAGATTGCGATGAACCATTTCTCTCCTTCGGGATTTTCTTTTTGCATGCTGCATGTTTGTTCCGTCTTTTGTATAATGTATAATGGTCTAACAGTTAAATCGTTTGTGTCTGGTCTTATCTTCTCCCCGTTTCTATCTGCCTCTGTCTGTCTGTCTGTCTGTCTGTCTGTCTGTCTCTCTCTCTCTCTCTCTCTCTCTCTCTCTCTCTCTTGAGGGCTTGATGTAAAAAAGCAACTGTGCTTACTCCACTACCCTCGTGAAATAAAACTTCGTTTCGTTTCCTCTGTGTGTGTGTGTGTGTGTGTGTGTGTGTGTGAGAATGTGTGTGCGTAAGTGAGCCTGCGCGGATGTGTGTGTGTGTGTGTGTGTGTGTGTGTATGTGTGTGTGTGTGTGTGTGTGTACAAGACATTCTGAGAATGTGTGTGCGTAAGTGAGCCTGCGCGGATGTGTGTGTGTGTGTGTGTGTGTGTACAAGACATTCTGAGAATGTGTGTGCGTAAGTGAGCCTGCGCGGATGTGTGTGTGTGTGTGTGTGTGTGTGTGTGTGTGCGCGCGCGCGCGAGTGCGTGAGTGTGCTCTCTCTCTCTCTCTCTCTCTCTCTCTCTCTCTCTCTCTCTCTCTCTCTCTCTCTCTCTCTCTCTAACTCTCTGTACAAGACATTCTGAGAATGTGTGTGCGTAAGTGAGCCTGCGCGGATGTGTGTGTGTGTGTGTGTGTGTGTGTGTGTGTGTGTGTGTGTGTGTGTGTGTGTGCGCGAGTGCGTGAGTGTGCGCTCTCTCTCTCTCTCTCTCTCTCTCTCTCTCTCTCTCTCTGTCTGTCTCATGTTTGCTGATACGTTGTACTGATGGAGAATGTTTGTCTCTATATCTCTCCACCAACCCCGTGTATACATGTGTGTGTGTGTGTGTGTGTGTGTGTGTGTGTGTGTGCGTGCGTGTGCGTGTGCGTTGGCATACGTGCGTGGGTGCGTGTGTGAGCGCTCGCGCGCGGGGCTGTGCATGCGCGTACCACTCATTCACCCTTCTTTGTCAACAACAGGTATACAAAGCGTGCATGCACACTGTGCATTCCGAGGAAGAACGGGTGAACTGCAACACCAACAACCAATTCCTCATTGCCGTGCGCGTGCACGCACACACACACACACACACACACACACACACACACACACACACACACACACACACACACACACACGCATACATATATACATACATACACTAATATCTCTTCAAGTGGAAAGAGGTTAAACTGAAGACAACAACAATACATACACACTCACGCACTATGGACAACCCTTGCAGTGAGGAAGTTCGCCTCAAGTAAGTCAGCTGAATACACCCACGAATTTATTGTCCTGCTCGGCGTTCGGGGGTTGAGCTACCCGGGGTGGGTGTATAATGTGTAATGTGCATCCATGTTTGGGGCGCCACTCACCCCTGCTTTCTTCCGGGTATGCAGCCGGTGTCGATTTGCCTGAGAAGCACTGTATCTCAAATCAGAGGCTGAAAACGGATATAAGGTCTACTGCTTTCATCGCCTACATTATGGGACATTCTTTATGGCAGTGACGACAGTATAAATAACAACAACAACAACAACAAGAAGCCCAAACAGAGGAATACAAGGAAGAGGTGTAGAGTAGTGAAGAGGTTAATGGAGCTCTGATGCGTCGCCGAGTGTGTCAGTTCAGTCTTCTTTTTTTTTCTTCTGTTTTTTTTTTTTTTTCTTATCTAACTTTATTTAACCAGAATGACGTTCACACCCAGAGCTTTTAAGTGTCGAATTACAGTCGTCTACGAATGCTTGCGTTATCCTGCTGTTGGTACGGGGCTAATCTACCCCGGGTGGGAGTACGTATGTGTTGCACTACTCACCCCTCCGTGTATATAGCCTATATATCATTTTGCTGAAAGCAGGTAAGTGGTCTACATGATAGGGCATTCTATGTGGCAGTGGCACTATAAACAAGGACAACAACGACGACAACAACAACAAAAAGCCCACAGAGTAAAAAAAAAAAAAAAAAAAAAAGGAGTGCTATGGTAGGTGGAGGGGTTTAGGGGCTTCTAATAATTATTTTTATCCCCACCCCACCCCCACCCCCGCCCCCAACCCC
Source organism: Babylonia areolata (assembly GCF_041734735.1). Classification (NCBI taxonomy): domain Eukaryota; kingdom Metazoa; phylum Mollusca; class Gastropoda; order Neogastropoda; family Buccinidae; genus Babylonia; species Babylonia areolata. The sequence goes on from NC_134894.1 coordinate 40,742,497, forward strand.
TCCTTTTTTTTCTTTTTCTTTTTTTTCTTTTTTTTTTAAATTCTATCTTTATGATGGTCAGGCAGACAGCTTTTAGGTGTCAAAATATAATCGTCCACGGATGCATGCATTGTCCTGCTGTGGGTACGGGGGCTCAGCTATGCGGGGTGGAAATGTACCTATACACGCGTACGTACGTTGTACCACTAACCCCTTCTCTCTTCCGGGTATATATATAGCCTGCGTCGTTTTGCTGAAAACAGATATGTTGTCCACATTATGGGGCACTGTATGTGGCAGCGGCGCTGCAAACAGCAACAATAACAGCAGCAATAACAACAACAAAAGCTTGTATTGAGTGCGACCGTTTCTTCTTCTTCTTCTTCTTCTTCTTCTTCTTCATTTTCAACCTTATTTGACGAGAATGATGTCCACACAGCTTTTAAGTGTCAAATTACAGCCGTGGACGACAAACGGTCACACAGAGAGGGCTTTTTCGCAACCACTGATGCAGTTACTATTGATCATGCATAACGTACAGAGATATCTTATGCACTTAAGTAATACTCGAATCACCAACACATTTTAAGATACGGAGTAAATGAGAGAGAAAAAAAACTAATAAAAAAAAAAAGAATCTCTTTTTTTAATAAAGTCTATAAAACCGTTCGCATTACGTTCAGAATTTTCTCTTTTAATTCAGGTTGCTGGGGGTTTTTTCACGCAGCGTTGGTTTGGCTTTCTACGGACAATGGTTGGGGTAAGAAGGTAGGTGGGGGCTGGAAAAAAAAAACACACACACACACGCGCACACACACACACACACACACACACACACACACACACGAACGAACTCAAACGTCAGCGACAAGTAAGGTCAGCCCGGAAACTTCATAACTGAGTTATTCCACAGGACAGAACAACGGTAAATGGCTGGCTACAAGTGTAACCCATTGTGTACTGTTTCCGTTCACAGAGACAGAGAGACAGACAGACAGAGACAGACAAACAGACACATACACAGGCATAGAGACAGACAGAGAGAGAGAGAGAGTTAGACAAACAGATAGATAGACGAAGGACAGAGAAAGAGACAGAGAGACAGAGACACAGACAGAGACCGGGAGAATCAGTCTAAAACTGAACGGACTGTGGGGAGAAACGGTTGAGTGTCGGGTTTGTCTGCCCATTGTTTCAAATACAGGAAATGTGATGATTAATTTCCCCACCGATCAAAGAAGAGAAAGAAAACAAAGTACATTTTGTTCTGTACTCTTCAGCTGTTAGTTAGAAACATACAAATCAGAGAATGAAAAATATGTTCCCAGCGAATGTGTGTGTGTGTGCGCGGGCGCGCGTGTGTGTGTGTGTGTGTGGGTGTGTGCGTGTGTGTGTGTGTGTGTGTGTGTGTTTTATATAACACCCCACCCCCACCCCCCTTTACAGATGTCAGAATAATCAACTTGATGCTTGTGGACACTCTACGGATGACGAATGTTACGGACATGCTTGTAGCCTACCAACCTTTCATATTCGGCCAAGTTCATTTGTTTTGATCTCCCAAAGAGTTAAATGAGTTATGGGTCTTGTCCCTTTCGCTTCACAGTTCAAAGAAATGGCTATCTTGTAATGCTGCATTGCTACTGCCGTTTCACCTTGTGATAGCCTAATCTTCGATGCAATCTCATGTTTATTCAAACAACTAAATGTTCCATATGTTGTTCGTTTACCCCACCATACAGACTATGGCTTTTATTCAAATAGTCTGTATATACGTCATTTTGCCCCCCCCCCTTCCCCCCGCTCCGCCCCACACCCCTCTCTCTCTCTCTCTCTCTCTCTCTCTCTCTCTCTCCCCTACTTCTTCTTCTTCTTCTTCTTCTTCTTCTTCTTCCTCTTGTAGCTTTTTTATGTTAATACATTAGACGGACTATCATGAACCACTTATAAGAAAAGAGAGAAGGAAATAGGCGTCCAGACAGAGGGATAGAGATGACACTGACAGACAGAGCGATAGAGATGAGATGGCACTGACAGACAGAGGGATAGAGATGACACTGACAGACAGAGGGATAGAGATGACACTGACAGACAGAGGGATAGAGATGACACTGACAGACAGAGGGATAGAGATGACACTGACAGAGGGATAGAGATGACACTGACAGACAGAGGGATGGAGATGACACTGACAGAGGGATGGAGATGACACTTACAGACAGAGGGATGGAGATGACACTGACAGAGGGATGGAGATGACACTGACAGAGAGAGGGATGGAGATGACACTGACAGACAGAGGGATGGAGATGACACTGACAGACAGAGGGATAGAGATGGCACTGACAGACAGAGGGATAGAGATGACACTGACAGACAGAGGGATAGAGATGACACTGACAGACAGAGGGATGGAGATGACACTGACACTGACAGAGAGAGGGATAGAGATGACACTGACAGACAGAGGGATGGAGATGACACTGACAGACAGAGGGATGGAGATGACACTGACAGAGGGATAGATATGACACTGACAGACAGAGGGATAGAGATGACAATGACAGAGAGAGGGATGGAGATGACACTGACAGAGGGATGGAGATGACACTTACAGAGAGAGGGATGGAGATGACACTGACAGACAGAGGGATAGAGATGACACTGACAGACAGAGGGATAGAGATGACACTGACAGACAGAGGGATAGAGATGACACTGACAGAGGGATAGAGATGACACTGACAGACAGAGGGATGGAGATGACACTGACAGAGGGATGGAGATGACACTTACAGACAGAGGGATGGAGATGACACTGACAGAGGGATGGAGATGACACTGACAGAGAGAGGGATGGAGATGACACTGACAGACAGAGGGATGGAGATGACACTGACAGACAGAGGGATAGAGATGGCACTGACAGACAGAGGGATAGAGATGACACTGACAGACAGAGGGATAGAGATGACACTGACAGACAGAGGGATGGAGATGACACTGACACTGACAGAGAGAGGGATAGAGATGACACTGACAGACAGAGGGATGGAGATGACACTGACAGACAGAGGGATGGAGATGACACTGACAGAGGGATAGATATGACACTGACAGACAGAGGGATAGAGATGACAATGACAGAGAGAGGGATGGAGATGACACTGACAGAGGGATGGAGATGACACTTACAGAGAGAGGGATGGAGATGACACTGACAGACAGAGGGATAGAGATGACACTGACAGACAGAGGGATAGAGATGACACTGACAGACAGAGGGATAGAGATGACACTGACAGACAGAGGGATAGAGATGACACTGACAGACAGAGGGATAGAGATGACAATGACAGACAGAGGGATGGAGATGACACTGACAGAGAGAGGGATAGAGATGACACTGACAGAGAGAGGGATGGAGATGACACTGACAGAGGGATGGAGATGACACTTACAGAGAGAGGGACAGATATGATACTGACAGACAGAGAGACAGAGATAGCACTGACAGAGAGAGGGACAGATATGATACTGACAGACAGAGAGACAGAGATAGCACTGACAGAGAGAGGGACAGATATGACACTGACAGACAGAGACAGAGATAGCACTGACAGAGAGAGGGACAGATATGATACTGACTGACAGAGACAGAGATAGCACTGACAGAGAGAGGGACAGATATGATACTGACTGACAGAGAGACAGAGATAGCACTGACAGAGAGAGGGACAGATATGATACTGACAGACAGAGAGACAGAGATAGCACTGACAGAGAGAGGGACAGAGATGACACTGACAGACAGAGAGGGACAGAGATGACACAGACAGAGACTGAGACAGAGATTACCTTTCCACTCTCATGCTTTCTCCTTCCCATGGCCCACGACTGGTCTGATTGAGTCCATTCGATACAGACTAACTTGATATTTCTACACACACCCCCACCACCCATTCCCCCACCCCTGCCCCCCACCCCCCACCCCCCACCCCCGACTCCAACCCCTTACGTGAAAAACAAAACTGATTCAGGAAGTAAAGAAGAAACTGATAATCGATAGAAAGGGAAAAAAATATCCTGGTAAAGTTTTCCTCATTACTCTTGATGATAACAAGAATTTGATTCCATATTCTGTGCTTTTCGATAACCTGATTACAAAATTTAATAGATACCTATTAAGTAACGGGATGAACTATTCTGTCTAGATTCAAAATGAGTCAGTTTCTGTCGCTCTGAAAACTTCATCATTTATCAAAAGCTACACACACACACACACACACACACACACACACACACACACACACACACACACACACACTGAAAGCTAAGATTTGTGGTTCAAGTCCCTGTCAGTGCTCTGTGTGTGTGTGTGTGTGTGTGTGTGTGTGTGTGTGTGTGTGTGTGTGTGTGTGCGTGCGTGTGTGCGGGTGTGTGTGTGTTTCTATATAGCCTATGTGTGTATGTGCGTGAGGAGTGTGTGCAGCGTGCGTGCGTGCGTGCAGTGGGTGTACTATGCCGTATATATATATATATATATATATGTGTGTGTGTGTGTGTGTGTGTGTGTGTGTGTGTGTGTTTGCTTACATATGTCTTTGTATGCGTGCGTGTGAGAATGTGTGTGAATGTTTGTGTCTATGTCTAAGTGTGTGTGTGCGTGCATACGTGTGTGTGTGTGTGCGCGCGCGCGTTGTGTTGTGTGTGTGTGTTTGTGTGTGTGTGTGTTTGTGTGTGTATGTTTCCACGTCAACAGGGGAAAATGTGGGAACTTCCTAGCATACTTTCTCTTACGTAAAAGAGAACCGGACAGAGGCAGGAAAACAGAGAAAAAAAATAAATAAAGCACAGTTTAACTCCCACCATCCCCCACCCACAATACCTCATCCCCACCTCCCCCCACCCCACCCCCACGCAAAAAAAAAAAATCAAACCTATTCACATAACATTAATAGACACAACACACACACACACACACACACACACACACACACACACACACACGCACGCACGCACGCACACACACACACACACACACACACACACAGAGGAACTGCTGACACAAACACAGATACACAAAAAACTACAACCAAGTTGTTGACAGTCGAGAGTGAGTGCTGATCGATTTGCCAAACCTGTAACGTCATAGAAGATCGTAAAACGTCAATAAGAAAGCCTCCTGATCATTTATCACAAGCACAGTTTTCTGTCGCTGACATCTCTGTTGTCAACAACATCTCGTGTATATTATAAGGGCCTTCCTCTTTGGGGAGGATGTTGGAGGTGGGAAAAGGAGGTCGGAAGGAGGGGGGGGGGGGTCAGCCCTGAAAGAAAATTGTCCCTGTGTGGTCGTCTGTCCTATGTACAACAGCACAGACACAAAGATTACACTTTGAAGGTGACTACTTTGCAAACAGGCTGCACCGTATAAAAATTCGAGAATTAAAGAAAGAGAGACAGAGAAAGAGGGAGAGAGAGAGGGGTGTGGGGGGGAGGATAGGAGATAGAGACTGAGAGGGTGTGTGATGAAGTGAAGCAGAGGAGATAAGAGAGAGAGTGCTTTCAGAACGGAGAAACGCCGATCAATATCCTCAATTCTTTGTCGATAATCAATAGACATGCTGCCTGAAAAGCCGCTGAGTCACCTAATACAGGGTTTCGTGATCACTGATAAATCTATGACTCTGCGGTAGGCTGGCTACTCCACTGGACTAATTCGATTAAGAATTAATCCGCCAGGTGTAAAAACCATTTATGCAGTGTACTCACGGCGCGCGCGCACACACACACACACACACACACACACACACACACACGGCACGCACGCACCGACACATACAGACAGACAGACAGACAGATAGATACATAGATAGACCCGAACAACACAATCACTGATGAGCAAGATTTACAGATGGCTGAAACTTACAAGAAAACAGACACAGAGAAAGACCATGGAATATATCGCCAGTCCTTTCAGAGTATTTTTTAATATTGTGTATTCCTTGAAGTAAATGGTACGTTGTTATGTGGTGGAAGTATTTAATAGGCTGCAGATCGACAGTCCAAGTGTTTCAGTACGCTCGGGAATTCGTACACTCGAGCGCGCTAACGCACACACACACACACACACACACACACAGAGAGAGAGAGAGAGAGAGAGAGAGAGAGAGACACCTAGGACAATGCAAACACGCATGCGGCGCACACATTATGATACACATGTACACGCAAATGTCCACACACCTTTACTCTCTCTCTCTCTCTCTCTCTCTCTCTTCCACAATACAAAACCTGTACTCACCCATCCACCACAACCCCCACCCTCCCCCCACACACACCCACACCCCGCCAACCCTAATCGAAAATCTACTCACCAAACATACACGATCCAACTGGACTTGTAGGTATGAATGCCCCAAACGCCACACCGCGCTTAGCAACGAAACGCTGTGGGCGAACAAAACTCCTCAGAAACAGCCAACAATCACACTCACCCTCACAGATTGAACCGCTTTTCGAGACACACTGTCGACATGTCACATGTAGCTTCGGTTCCTGGACTGACAGTCTTCATTTCAACCCCACTCTCAAGCTCAGCTTTAAAAGCATAATATCACCGCCACAGTTCGGGACTCAGACCTACCCCATAATAACAGGGAAGGTACAGGAGGCTATAGCTGCACTCGTAGGGCTTGTATGTTCGTGGGACGGTGGCCAAAAAATCTACCTGGGCCAAGCAAGTACTTGGTTTCGTCACGGGAGAGATCTTGGGAGCGAATTGCTGGCCGAATGAGTTGTACGTAAAACATTCATGAGCCCCCAACACTGCTGTAGTGGTTACAACACAGGTATAGGACACAGCCGCGCGGAGTCCTACCGTAACGGCGTTGAAAAAAACCAAAATGTTGGTGAGAAAGTGAGGTGGGCGGGTGAGGTGGGGGCTTACACATCGAAAGGAGACAGTCTGTTCGCAAACTGTGACCGGTTGCACTCGACAAGAAAAAATATTTTCAGGGGTCCCCGCATGACACGCGCGCGAGCGCGTGTGTAAATCGATTTAGCAAGCAGCGGCTTGCCTGTTTTGTCACAGTGGCGTCTGGTTATCACACACACACACACACACACACACACACACAGGCGCGCGCGCGCGCGTACGCACGCGCGCGCACACACACACACACACACTCTCTCTCTCTCTCTCTCTCTCTGTGTGTCTCTCTGTGTCTCTCTCATTCGTTCGTTCTCTCAGTCTATGTTGTCAGTGGTTCTTCCTTGCGAAATACTTTCGTGTCGCAAATCTGTTCCCACGGACGGGAATGAATAACGGTGAAGAGAGAAGGGGTGGGTGGGGAGGGGCTGGTTGGAAAGAGGTGAGGGTCGGGAGTGGGAGGGAGGGGGGGAGGGGCCAGGTATGCGATGATACTTTGACCCGTGTTCCTTTGGCGAGCTCTGTGACTTACTGCCGCAGACAGTTAGGACTGATCCCCAGCAACGTCTGACCCCGAGCGTTTGTGTGTGTGTGTGTGTGTGTGTGTGTGTGTGTGTGTGTGTGACAGTGTGTGTGTGCCGGTGCGTGTGTGTGTGTGTGTGTGTGTGTGTGTCTCTCTCTCTCTCTCTCTCTCTCTCTCTCTCTCTGTATATGTATATATAATGCGTGCGGCGCGATTTGCCCCTATCTCCAGACCCTCTTCATTCCTATAACATTAGTATATCTGTGATTATGATATCATGTGTGAATGTGTTCATAATGAACATTTCTGGTGTTTGTAAAATCAGTGTATGTTCGTGTGTTGGCGAGGACGACTATCAGTGGTGCATGATTATGTGTTTTGTATCTCGATCTCTGTGCGTGCGTGTGCGTGTGTGTGTGTGTGTGTGTGTGTGTGTCTGTCTGTCTGTCTGTCTGTCTGTACGCGTGCGCCGCACATGTGCAGGTATGTACGCGTGTGTGAGTGTGCGCAAGTTCAATCAAAGTGGCCCATTTTCATTCTGGTTGTATTATTTTCATCGCACGCCTTCGTCACGATCAATAACAATAAACACAATGGCAACAGCAAAACAACGCCAGATGGTTAATTTTCAGCAAGGGTCCATTTATTTTACTGGATACCTCCAGTGAACGGTCGCAGGCACAAATGGAACAAGGATCGCTTTACCGGCGTACAGGAATTATCCTACATGGCCTGCCACTAATGCTCCCCCGGAAGTTTTGACCAAAGGTATGGGGTTTGGACCGCTTAGTCCTTTGTGCAGTTGATAAGTCCCCCAACCCCACCCCCACTCTCCTCCAACTGTTATTTAATCACGACAGAAAAATCTGGGGAGCATACCTTTACTACCTTCATAAATCCCAAAATCCTCCATCAAGAGTTAAACCTTTTTTGAATTGGAGTATATACTTGAAGGAGCCTCTTTATCAGTTTGCAATTCAAAAACAATGTCCTCAAAAAAAAAACACAAAAAATTTAATGTCCTCATCCAGAGTTATCTTATTTATTCAAATTAATTTTGTTTTTGTTTTTGTTTGTTTGTTGTTGTTGTTGTTGTGGTGCGATCTCATGCAATCTTAAATAGTAGGATCTTTCGTGGCATGTTCCTTTCATTCTTATTCATTCGTTTATGAAATGATCCTTCTTCCTTCTTTATACCTTTCGTGTAGTACTACTGCTACTAACAATTATTTGTCTCTATATAGCGCTATAACACAAGCTCTAAGAGCTTTACAAACCCAATACTTAAAAATAATTGAATAACACATACAATGAAATAGATACATAAAAGAATCATAAAAGTCATAAAAACACAATCACTGAATCTAGATACATAAAAGAATCATAAAAGTCATAAAAACACAATCACTGAATCTGTAAAAGCACAACACACCTGGTTTTTTGTTTTTTTGTTTTTTTTCTTTTCTTTTTATCTTTTTTCCCAATTTTTTCCTTCTTTAAAAAATAAACAAACAAAACCAAGAAGAAATCCTGTTTGGTGACCAGTTGTTCAAATGTCATTATCATCATAACTGATTAAAGGAAGTAGAAAAGTGGTACAGGATTTTTTTTTTTTTTTTTTTTTTTTCTGAAAGCAGTTTGAAATAGCCCTTGTTGCTCTGAATGGCATTAATCAGTTGACATTTTGCAGATCCCTTCATTTTTCTTTTCTGCAATTGTTTAACAAAAGTAACAGAATGATAAATGAATGATTCCCCTGTGTGTGTGTGTGTGGGTGTGTGTGTGTGTGTTGTGGTGTGTGTGTGTGTGTGTGTGTGTGTGTGTGCGATAGAGAGAGAACATGTGCAATGTGTGTGGATGTGCTTGCTTATAAGCAAGCCCTTCCACTTGTATGCATACATGCGTGAGTATGTGCGCAATGATGACTGTGTGTGTGTGTGTGTGTGTGTGTGTGTCTGTGCTTTGTGAACTAGTTTTGAGTGTCAGCATGTGTTCATGTGAATGTGTGCATTCATGTGCATGTAGGTATCGTGTGCCCCTCGACACCACACGCCCACCTTGCATTCCTGTGAAGTTGCTCACACCTCTTTCTTGTGTCATGACCACGTTGTTAAGGAAAATGTTTAAAAGTGTCTTTTTTAACAACTCATGAGAAGTTCTTTGGGGAAAAAAAAAATTAGCATGTTCTTCCTCTTTTTTTCCTGAACATGAGGGAACTTGGGGATAGATTTTTTTTTCTCTTCTATGACCTTGTGTGCTGTTGTATGGTATTGTGCACTATTGTCTGTGTGTTGTTTCATGTCAGGCACTTGGAGCCCATTATATGGGGAGTTTGCACCATATGATACAGCATGCTCTTTCTTTCTTATCATTATTATCATTGTCGTGTTGGCCTCAAGGTAACGCGTCCACTTAGGAAGCGAGAGAATCTGAGCACACTGGTTCAAATCACACCGGCAGTCGCCAGTATTTTCTCCCCCTCCACAAGACCTTGAGTGGTGGTCTGGACGCTAGTCATTCGGATGAGACAATAAGCCAAGGTCCAATGTGCAGCATGCATTCAGCGCACGTAAAAGAAACCACGGCAACAAAAGGGTTGTCCCTGGCAAATTCTGCAGAAAAATCCACTTTGATAGCAAAACAAATAAATTTGCAGGCAGAAACAAATACAAAGAAAATTGTGGCGCTGTCATGTAGCTGTCCTTGGGGAGAGCAGCCTAAATTTCACACAGAGAAATCTGTGTCAAAAAAATACAATTACAAACATCTATCATTATCATCATTATTGCCAAGTGAAGAAAGTTAAGGTGTTCTTCTTGGACAGTCTTCATACCACAGATTTGTATGTATGACATTTGGGCTGCTCTCCACTGGAAGAATGTGTTGTCACAATACAGTGCCAAGTAATTATCATGTTACTAAATTTGGCACTTTCTGAAATCTCAAATTGCTTTACAATAAGAAAAATACACTCACATTTCACTCAACACAAACCACCACACATCCATATCCATTGCACACACACACACACACACACACACACACACACACACACACACACACACACACATACACACACAGCTTGATATATGTTGGTTCAAAGAATACAGTATATGGAATGGAATGCAACATGGAAACATTTTCGGTTTCATAAGAACTGTCAAAGCATGTGGACTGATCAATATACTCTACACCACACCTGCTGTATCTAAAAATAAATCTATGAATAAAAACAAAAAACTGAAATGAAATGCTTTTTGATTTATTTTAAAAGGAATGTGACAGGTTGTTTCAGACATAAAAGGACAATGAGTTCCAGATCTGTACAGCTTAAAAAGTGAATACTCATTACTTTTTTTCTTTAGGATTCTGGATACAGAAGATGATATTAGCAGAAGAGAGGCTTTGATGGGGCATATGGACTTAAAAGTTCAGAAATATACTGAAGTGCTGTTCCAGAAATGACATGGAAGCAGTGATTCACTCTTTTTCTTTGTTCAATGTACTTTTATAAAATTAAGGCGTTCAATGCTAAGATGCAGCAGCCATTAATACTTTTTCTTTGCTCAATGTAGTTTTATAAAATTAAGGCGTTCAATGCTGAGATATGTGCCTTAAAGTGGGCAGGAGAATTTTTATTTCCTTTTATAGGAACTAAAGAAAATGTGAATTTAATGTGCATAATCAAATTATGAATGAGTTTGTCAATGGGTACCCATTTTTAGAGGTAAATCCACAGGTGACGGGTTGAGAACTCATCCTGATGTTGTACACACACACACTCATCACACATTCATGTACACAGACAGAGACAAATGTCAACTTTATCATAACTTTCAAAAATACAATGCAAATAGGAGGAAGGTTGTTTTGCCAGTAGTGTGTCCGTAAGGGTTTGTGTTTGATTCCAATGCAAATAGGAGGAAGGTTACCGGTAGAACAGTTAAGATGCTTATTTGCCAGTAGTGTGTCCGTAAGGGTCTGCGTTTGATTCCAATGCAAATAGGAGGAAGGTGGTAGAACAGTTAAGACGCTTATTTGCCAGTATTGTGTCCGTTAGGGTCTGCATTTGATTCCCGCTTGCGCCCTTTCTCCCAAGTTTGACTGGAAAATCAGACTGAGCATTCAGTCATTTGAATGAAATGATTAACCAAGGTCGTATGTGCAGCACACACTTGACGCACTGAAAAAGAACCCATAGCAACAAAAGTGTTGTCCTCTAGCAAATTCTGCAGAAAAAAGCCACTCTAATTGGTATATATACATACATACATATATATATATATATATATATATGCATACACTGAAGGCCTAACTCGGGTTATGCTGCTGTGGGGCATCTGCCTAGCAGATGTAGTGCAGCTTATGCTGATTTGTCCAAACAAAGTGACACCGTCTTGGGAAACAGAAACTGAAACAGGTGGTGTATCTGTTATCTCCATCCATATACAATGATTTCATATGCATATATGTGTATACATGGGAGAACTGTGTGTTTCTTTTTCAAACAATCAAAGAAGACACAGCCACAGAGGTGAAGATGCCTGGATTTATTGAAGCAAAGAAAACTACCTATCAGAAGACCCCAGCTACATGCAGCAACAACTTTGTTTCATGTTAGTGGTACTGTACACAGCCCATTGTAAGAAACACCAGTTAATATTACCTTCATAATCATTACAAATACTGATGCACACTGCATATCACAGTAAATTACCCTACTGTAAACACACAAACAACTACAACACACACAAACCCAGCATACTACTCAGACAATTGCAAATACAAAGACCAATATAAAAGTTTCATTCTTTCAGGTTTTTAACATACATCACTGTGTGAATCTTACTCAATGTACAGAAGAGAATCTTCACAGATACGGGAATAAGTAAAATAAAACAAATAAAAACAAGAGCCACATGCATTCCTTTTTAAGTTTTTGCATGGTATGACACAGGAACAGGAGTCAAGATGGCTGCCGGAAAAAGAGGAAGTTAGTCAGGGATACAAAAGGGAGGTAACCTACTTCTGGGAGGTTATCAGCCGTAGCTATTTTCATTTTCTCTACATAGACGGATAGCAGTTTGCACAGGACAGGAATCAGACTCCCTCCTGGAGTCTGCACTAGTGGGTCATGGCAAAGTATGTGTAGTGAAACACTCTTTACCTGTTGAGCCAACCAGACACTTTTCCAATGAGGTCAAACTTGTTCATGCTTAAAGAAGCACGTCATAAAACATGTCTTCAGTTATCTTTCGCACTCCTGTTTCAGTTGACCAAAATGATAGAAACCTGGGAAAATTCTGAAGTGGCTAAAATGTACTTGAGCAACAACCAGTGCTGACCTCTTTGGAACAGGTCTTGATAACTAATGCTGCTGGATTTATATTTGGACACTTCACCAAAGGAACAGCAAAAATGCTACAGTCACACTTGGATAGATATCTTTGTTCAAGACACAGACTATGAGTATGATGCAGATGATTACAAACCTAAAAATGGTGCAGGACTTAGTTCTGACTTCAGGACTCTGACACGTACCCTGTGTCTTTGCTGTATAGTTATATCACAGTTTATTTTTTGCACCATACAAAATGTTCACACACAAAACAAGCATGCAAAACAACACACACACAAATACACACACATGATAAACAAATCAGATGTAGTAACAATTTTGCATCAGTGGATCTGATACAACAGAAAATATATCTTGAAGGCAAAAAACTTACCAGTTTCAGTGATCATAATTTAAAACTAATGAAACAAAAAACAATATAATGATGTATATGCAAGTCTGTGTGTGTGTGTGTGTGTGTGTGTGTGTGTGTGTGTGAGTGACTGTGTGTGTGTTTGTGTGATTGTGAGCGTGAGTGTGTGTTTGTGTGAGTGTTAGTGTGTGTGTATGTAAGTATGTGTGTGTTTGTGCGAGTTTGTGTGTGTGTGTGTGTGTGTCTTTTTTACATAGGACAGGTCAGGAAACGAGTGATATGACCCTAAACACCACGTGCCCACCTCAAAAGAGACTGAAATCAAAATAGCACCCACACGCTCACCATCACATATTTAACATCTCCTGCTTTTAATAGTAATTTTAAGGGCACAAACATTTAAACCCCTCACATGTCATGCACAATCTTTTGTCCGCTTCTAGAAAAAAATGTACAGAAAAAAATATAACAACTGCAGCTTTCAAATGCATACATACCTCATTCATTCAGAGCAAGAGAAGAACATTCAGTGCAAAAGAGTGAAGAAATCTGATCATTTACGAGGAGTACAGATGTGTGTGTGTATGTGTGTGTGGTTGTTTTTTCTTGGCACATCTGACTAAACAGTCAAATTTTGGTCTTTCAATAAAAAAAGTTTTACATTGCAGTTTGTGGTGAACATTCTTGATTGTCAAGTTCTAAATGACAATGGACAAAACCCAGACAAAAACCCAGACAAAGGAAAAATTGAATAAATAATTAAATAAGTAAGCGTTCAGGTCACTTAAACTGCAATGCCAAATATATTATCCCTAATTTATTCATCACTGTAAAGTCTTTGGTAAGTGAAACAAGTGTATGCATTTATCCTTTCCAAGGAGAATTACAGACTTCTTTACTTCAATCAAATAATAATCAGTAATCTTAAATCATGTTCTGGAAAATATCATAAAGGAACCCAAAAGTTTTACTTCTTAAAAAAAAAAATTTTTAAGCAGCATCAGGAATGCAAATCTTGCTGCACATATACAGACCTCTAATGTTGTGATTCAGCCTTTTCCCACAGTCTTCCACAATACAGGTGACAAGAAATGCAACAAAGCAGCCCTTCAGATACAACTTCTGTCAATGCATGTTGTTGATTTTTTCTTCCCTTCTGCACAGACTGGCAGGAAGTCAAAGCATCCCTGCTCCTCTACAAACCTGATCATGCCAGTTCCACAAAGCACCATTTCAGCTGTCAGATTTCTTTCTTGCAACCTAGATAAACCAGACCTAACCTATCACTGTGAAATTTTAAAATCAATATCTACAAACCTAAAACTAACTAAAACAGAAAGAGAGCTGGAAGTTTGTAAAAAAAAAAATTTTTTTTTAAATACACACACACAAAGAGAGAAAAGACAGGTGTCTTGTGTAGCCTCCTAAAAGTCAAATAGAAACTAACAACAACAAAAGAAATTGGTGCTGCTGGTATAATCAACAAGGGCAAGCGTTCAGAGTTTCTGCTGACAGAGACTGTCCAGCTATCCAGCCAGGACGTCGATCATGGCTTCTACCACGTGGTCCACGTTCTTGGTGGTCAGGCCTGCCATGCTGATGCGTCCATTGCTCAGCATGTACACATGGTGTTTTTCCTCCATCTTTTTCGACTGATCCTCTGCAAACACAGAAACAGACTGGTCCACTTCCAAGAAAAACACTAAATAACTCAATACGGTTGGACTGTCAGTCTGAAGTCAGCTGTAGGCAGAGTTGGCTGAGCATAGGACTTCTGATCAAGTGATCACTAGTGATAAGAGTTTATGCCCTGTTTCAGCATGGTGTTGTGTCCTTGGGAAAGGTATTTTACTCCAATTTTACTCACTCCACCCAGGTGTGAATGGGTAGCTAACTTAGATCAGGAAGATTAAATGTGGCAGATGAAGAGGATTGGGTCTGGCTTCCTAGGCCAAGCCCTTGACACAGAAAATATGAATTCACTGCCCCAACAGCCATAAAGGCACAGTTTTATATGTCAGTGACAGTACAAAATATAAAACACACATACATATGCATGCATACATCTATGGGAATGATTTACACACTCACATATATATCTATAACCACACACACCATGAACTCAGAATCACACTTTAAGCATCAGAACATGTCCACAGAACCAATGAAAGCCTAAGACTCCCACCATCTTACAAGAGGTTCCAGTATACTGTCAGAATACCTACCATGAATGAACTAATAATCTGTTGGTTAATCTCATTATTTTGAGAGAAAAAAACAAAAAACGCATGATGCCAAAGTGGAGGAGGATAAACCAACACACTTCAGTCACCTTAAAGAGAACTTCAAAGATCAGAGTTTTCAAGAAAATTTAAGTTGCACAGAGTGCCTCTCTCTATTTCATGAAGTTCAAATTTAATATCTAAATTTTCAGGTGGAGAATTAAACTGTTGCATAAAATAAAGAAATAGTCACTTTGGAAAGAGGTAAATGCACCGAGTTATATCGGGTAAAGGAAAAGGAAAACAGCAGCAGCAGGCAGATCTGTTACTATCCCCAACATGTGTGTGAGGAGGAACTAGATAACCATCCCATCCATCCCACCACTGTGGATCAACAGATACCTGTCAGACATGCCTACCCCAGAATCTGACCCTCAGTGCTAAAACCTCCAAAAATCCGAAACAAACCAAAATAATCAATAACACAATGTCTCCATTTCACATATAGGAGTACTACTTCCTGTAGCTCTCAGCTCTCTCACACTGCTAAAGATGACACTCAAGCTGATTTTGCCTTCATCACTGCATTCAGCCTTTTCAATGTATTTCTCACACATGTTCCTCTTCATCACTAAAATTTATTTTGATACCTCTCTCAATTTTTTTCCCCAGAACAGACACATATAATGGACAAATATAACAGGTAGATAGGTAGATAGATTGACAATACACATTTTATGGACACACCTTTTACATATTTTCCTGATGCAGTGATATTTTTATTGGATTTCTGGAACACATATGGACAAATCAGGAAGGTAGGTATGTTTGACAGGCGCAATAGCCAAGTGGTTAAAGCATTGGGCTTTCAATCTGAAGATCCCAGGTTTGAATCACGGTAATGATGCCTGGGACAGTATTCAAGACAAAAATCATTTTGCCCGAAGGCAAGTTACCCTTGACAGGGCAGGAACTTGCGGTTACTGTTTAGCTTGAAGGTTAAGTTATTTTCGTATTCAACTTTCAAGACACAAAGTACACTCAGGCAGCTAACTTGTGGTCTATAAATAAAATTCCTGGGGATTCCCTTCTGCACGTGCTCTTTTACTTTGCACCACGCCACAGTGCAACAATTTTTTTTTTAAAAGAAGACGAAAAAAACAGCTTCAGTGGCAAAGCATCAATTAGAGTCAGCAGCTTGTCCAATCTGGGGGCCACTTTCACATTCTGACACATTGCCCTCCCTACTTTTCAGCTAATTGCAAAAATAAAATAATGATGGAATATGATGACATTTGCCAGTCTCAATACATCATTTTTGACTGCCAAGCGAACAAAGAATAAAATCAAATCATCAGAGGCCGTGTTAAAGACTGGTCTCTCTGCAAAACGTCTGTTTTCCACAACAAAAAGATTCACCATATTTATCTCTGCTTCGTGGGCTATCACCCTTGGCAGATAGTAAGGGTAAGATGTCTTCCGGTTTGTAGAACCGCGGGTAGCATTTTGAGTTCCTGAATACGGTACTGCTAACCCTCGGGCAGTTTGCCTTGCCTCAGGCAGATTACCCGCAGGCACACATTTACCCGCAGACACGATGGTCTCTTGGATACGGCCCCTGGTGGGTAACGGGTGGAGATTTTTCCAATCCCCCAGGTCAACATTTGTGCAGACCTGCTTGTGCCTGAACCCCCTTTGTGTGTATACAAATGCAGAAGATACGCACGTTCATGATCCTGTAATCCATGTCAGTGTTCGGTGGGTTATGGAAACAAGAACATACCCAGCCTGCATACCCCCGAAAAAGGAGTGTGCTGCCTACATGGTGGTGTAAAGAAACAAAATGGTCATACACATAAAATGTTACACTTCTGTCTGAGTGTGTATGTGTGCCTGCCTAAAATCTGACTGAATGACTCTGAAAATGAATGATGAGCACCCAACAGCAGCCGTCAGTCAGCTCTACCCTGGTAGGAAGCCTCTTGTGCAGATGACCCCGTGTTTTTAAAGCGCTTAGAGCTTGGTGTTCAACCAAGGATAGGCGTTACATAAGTATCCATATCATATCATTTTATCAAATCATGTCTGACGTGTCAGTCCTGTGAAGCTGAACATGCCGATCTGGTCAATAATGTGATGCCAGTCCCCAGGGGCCTTCTTCTCCCGCAGCTTGTTGTACATCAGGGTGCGTATCGATGCAATGCGATCTGCCATTGTTTTCACTTGCATTTTCCTGCACACATCCATACATCACGCATTTAGTAATGTGTGTGTGTGGGGGGGCGGGGGGGAAGAGTGTGTGTGAGTGTGTGTGTGTGTTGTTGTGGTAGTGGTAGTAGTAGTACCAGTAGCAGAAGTAGTAATTCTTGTCATATTCAATTTTACAGTGATACTGAACAAAAAATATAATGAAAGTTGAAACAAAATGAAGGTTAAGTGGTGTTTTGTTGTTTTTTTTAGGTGGGGGTATTTTTACTATATATTTTTACTACACTATTATCATGCAATACTACTATCTTTACTTTAATTTTTTTTTAAGTCACAAATAAGGTTAAATCATTCATATTTGACTGGCAAACATGAACAAAATGGACATGTATATCCGTAGACATATAGTGATATACATATCCGTGGAAATAACACCTCCAGCACGGTAAGCAAACCAATGCAAAGCCCACCCACCATTCTTCAAAGTAAGATGGGCTTGAGAGCACTGTGGCCACGATGCGAGCGCCATGGTTACTGGGGTTGGACCACATTGTTCTGACAATGATCTCCATCTGGGACATGATATTTGGCAGCTGCTGATTATCTTTGACCACGATGCACAGATTGCCGATCCTCTCATCTGCAACACCACAAATTTAAT
The DNA here is from genome assembly GCF_041734735.1 of Babylonia areolata. Lineage (NCBI taxonomy): Eukaryota > Metazoa > Mollusca > Gastropoda > Neogastropoda > Buccinidae > Babylonia > Babylonia areolata. The sequence continues at coordinate 40,760,735 of NC_134894.1, forward strand.
TCGATTTGGCTCAGATTCCAAACGTTTAACCTGTGTGGGGACCTGTAGAAGAAAACTGACAACAATTTTATTGCAAATAAACTTGAAATATATTTCAAACAGGGGTCATTATGCCACATTTCTCACGAGATAATTGTTTTTTGAAAAACAAACAAAATCATTTGAACAGAATTACATAACTATACATAATACTGTTGAAATATGTAAAAATGCATATAAAAAATGCCAACAGCCAAGGTTGATATGAAATTCACAATTCTTGGGGTAAAAAAATATGTAAGCATAATGAGTGTTGATACAGAAAAATCCACAATGTCCAAAAATGTAGAAAGAGTACTGGATGACAAAAAGAAATGATGAAAGACAGAGGAATAATGAAAGTGACAGGTTGCAGTAAATTTCTCTCACAGAATTTCAAGAAGAAAGCAGGGATAATATTCAAACTGAACAAAAGACAAAGCCTCCATGGCTCACGTGTCATTCCTGTTGTATTAAAACTGCAAAACGAAAGTGAAAATGTGAGAGGTGGGGTGAGGGTTTACGGCATGCTTTGTCCTACTGGTTCAAATCATAGTTTTGCTCACTATTTGTAAGTGTTTGTCGAACTAAAAGTAGTGTGCTAGAAACTGAACAGTTCCATCTCCTGAAGCAGATGACACTGCCCAGCATTTCAGTGTGAATTGTTTCACAATCGTAATATAGATCTATCAAAGCGTCAAACTTTTCCTGTCTTTATCGTGACTTTCTGGTTTTGATAATTGTAACAAATCCAGTTAAGTTCTTTTGTCAAAAATATAATTGGTGCATCAACACCTTCTCCCACATAATACAGATCTAGAACAAAGTTCCTGCTTTGATACCACTCCATAATCCCTGCTTGGATAAGTCAGAACAAACACTCCACACAATAAACAATTCTCAGTAACCTCATATTTTACTGAATTACTGCAATTCCTTGGTGTTGTAATTTTCATTATTTGATCAAACTTATACTTTTATGCTTTATGCTTGCCTTCAAAAACTGACTTTTTACAGATCTAATGAAATGTTGTGTTGGTTTTTTTTTTGGGGGGGTTTGGTTTTTTTGGTTTGTTTGGGGTTTTTTTGCTGGATAGTCATGTTAATGACTTACCTTTTTATATAAAATGTAAATGTGAAATGTTTGCAGATGACACATCCTTACATTCAAGCAATTCAGACGCCAGTAAACTAACTCATGAACTCCAAGATGATATTCAGAAACTTAATGACTGGACACACTTGAATCACATGTCCTTGAATGCTCAGAAAACGAAGTGCATGTATGTATGTGCATGACAAAAAAGACAAAAAATGAAACATAACTTCAAACCACTATTCCTAGGCATCAATAAAATTGAAGAGGTAGATTCACATAAAATTCTGGGTGTCATTATTGATAAGGATCTATCTTGGACTGACCATACGAAGTACTTAACCCGGAGAGCGCGATGAGCCACGATCGTGGCTTTCCCGGTAAAGTGCGATGGGCCACGATCGTGGCTCTGTTTACATAAGGTCCGACATCGTATGGCTATGCTCGGCAGCCTTCGTAAAACTGCCTCGTTCTGGTGTTACTGCCTCCCTGCTTGTGTTTGCACAAACTTTGACCAAGTTTATAAGTCCAGATCTTCGTATTTTTTGTAAACAATGAGTGACACTGAAGTTGACAAAGCTCAGGAAATGAGTGACCTTGTCACTAGTGATGATTCATTTGCTGACAGGGATTCTGGTGAAAACGGCTTTGTTATTTTGACACTTGGGCATGCTGGCTTGCTTCTTGTTCATTCAGTTTTGTGTCTCCAGCCACAAAAACTGGGGGGTGGGTGATGGGGGTGGGGAGGGGTGGTAAAGTGGGTTAGGCATGGGTCTATTGCGATTTCTTGACCAAATCAAGCTAGAAAACAGGAAATTATTTTGATTTAAAGCATTCTTGCTGCTTTTGAAAGCAACATGAGCTAAAAGAAAACATTTATTTCTGTTTTTGCCTGTGATTGCATAAAGTATTGTAGATGTGCGCGTGCGTGGCGTCGGTGGGTGTGTCTCAAACAAATAATACAATGCTTATAATTTCATTGTTTCAGTTATATTCATATCATGATTCTGCAGCCAGAACATGTTTTGTACAGTTTAATTCCAATTTTGAGATTTTGACTCTGTAAAAGATGTGAAAATACCTATAAACATTGTGGTTGACGTTTTTGGAAAACGAGTGTGCACAATTTGTTAATTATATCCTATGGAATATCTCCAACTACATACAAGGTACAGCCTTTTTCTTACTTTTATCTGATTCTTCATTCACTCTACTTTCCAAAAATGTATAGGTTTACCTATTTATTCTTACTGATAAGCATACAAATGCCCCAAATCAGAGCACAGGTAGCGGAGGCAAACTATCCCTTTGTTTTAAGCATGATTTCTGTAAGTATGTTTTATTATATCCAGCACTTTGAGGGTTAAGTAAATGTCTCTCAAATAGAATACTTCAACTAGCAAAAATCAAAAAGATCCTTGATGTCCATTCACGAAAGCTCTTCTTCTGTGCACATATTCTGCCAGTAATCGGTTATGCGTCAACTTTATGGGACAGCTGTAGCCTCTCAAACGAAGTTTATTCACCGTATGTATAAAAGAGCACTGAAAATAGTATTGTTTAAACTGAACTCCCTGACCCCAATGGACTATAAACAACTTAATATATTATCTTTTCACAACAGGCTGTACTTCAACAAAGCTGTTTGCATGCATAATGTTATGTATGGAAATGCTCCAAAAAAGATTGCAGACACTCTTAAAACTAATGAACACAGACACAACCACATGCTCTGCATACCCAGACCAAGAAACAACCTTTACAAATCCAGCTTTCTGTATTCTGGTGGAAATTAATGAATAATCTCCCACTCACTCTGAAAAGTATCGTAAATAAAAACGTGTTTAAGAAAAATCTGAAGAATCACCTATTGGAAAAAATTAACAGTAATAAAAATTTTGATCTGTTAGTCTAATATTCCTATTAATTGTGAAATGTTTTGTATATGCTTGTGTTGGCAAGGATTGGCACTATATGGGGGAACATGTGCATGTGGATGGGATGGGCATGGTGTAATTGTGTCCGTGAATTTGTTTTATCTTCAGTTTAACGTCTATTCACTATAAGTGTTTTTAGACGGAAAGGAGTAAAGCAGTTGATAAAGGAAAGGGAGTGTATGTGAATATTAGTGTAAAAAAGTGTTCATGTTATGTATCATAGGAAAGGTATATTATTATAAGAAAAGGTCTAAAAAGATTGTGGTGTGTATTGAATTAGGTGTCATGGAAGGGAGAATATGTATATGCATATCAACAAGTATTAACCTACAACAATGTAAATATAAATAACAACATTAATTATAATACATCAAAGGAGGATACCAACTGGACTGGAGTTTCAAATTTCTGAAAACATTCTAAGCAATGAATAATCATTCAAAATCTTTTCAGTGGCTAATGAAATATTGGAAGAAAAGTCATCAACTACATCTTTTGGAATTAACGGTCTTTTGCTCGGACAATGAATGAGTAGATGGCTTACAGTTATTTGCTTACCACATATACATTTTATATTTTTAGAAAATTTTGTACGAAAGGCATTTAAACGAATTCTATACATTAGACTTGTAATTTGTCTTGAATGTGCTGTTGGTGTCAAATTTAGAAAATGTTTGGGATTAGCTGCATTCTTTGTGTTTACACAACAGTGGTAATATTGATTATTTGAATCTATAAGTAATTTCTGAAATCGATTTCTAGATACATTTTCTATACAACTAATACATTCATGCAGATCTAACTGGATGTCAAGTTGTACTGCGCCTTCAAAATTACGTGCTGCTCTTCTAGCTGCTTGGTCTACCCACTCATTTGAAGATATTCCACAGTGCGAAGGTACCCAACAGAAAGTTATTCTAATGCCCTGTTTTGTCAGTTGGTGAATAATATGTTTTATTTCCACTGTCATCTCAATTCGCTTCTTTGAATTTGAAGATTCTATAGCTTGTAGTACTGACTTTGAGTCTACACATTTGTGTTCAGTGGTTGGTGTGTGTGTGTGTGTGTGTGTGTGTGTGTGTGTGTGTGAAATGGAAATGCAATTGTGTATTTCTTTATCACAATATTCTTGTATATATATATATGAATTTTGTTATTGTTGCTCTACATCTGCTTGTTTCTTCTCTCTCTCTCTCTCTCCAATTTTTTTCTTCTATTTTTTCTTTCTTTTTTTTCCTTCTTTTTAATTTTTTTTTTTTTTTTTTTTTTTTTCATTGATGGCTTGATGTAAAACAGCAATTGTTGCTTATTCAACTTACCATCATGAAATAAAATTTTGACTTGACTTGACTTAATCACATCGGATCCAAGACAAGACACTTTCAATGGCGACATTTCAAACACCCAAACAATTTATGGTAGTTGTTAATGCGCATGCACAGCCTAAATCGATATGGTTGTAAGTAAAATGAGCTTATAGCAGACAACCCACAGCATGTGCATTTTCAAGCAAATTGTGAATGACTGACTGGAGTGGATTGGCGCAGTCTGTGATGTAACGAGTTAATGTTTTGGATAAATCAGATCCGTTTACAAAAAAAAGTATTATCAGCTTGATGACCAATTTCATGGCGCAGTTTTGTTGATTCTGGCAGATGCATGCATCAATGTAACTTGAAAACTAAACAAAAGTTTGTATTTCAACAACAAAAAATATAAAATGACTGCTATTTATCAATATGACAATATAACAGAAAAAAGTGCTAAGTTCCGTGTCATCAACTTCATGGATGCATCTGGGTGTGCTGCACAAATTTCTCTGCTAATGTTGCAAGTGTCTGTATCACACACACTCCCAAACCTAAAATGGTTCTCCACAGCAGCAGCAGCTTTTTCATCATCCTCATTTATCATCAATAATGAAAAGGAAAAAACGTCCTGTCCTGAATTCTGTGGCCTTTTATGCCCTGCTCTTATGGTGAATAAGTTTTGATCTCCCTCCACTTGCATGCTTGGGGTGAGTACTGTCAAAACCTTCAGTGTCCGCAGATTCATGGAGGACTGTCATTAGATAGCCATGGTGGCATCTCCCTTCTGGAGGGGATGCTCATTCAGTCTGGGTCCATGACTAAGTAATCACTGTCGGCAGGGGGCTTAATTAGTGATGTCCTGTGTATGCTGAATCAGAACAGGCTCTACTGAACACCACAAAAGTGACTCAGCAGCAGTGCAGGGTCTCCTCTTGTGTTTGGCCTCCTGGCGACCTAACATCCATATTTCCCTGTGGCAACCAACACTGGGACTGTGAAGGATGAAACTGGCTATATCTGTGTATGAAGCACTTGGAATGAGAGGTGTGAAAGTACTGCCACTGAAACAGTCCAGAAGATGTGGAAGAAAAAAAACCAAAAAACAACTCCTTTTCTTCCACTCCCCTCCCCTCCCCCCACCTCCCAAACCCAACAGACAGTGACAAAAGAGACAGAAACACAGCAGACTCACTGTATAGACCAAAGTTCTTGGAAAAGGACTGGGCGACAAACATCTCACATCCTTTGCTTTCAAAGAGGCGAATCGCGAAGGCATCTTTATCCAAATCACCAGACGCAAAGCCCTGATAGGCGCAGTCCAGCAATGGAAACAGATTCTTCTTCTGCACATCATACATAGGATAAAGAAATATTTTTAAAAGGAAATTTTCTTCCTAAAATTTTGCTTAAGTAACATACTTACCGTGACCCAATAGTGCAGACTCCGGCGGGGGTCTGATTCCTGTCCTGTGCAAACTACTACCTGCCTATGCGGAGAAAACAAAAGTAGCTACAGCCAATAACCTCCTGAAGTAGGTTACCTCCCCTTTGCATCCCTGACTAGCGCCCTCTTTTGACGGCAATTTGCCACAACCAGCGCAGTGTGCAGGGAGAACAGAAAGCGGGAAGGAACGGGGTCTTAAATGTGGGTCACGGTAAGTATGTTACTTAAACGTAATTTTAGGTAGAAAATTTCTTTTTAATTACACATACTTAACTGTGACCCACTAGTGCAGAATGGCACGACAAGGTGGAGGGCTCATCTGTTCTACTGTCAGTGTGCTGCGATGGCCTGTTGTGCGACCACCGCAGAGGCAACGCCTCTTGAGCCATCATCCCTAAAGCGACAGCCGTTCCTCAAGTCGAATTCAATGAAGGTAGCAGGGCTTTTCCCAGCAAGCAGCCTCCATGATGTAGCTATGCTGAGTGGGCAAAGGCAAGGGAAGAGGACCATGCTCTGACTTCGTGAGCTCTGGCTGAGGGGCCATGCGCTAAGGGGTTTGAGTGGGTGAGCTGGCGACACCACTCGCCAGGGGCGATGGGACTCAGAGATAGGGTGTACTGCGTCACCTAAGGATATTGGTGCGGGCAAAGAAGACTGAGGCACGTAGCTGTATTGTGGGAGGTCTGTGGACCACAGCTGTGCTGATAAATGTAGCGGAAAGAGAATCGGGTCAGTGTGTTGAATCCACACTTTATTGAAAGCCCTTCCAATCAAGGGAAGTGAAGGAAACATGTACCCTATAGGGTTGTCTCACTTGAGCGCAGTTGAGCCTCAATGCAAGGAGATGCACATGTGGCTTGATCTGATGATTCCATGTCAGCTGACAGGTAATGGGTGCGCCCTGCCCCCCACTTTTTTGTCACTGCCAAAAAACAGCACTGGCATGTTGCCTATGCATAGAATGGCGGAGATTTGGCAACAAGGGACTTGAGATCCCTGGTGTCTCTGGGACAAGGCTGTGTAATTGCTGAGGCAGGTACCATCACAAAGGGGCATACAGAAAGCTTGGTGGCTTCTCTACCTGAGTGTGGCATGTTGGAGCAACCTGCAGAATGTTGTTGGCAGTCAATGGCTGGGTTGGATCAGGCTGTGGGAGTGCACTTTATGTGCCTCCAGGCCAATGAGTCTCTTTCCGTGATGGAATTCCTAATGGAAGAGGGTTTCCATGGGGAAAATTTTTACTGAAGGTACTTTAGTGAGAAAGGGGACCAGATCCATGACAGGCCTCTGGCTCTGTGTGGTGCGCACTAAGTCTGAGATAGAGCCAGGCAGGGGCAGTGAGAAAAGTGGCTTTAGATGTGTTGTACTGGCCATTTACATCAAATCAATGATCTGACATACGTTTACAGTAGGGCCAACAGCAAGGTGAGAGCTGTATATCAGTGGTTTCTTAACTGCAATGGGAAATCGTTTGCAGCTTAGTCTTTCATGAAGGACTATGTCTCTCACACTGGAAGTCAAATTGCACTGGGACTTAGTGCTGTAGCCTTGGGGGCTAACTAGCCTTTGGGATCCGTCCCAGAGGTGAGTCCTAAGGCCCTCTTGATCAAGGGAGTGGGGATACAACTTGGGCAAAACACTCTCTACTATAATTGTATAATCAAATTCCAGCCCGGATAGTTGGGACAGCAGTAGCCTCCTCTGCTGTTCTGATGGTCATTGTTGTACACAACTGATTATCATATACTGGTTCTAGGAGGACACCAATCAGCATGGGTAAATCAGGAAACAGCTGCTGTGTACTTGAGAGATGAAGGTGTCCACCATGCAGGTTCTGCTGAAATGTAAGGAAGCCGGAAGGATGTGATGGGGTCTTGTGGGGGATCCGTGTGTCTGAAAGACATGGTGCTTGCTTCCAAAGTGACAACAAAGTCATCCTCTGACAGGCCCTTGACTGAAGACTGGAGCTCCATGATGGGATAGCCTGTTTAGGCTAGAAATCCCTGGAAGTGTCTCATTGGAAAGACAGTGTTTGAGAAGGAATGCCCATCTGTAAACACAGCAGTGGTTGGGTGTTGAGGCTGAAAGAGTCAGGCAGGGAAGACTAAGTGTAGAAAGTGCTTTCCAATGCCAATTGTTTGAGACATCGATGCTGGATCTCTGTTCAAGCAAGGTGATGGGCCGAATTAACGTGCTTGAATGCGGCATCTGTGGTGCTGGTATGAGTGGGCAGAAAGGTGCGCCCCTGTGGCTAATGAACAGTTCACTGTGTTTTGTGAGACGCATCCGCCCTCATCAATATGGCTTTTCTCCCGAGTATAAAGGAAAACAATTAGTACCCTGGCCTTCTGCTACTAGTGAGGAGTGGAAGAGATGGACTTAGGGTAATTGTTTCCTGCCCAGTGGGCAGCTTTTGGGCTTGCTAAAACTTGGAAGGCAAAGACATACACCCCTTCATGGGAGGGCCGGCTAAGATGTAGGGCCCGTGTGGACCTGTTGTCACAACCACAGTGGTGCAAACCAAGGGTTGTTGTAGACAAGGGAAGGAAGAAGGGATGCCTTACAAACCTGGAAGGAATGAAGGGCATGTGTGTCCGGAGTGGCACCCCTAAGTTGGACAGACTCATCCCTCCTTGTACCAAGTTAGGGCATCTCTAGCCGTGTGGGTGAGGAGGGAGTGTGTGTAGGTCCCTTGGGGCCAGCTACAGCAGAGATGTGGATGTGGCCAGGAGCAAATGTTCAAGCTTGCACGAGACAATTGTGTCTCTGTATGTGGTAGTCCTCCAAAATGGAGTGAGGAAACTCTATACTAAGATGTGTACAAATATGTACATAGGATGTACGTAGACTTCAATGAGAGAAGATGTCTGGGAATGTGACCATGCCTGTAGATCAATGCACGAAAAAGAACACATGCACAAGCATATATGTAGCAAACATGGATATGCTCAAGTAAATGGGAATGTGAACTGAAAAAGTAATGCAAAATGTCTAAACGATATGTACATACACATGTGAAGATTGTGCGTGTATGCAGACGCACAGTCCTGAGCCTCATGTACAGAAGTGTGCAAAAAAATATGCGCACATATTGCTGAGATAGAAAATCTCAATGTATAGAGATAGAAGTGTAATGGTACCTGTTGACAGGAAGAATGTATGAACATATCGCCGAAACACACGCAAATATGTATATATACCGAGATATGTGCCTGCATGGATTTGTACATGATCCCTTTTTTTCCTTCTTTTTTTTTTGGGGGGGGGGGGGGTAATGGTGGGTTTTTTTTGTTGTTGTTGTCAATAATACATCATCAATAATAACAAATGTATTATTGTTTCTGTTTTATTTCATTGTTATTGTGTTTGTCAAGAAAAGAATGGCGAGTGGATTGATTCCTTGCAGAGCAATATATGTCTGCAAGTGCTGGAGGATGAAGCGCCCAAAAAGTTGAGTGGCACATAGCCTGAGAAACAGAGGAAGGAAAATATTGGTTGTCAGTAGCTGATAGGAGCTGCTGCATAGAGCTCTCAGGTGGGCAGCAAGGTCCTATTAGAATGCAAAAGAACATCACTAGTGAACAGTAAAGGGGGCTGGAGTGACTGGCTGTGTAAGTGCAAGGGAAGTAACTTCGTTGCCTACTGCCCAAGTTTCAAAAGCGGAGTTGCCTCCCTTGGCGGTGAAAAATCGGCAAAGTGGAGGAGTTCTCTTCAGCACATACCCCCTTTTGTTACGCTTCCACGCTGTAGAGGGAGGAATGTTATGTCGTGTGTGGGAGTCCATGGTTCGATGCCACCATAACCGACATGGGTGAGGTGGGCCGCAAGAGAGGTAATAATAACATCTCTTGGTGCCGCAGTCAATGCTAAGAGGAGGTGTGATTTTTGTGTTGCATGTCCCCTAGCGGACCACCTTCCTCCCTGAGTAGAGGGAGAGCTTCCCCATCCAAATCGGTCACCACTGAACGCGAGACGGTTGAGGGCATGCCACATGACGGAGCCGCAATCTGTGGCCGCAGACGTCATGCAACGTAGACAGCATGAGAGGCTGATTGTCAGTTGGGGCTTGTGTCTGAGCCACCACTGGTTGGGTAACAGCAGAGTCTAGCGGTGTGGCAGAGGGAACTGCCACCGCCGAGGTTGGAGGGACCGTGCATGCACCCGCGGTGTGGTGGAGGGGCAATGCCAGTGCAAGGGAAGTAACCACGGCGCTCACTGGTGGGGTGCCGAAGCAGGGGTTGCCTCCCTTGAATTTGAAATTTGTGGCGAGGGGGAGGGTGCATGTGTGTGCATGTCCCCAAGTGGGTCACCTTCCTCCCTACCTAGAGGGAGGGCTTCCCTACCCAAAACGGTCGCTGTTGGACTCGAGACGGTCGGGGCATGTCGCAAGAGTGGCGCACGATCTGTGGCCACAGCCTTGCTCACGGACATATGAGATATAGGAGCGGACCAAGTGTGCAAAGTGGAGGACATTAAGTCTGTTTTGGATTCCCTGAGAGGGAGGAATGGAGTCGACTGGAGGGAGCGGAGGCAGTGGAGGAGGTGGAGGGTTAGCGTTGTAGACGAAGCCCGACGTTGAGGGCCCAGTGTCAGATCATATCATGTCAATATGAAGGCCTATAGGTCTGTAAGACCTTTTGCCTGCTGGAAATGAGGGAAAGTGAGAGCCCCCATAATTGTATAGAGAGATTTTTATAATCTAATAGTGCGTAAGGCTTATTAATGAGTAATGAAATGAGTACTGTATTTTAATTTTTCAAAGTAAGTGCCAACACGATTTATCTAAGTATTCACTGTGTCCGCCAGTCGATTGTGATCGCGCCTTAATATGAGTTCGATCACCCAATCTTGCCAAGTAGTTTTGTGACCTATTTTGATTCATCATCAGACACAAAATGAGAGCGCCAAAGAATCGATAGACAGACAGAAAATACAAAAAAAACCTAGCTGTATGCTGAACACAGGAGCAGGAGTCAAGATTGCTGCCGGAAAAAGAAGGCGCTTGTCAGGGATGCAAAGGGGAGGCAACCTACTTCGGGAGGTTATCGACCATAGTACTTTCGTTTTCTCCGCATAGGCGGGTAGTAGTTTGCACAGGACAGGAATCAGACCCCTACCAGAGTCTGCACTAGTGGGTCACTGTTAAGTATGTGTAATTAAAAGTGAGTTATTTCTATCGTTTATAGGCCAGTCGACTACAGGGAGCCGTATCAGAGTTGAAAACACTTCACAAATAGAACTATATCCCCTCACTTTTTTTTTTTTTTTTACCCTTTTGGTGACAGACCAAAAGGCATCCTCAAACCTAAAAAAAAAAAAATCACACATACACACATACACGGAAAACATTAAGTCAGGCTCAACTACATAGTGTGACATTTATCTAAAGCCAGATGATCATACAGGGCCAAACCAGGCCTGAAAAACTGCATCAATAATACCAAAGAACCTGAACAAAAAGAAACCTGGAAAAGAAAACTAGGCACAAGTTCATGCATATAAACCTAGAATATGCCTCTGATGTTGACCATGCCATTCTTTTTTTCTTTCTTTTTTTTTTTGTCTTTTTTTTTTTCTTTTTTTTTTGCCAGCGGAATAAAACAATCTTACTTGATCATAAACATCTTCATTCATAATGCACTGATATCCTTGCACTTTCCATTCCATCAATCAGGCAGGTTAGAAAACTGAAAGAATTGATCCTCAAGATAACAGATACTCCTGGCACAGTCTCAGCCTCTCTGATGTTAGCAGGAAAAACAAATGAAAAGTTCAAACAGAAGAAGGGCATATCCTGTACAATAATGGAGGAAAGAACAAACATGTATATGGAGCGGGATTTTTGGTCAACAAGAGCGCAAGGAACTGTACTGGGATGCTCAAAATTATTCTAAAAAGATGACAGCTGCAGCCAAGTGTTCCCTGATACATAAAAACATTATCAGTGTTGACTTCACTAAGAGTTAGGGCCCATAATCACAGATACGTCTGGTATGGGCACAGTTTCACTCTTGCACACTGTACTTACCATCACAGTGTCAGCAATCTTTTTCCACTGTTCGTTGGTGGGGTCCATGCCAGTGGGGTTGTGGGCCACAGCGTGCAGGACCACTACTGCCCCCTCGGGTGCATTCTGAACAGCAAGACACAGTGCCAACACATTAGCATTACACCGTTTCCACATTAAAAGAAACCACGCTACTGTTCAGCATACACTCTTGTTCAAAACAAAGAGAGACATGCTTCATGTAGTCATGCGCGCGCGCACACACACACACACACACACACATACACACACACACACACACACACACACACACACACACATACATGTTCAGTACAAAGAGACACTCTGTTCAAAACAGAGAGACAAGATACCGTTTCCACATTAAAAGAAACCACGCTACTGTTCAGCATACACTCTTGTTCAAAACAAAGAGAGACATGCTTCATGTAGTCATGCGCGCGCGCACACACACACACACACACACACACACACACACACACACACACACACACACACACACACACACACACACATACATGTTCAGTACAAAGAGACACTCTGTTCAAAACAGAGAGACAAGATCTTTTTAGTGACACACATGAGAGACACACTTTTGTTTCAAAACATGTTTGAAATTAAAGATGCATTTCGTCAACAAGCCAGCACCTGTGGAAAGAGTGGCCACTCAGCGCTGCATTGTGCCTCTTAAGTCAAAAGTCAAATATGTGCTCTTCTTTTATACTTCTTCTTCTTCCTCGCTCCCATTAGATGAGCAGTCTGGTGTCCTCAATGAAGGCTGCCGTCTGTCACAGCTCCTCCAGGGTGCCATACAGTTTGGCTTCCACTGCTGTGAGTGTTGGCCAGTACTTCCTCCTGGATGCTGCATGTGTCGTACAGTCTTGAAGGATGTGGTCGGTTGTCATTGATCCCTCACCACAAGAGCACTCTCCACTCTGTCCAATGCCAAATTTTGTGTGCATGTGGTGGAGCAGGCAGTTGTGTCCAGTCCTCAGGCAGAAGATCTTGGCCTGTTCCCGTCGTTCCAGCAAATGGTATCTGTCTTCTGGGTTATATTTGGGGTGCTGGAGGTGCCACTTTATTCCTTGCTGTGCCTTGATGATTGTCTTGATTTCATCGTATGACACCAGTTTGCTGGCCTGCTCCTTCTGTGCACCATTTTTTGCCAGTTGCCTCTGATGCCACAGTGTGCTGGTACCCATTGTATCACCACTTTCTCCACTCTGGCACTCAGGGCAACAAGGGCTGAAGTGAGATGGTTCTGTTCTTTGCAGCGGGAGTTCTTGAGGGCTTGGAGCACAGAGAGAGCATCGGAGAACACCACCACCTGCCCTGTTGTTCTTGTGGAGTTCTGCAAGACTGTTGTGGCTGCCTCACAGAGGGCTTCTCGCTCAGCTCAGAAGTTGGTGGAGTATTTTCCTGTTGGGATTGCAATTTCTTCATCTCCATCTTTGTATCGGAGGAAGATTCCAGCTCCATCATCCCTCGTTGCTGCTGTGGCGGAGCCATCTGTAAAGACATGGGTCCAGTCTTCCTGGGGGTACTGGTTGCAGATGTACTCCATGGCCAGGGCCTTCCTTTGGCTGTCTAACTGTGCTCCTCTCTTCTCCACTCCGGGAATGCTGGTGACGACTGTTGGGAACACCTGCCTCTTCCAAGACGGGTGGGTGACATTTGCCAGGATAGGTTTTGCTTCATGTTCCATCAAGACTGGGGTTTGTCTTTCAGGGCGTCTTGACTGGTGGATGAAGCTGTCTCTTTTCAGCCGGCTTTTGGTGGGTCTGCTCATTCTGTTGTTCACTGGATCGTTTTCAAGACGTTTGAATTTTGCTGCCTGGATGAGGATCTTTGTGTCCCTTCTGTCCTCCAATGACTGTAGCCCAGTGGTCTCCTCCATCTTCAGGATTGGGGTGGATCTCATGGCGCCAGTTATGACACGCTGAGCTTGGTTCTGTATCTTGTTGAGATGGTCGAGGTTACACTTTGCAGCTGATGCCCATGCTTATGTCCCGTACTCAACTACAGGTCGGACTCTCCCCGTATAGTCTCTCTTTAGGATACGTTCATCCATCCCTGCAAGTTTCTTCATGATCGCCAGTCTCAGCTTGGCCCTGCTACAGCATCTGGTGATCTGCTGTTTCCAAGTTAGCCTGCAGTCAAAGGTCACTCCCAGGTTGGTAGGTGTGGGTTCCTCTGCAAGCCTTTGGTTGTTCAGTGTCAGTTTCGCCTCTTGTTTCTTGCTGGATAGGCTGAAGACTGTGTAGGTTGTTTAGCTTGATTTGACAGAGACAAGCCATTCCTTGGTCCAGCTGCTGATCTTGCGGAGTGCAGTCTGGAGGCGTACCTGTGCTGTAGTGGTGCACTCTTCAGAGCACCAGAGTACCAGGTCATCTGTGTAGATTGCTCCTCTGACCGCTCTTGGCAGTTCTCTGACAATGTCATCTATGAAGATGAGGAACAGCGTTGGCAAAAGGACTCCTCCTTGTGGTACTCCCTGTCTCAGCACCTTCTTCTTGCTCTTCTGGCCCTGAATCTGGACTTGGGCTTGGCGGCTGTGTAGGTACTGGCTGATCCAGATGTACATCCTCCCAGACACACCACATCGCCGTAGTTTGAGCCTGAGTCTGTCCTTCCAGAATTTGTCGAACGCCTTCTCCATGTCAATCCAGACAGCAAGCGTGTTCTTTTTTTCTTGGAATGCATCCTCAATGCTTTGAGTGATGAATGTGACCTGGTCTTCTGTTGATCTGTGTCGGCGGAAGCCTGCCTGTTCAGGGCTCAGCAGCTGATACTCCCCAAGGTGCCAGACAAGCCTAGTGTTGACAAGTCTCTCCATCAGCTTTCCTAAGCAGCTTGTAAGGCTGATGGGTCTGTAGCTGTCAGCCTTCGACTTGTCCTTTCCCTTTTTGTGAATGGGGATCATGCTGCTTCCCTCCAAGACTGTGGGACTGATCCTGTATTCCAGCTAGTGTTGAAGATTGTTAAAAGGACTGCCTTGCTCTTCATCCCAAGATGTAGAATCATTTCATTTGTGATTCCATCTGGTCCAGGTGACTTCTTCAGGTTGAGGCTCTGCAACGCCTCCTCCAGCTCTTTCTCTGTGAAAGCTGAGGTCATGACTTCCTCTTGGGGCTCTTTCTCATGAAGTTCACCTTGGGCCCTGTGCACTGCAGCTCTATGTTCAGGAGGGACTTCCAGATTGCTGATGTTTTCATAGAAATCTATGAAGTGGTCTGCTGCTTTCTTTCTTGACTTACTTGACTTATTCCTCTTGATTCCGTGGGGAACATAGGGCCGCAACAACACTCCTCCAACGCACCCGGCTCTGGCTGGTCCTCTTCAGTTCGGCCCACGTCATTCCGGCCGCCCTTGTCTCTGCCTCAATGCTTCTCCGCCAGGTCTGCTTCGGACGGCCAACTTTCCTTTTCCCCTGAGGGTTCCAATCAAGAGCCTGTCTTGTGATGTTTGTTGCAGGCTTGCGTAGTGTATGGCCTATCCATCCCCATTTCCGTTTCTTGATTTCCGTCTCCAGTGGGGCCTGTTTTGTTATGTTCCAAAGTTCTTCATTGGAGACAACCTCTGGCCATCTGATGTTCAGGATGTTTCTTAGACATCTGTTGGTGAATGTCTGAAGCTTGTGGGTGCTGGTCTTTGTCACTCTCCACGTCTCTGAGCCATAGAGTAGAACCGACTTCACGTTGGTGTTAAAAATCCGGATCTTGTTGCGGATTGAGAGGGCTGTCGATCTCCAGATTGGTCGAAGGGTGTTGAAGGCGTGTCTTGCTTTGTTGATACGGCTCTTGATGTCTTCGTCCGTCCCCCCGTCTTTGCTGACAACACTGTCTAAGTAGACAAACTTGTCAACCTCCTTGATGTTCTCTTGGTGTAGTTGCACTGGATCTTGCTTCTTGTTGTTGACCCTCATGACCTCTGTTTTCCCAATGTTGATTTGGAGTCCAGTCTTCTCAGCTTCTTCTGCCACACGACATAGTTTCTCCTGCGCATCTTGCTGCCTGTGGGAGAGAAGACTTATGTCATCTGCGAAGTCTAGGTCCTCCAGCTGTTTAGTAAAAGTCCACTGGATGCCTGTCCTCCGATCTGCTGTAGACTGCCTCATGACCCAGTCAACCACCATCAGGAAAATGGTCGGTGAGAGCAAACAACCCTGACGGACGCCGGTTTGCACACTGAAAGGTTCCGTCAGTTTCCCATCGTGGATCACTTGACAGGTGGCGTCTTCGTACATCTGCTGGATGATGGTTACAAACTTTGGTGGAAATCCATAGTGGTACATCAGTCTCCAGATGACATCTCGGTCGACACTGTCAAAAGCTTTTTGAAAGTCGACGAAGACTGTGTACAGGGGGGTCTGCCACTCCAGGGACTGCTCGATGATGATGCGCATGGTTGCGATGTGATCCGTGCACGAGCGATCTTGTCGGAAGCCTGCTTGTTCGTCCCGAAGTGTCTTGTCCAAAGCGTTCTTCAGTCTCTCAAGGATGATTCTGCTCAGTACCTTGCCCGGAATAGACAACAGCATGATTCCCCGCCAGCTGTTGCAGGATGAAAGGTCCCCTTTCTTTGGCAGCTTTACAAGATGTCCTCTTTTCCAGTCTTTTGGCACTCACTCCTGTTCCCAGATCTTGCAAAGGAGAGGGTGCAGCATCTCAGTTGAAGTCTGGATGTCGGCCTTCAGAGCTTCAGATGGAATTCCATCTGGGCCAGCTGCCTTTCCTGACTTGAGGGACTTGATGGCCTTGACGATCTCGGTCTTGCTGGGAGGGTTGGTGTTGATGTCGAGGAGCTTGGTAGGTGGCGGGATGTCTGGTGGGGCGGGTGGTGCTGGTCGGTTGAGCGTTTCTTTGAAATGCTCCGCCCATCTTGCTCTCTGCTGTTCTTCGCCAAGGATGGTGTTTCCGTCTTTGTCCTTGACGGGCCGGCTTGGGTTGCTGTTTTTCCCGGAGAGTGTCCTGGTGATCTCATACAGGCGCTTCATGTTCCGCTGACCTGCTGCACTCTCAGCTTCTGCTGTCAGTTCCTCGATGTAGGTTCTTTTATCTTTTCTCGCACTTCGCTTTACTTGTCGGTTCATCTCCCAGTACTGTGCTTGTAGTTCATGTCTCTCGGCTTGATCTTGCGTGCAGTTGATCTGGTCTTTCAAATGCTTCCTCTCAGTGATGAGTGTCCAGGTGTCTGTTGATAGCCACTCTTTGTGCTTCCTCGTTTTCTTGCCCAGGACTGTTTTGCAAGTTGTTGTCCAGGTCTCTCGAAGGCTATGCCAATGTTCTTCTATTGAGTCCTCTGGGAGTTGGGAAAGCACACTGAACTTGTTCCTCAATTCAATCTTGAACTCTTCTGCTTTGGGTTTCTCCTTCAAGCTGTGCACGTTGTACTTGTGCGATGGTCTTGCAGCCTGGTCGTTGTAGGCCTTCAGCTTGGTTTTGAGTGCTGCCACAACCAGGTGGTGATCCGATGCTGCGTCTGCGCCGCGCTTTACCCTGACGTCGTGCAGGCTTCGTCTCCACTTACGACCGATGGTGATGTGGTCGATCTGGTTCTCGGTCTTGCCGTCAGGGGAAACCCACGTGGTCTTATGGATGGTCTTGTGGGGAAACAAGGTGCCTCCAATGACCAGGTCATTGAAGGTGCAGAACTCCATGAAAAGTTCTCCATTCTCATTCTGCACTCCAGTGCCGTGTCTGCCCATGATGAGCTCTCTATTTGTGTTGTCGGCGCCTACCTTGGCATTCAGGTCTCCCATGAGGATCTTCATATCTCTTTTGGGTGTCTTGTCTATGACTGCTTGGACTTGTTGGTAAAAATCATCCTTCTCTTCGATGACTGCCACGTTGGTAGGGGCGTAGCACTGAATGATGGTAACTTTCCTGCCCTTTGAATTGAAGCGTGCCGTGAGGATCCTTGGTGACATAGGCTCCCAGGACAGCAGTGCTCATGTTGCTTCGGGTGTCATCAGCAACGCTACTCCATGGGTGTGGGGTTGGCCTTCTTCCTGTCCAGAGTGGATGATGGTGTCTCCACTCACTAGTTGCGTTCTTCCTGATCCTGTCCATCTTGTCTCACATAGGCCTAGAATCTTCAAGTTGTATCTTTGCATCTCACGACAGACTTGAGCTGTTTTGCCTGTCTCGTATAGGGTTCTGATGTTCCAGGTCCCTATCCTGGTTTTGGCCTTGGTCGTCAGAAGAGTTGTCGGCGCACTGGCTTCCCAAGGGCTTTCACCAGCTCGCGTCATGGGCTCTACCAGAGAGTACTCCTCCTGGACCAAGCAGTTCTCAGAGTTTGTTGTTGCAGTTTCTGTAACAGTCTTCTTTTTACAGAACCGGGTTGTTAGCCTAATTCAAACCCCCAACCTGGAGGACCAGTGGGTACTATTCGTCTACCCTTTGACCTGTCTGACTTGGGTGGCCCTACCAGGAGACGAATCTCCCGCCAGCATAGCTCTCAGGGTTATTGAGACACGCAAGCCCCCCAACCACGGCAAGGTTGCACCCACTGGGAGGGCTGCTTTCTTTCCAGAGAGGTAATTTCCATTCTCTTGTATTGTTATTGTGGTGTGACTTGTTGTTTCGTTCTAAGGGTTCTAGCCAGTTTCCACAGCTTGCTGCCATCCTGGTCGAGATTTAGGCTTTCAGTTTTCTCTTGCCAGCTTTTTCTTGCAGCTTGTGTGCAGGACAGCTTGTATCTGGCAGTTACTTCCTTCAGCGCTATGTTGTTCTCCAGTGATGGCTGTTTTTCTGCTTGGTCCCTGGCTTCCGTAACAGCATCTTCCGGATTCTGGAGTTCCTCCGTCCAATAGGGCTGTCTTTGCGTGCTCCTCTTTATACTATCATAGGCTCTGACTTCTTCTTCTTCTTTTCGGTCGCACTTGTCACAGAGTCAGGCTGGCCTGCGAGACAAATGTCGTCGTGGCTTCCAGGTCTTGTCTGCAGCCGTAGAGCTTGGTGCGTAGTGGGGTCGCATCTGGCCACACGGTGTCTCTCAGTCCCTGGTGGAGGGGACAAGTCTGCAGAACATGTTCTGGTGTTTGGTCTTCAAGACCACAGGGACAGGTCGGTGATGGTGCCAGCTTCAGCCTCTTGAACATGTGCGCGTTGAGGCGGCAGTGTCCTGTGCGTAAGCGCATAATTGCTACCTGCTGCCAGCGTTCAAGCTCGATAGGCTCTGACAAGGGACAATAAATAACCCCACAGCATATGACGTTCCAATCCAGAAACGCTACCCAAGTATCATTCCTATCCCTGGATGACTGAATGTGTGTGTACATATGCAGGCAAAGTTTCCTTTTTAAAGCATACATTCACATACACAACAATCACTCATGCACACACAGGTGTGCACACACACAATGCTCACTCATGCATGTGTACATACATACATACATACATACAGAGGTAAACACAATGACACCACTCTCATTACCTCAAGGTCTTCTATGAATCCATTCATGTCCACTGCACAAGTTTTGGGGTCCCAGTACCTGTACTCCTTGATCTGAGAGAAGCCTGCATGTTTGAAGATCGTCTTGTGGTTACCTATGACACATAGACAGAAACTAATACACAAGTGCACAAACTGAACCCCCCCACCCCCCACCCCCCCCACACACACACACACCTTCACAGCCCCCCACCCCTTGGCATTTTTGACTCACTTGTGTAAACAAAGTGAGTCTATGTTTTAACCCAGTGTTCAGTTGTCTGTGTGTGTGTCTGTGTGTCTGTGTGTCCGTGGTAAACTTAAACATTGCCATTTTCTCTCCGAATACTTTGTCAGTTGACACCAAATTTGGCATAAAAATAGGAAAAATTCAGTTCTTTCCAGTCACCTTGTTTAAAACAATACTGCACCTCTGAGATGGGCACACACAAAAATTTCAAAAAAGAAGCCAAATTATATGCAAAATGAATTTACTGTTATATCTTTCTTTTTTTTTATTCTCTAAACTTGGCACCTTCATCTGATATTCCAACACAGCATCAAGAGCAGTCACTTTTATCATTTTTTGTTCAAACAGGAACTTTTTTTGCTAGGCATGGAAGTTATATTTCTGGTCCATGTCTTTGGTGCAGCTATTAAAAAAGGGAAATTAATCTGTAATTAATGCTAGGGGGGTTAATTTGCTTTAAACTGATCTTTCTCATCTTAAACATTACATTTTGAAATTATACTCAATGCATAAAAAGCTTGTGTGTTTTGCTCTCAGTGTACAGGGCTTTTGCTAGTAAAAAAAAAAAAAGGGAAATTAATCTGTAATTAATACTAGGGGGGTTAATTTGCTTTAAACTGGTCTTTCTCATCTTAAACATTACATTTTGAAATTATACTCAATACATAAAAAGCTTGTGTGTTTTGCTCTCAGTGTACAGGGCTTTCACTATGTTCATTCGCCCAAGTGGTCTTTTTCGGAAAATACTAAAACCAATACTACGAGTGGACTTTACAGATCTACTGGCTGAGCCCTGAAGGTCATGGGCAAAAATCAATTGTGTACACATATTTATCTGGATGTCATTTTCATACGCATTTTGCATACCAGATTCAATTAAAGCCAGTAAAGAGTTTTTAACTCTTAAATTCTTGAAGGGAAATTTAACTCCTGCCAGGCAATTTCAGTGAAACTAGGTATGACAAAATAAATTCTACAGACTACATTTTCTGTCAAAAGTATAGAAACCATTTTCAGGTTTGTTGTCTTTTTTTTTTTTTTAAAGGAAAATGACTGAGCTTTCTATTGAAGGCATATTTTAAATGATTGGATGTACAGACTATGACTGAGCTGGTTGAAAAACAAAGTATACTTCACTTATATATAACTAACACATACAACATACCATTGTGAAATGTTCACAAAAAAACAACTAAATAACAACACAAACAAGCATGCAAACATTGAGAACCCACCAAAAGAAGTCTGTGTGTTCAAGGTGTTGTGACTGAACTAAAATGAAATACATTAAAAACTATCATGACCATGCATATTTTGGAACAATTCCAAACTGTGTGCTATTACTGTATTAGCATTATCAAAGTCCCTAACCACACCATCTTCCTCCTCTCCCTCCACTTCCTCTCTTTGGCATGCCTTTAATACTCTTGTGGCACTCATCTCTTCCCTTTCCTACACCCTCTTACTTGACCACACCACATTCCACACAAAGATAACATTTTACCATATGCTATGTCACTATCTGTGTGAAACTCCGAACAATCAGTGCCAATGGTATTATCTGGGCCATTATATCCACACTTTGCCTGCCAGAAGTAGACTAAGGTTGCTTGTTGTCGTCTGCTAGCAATTGGTCAACGCTTTAAGCCATGTACCATATTAGGACTGTGTTCATGTTTATTCATAACTGAAACACAGGCTTCTTCTGGGCTGGACAACAGTTATCATTATCATGACGCTAATTCTATTTGTGGTTATAGGAAAGTTTGGGAAAGTCTGATGACTGGTTAACCCATCATGTGGGCAATATGGCTGCAACTACAGTATGACGGGTTAACCAGCCATGTAGGCAGTTAAAGCTTACAAACTTTTTTAAAAGCAAACCGCTATTACAAACTTTTTTTTTAAAGCAAACCGCCATATAAGCAGTTAAAGCTTACATACTTTTTTTTTTTAAGTATGCACACTTTCATACACAAACACACACATCCTACACACACACACACACACAGAGAGAGAGAGAGAGAGAGAGAGAGAGAGAAACACCATGATCTCACCCCAGGTAGGCTTGGAGACATACACAACATCAGAACCACAGTTGCGTTTCAAAAACTCTGCAGCCAGTCTGATACCCCCAGTCCCTCCTTGCACCTGGATCCCCCCCACCTGCAGCAAACAACACAAGTCTGTGTCTCACATCCTGTGACAAATCTCACACAGAAAAAAATACAAGATCTGCACTCTCTGTCATATTCATGCCTACCCCTTCCTATGTATATGTGACAGCCTTAACCGATACTCCCCATCTCACTCTCTACAATCATCTTCGGATCCACTGTTTCCACATTTCCAGATTCAAACACTCGATAATCATCCACCGCTCTATGCCTCTGGACCTTATACTTGGAAAAGAGCTCCCCCTTTAGCTTCATCATACCTCCGTGCTCAGCTCTTTCAAGTCTGGCTTTAAAACCTCTTTCTAAAAAAGCTCTTTCCTCCCATTTCTCTTACCAGCTTTCTATCTACATGTATATATGTGTTTTGTCTTTCAGAGCTATGTAACTACATGCCTGTGAATTTCCGGTGTGAAAGCATTTGTATTCACAAAAAATTCAGAAAAATATAAATACATTTATCAAAAGGATGATTATGATGATAAAGTTTTCTTCATTATCATTATTTCATTATCATGAAGTTTCTATGTATGTGTTTTATACATCATAAACAAGACATAACATGATTGCTTTGAGTCTTAAGCAGCAGAAGCATTAGCTGTGGAAGTAACTTTTTTTTAGGGGCAACAGTGGTGGAGTACAACCAAAACAAGTAATGGCCATTAAGGCCATAGTTCAAAGAGAACATCATCAAATACTATATGTATGTGTTCAGACATACACAAATCAGCACACATACTTAAATAATGAATACATAAATAGATACAATCTATGCTTTCAAGTTTCACCTACACAAACACACAGACACACATCCACAATCTTTTCAGATTTTCTTCTGCTAAAAAAACTCAGGAAAGAACTGGATTCACAGTCACTTGTGTCACATCCCTTGGGAAAAGAATTTCAAGGTGTTCCTTTTGTTGCTTTCACACCGGTTTCAGAGACAGATGTACTGAGTGTGTTGAAAAAGTCTGCTCCAAAAACATGTGACCGGACCCCCTTCCCACACCACTACTGTATGAGTGTTTGGATGTTGTTTTGCCTGCACTTACAGAAATTGTAAATGATTCTTTAATTTCTGGTGTCTTCCCAGATGTATACAAAACTGCACTTGTTAAGCCACTGCTAAAGAAAGCCTCTCTGGATCACAATGACCTCAAAAGTTTTCACCCTGTATCCAACCTTGCTTTTGTGTCCAAAATTACTGAAAAAATTGTTCTCTCCCAGCTTTCAGACCATTTAGCATTAAACAACCTGTTCTCTTCTTTTCAGTCAGCATATAGATCTGCCTATAGCATTGAAACTGCTTTGTTGTAGTTAATGACCTGTTACTGTCTGTTGATGACGGTAAACTATCTGTGTTAACTTTGCTCGATCTGTCACTAGTGTCAGCTGCGTTTGACACAACAGACCACAGCATACTCCTTTCCAGACTTGAAGTTGAACACGTTTTGGGGATTCACTCAACAGTTCTGAGTTGGTTTTCTTCATATCTATCCAACCACTTCCAGACTGTCTCTGTTAGTAACTTTAAGTCTGATCTTCTTCTTCCTGTTAGGAGTCCACGGTCATCACGTTGACCATTCTGACACCATAATGGGGAGGTGCGCAGCAGCATGACCCACCGTCCTAGGTGATGGAATGGAGGGGGAAGAAAAATGGTGGGCCCAGGGGTTGGTGGGTGGGTGGGTTGGTTGGAGGATGGGGGGGAGGAAGCCATCAACTGTTTCAGGCATCAGGACCAGGCCTTTCCGGCTACCGAAGCGGCCCCCGGGATCAAGCTCCGACCGGCAGAGCCCTAGTAGAGATCCAGCCCTGATCTCCTATGGTGTGCCACAAGGCTCTGTCCTGGGCCCCATTCTGTTCATTCTGTACACTGCTCCTCTTTCTGATGTCATTTCTGGCCATTCTGTTCTTCAACACTCTTTTGCTGGTGATACTCAGCTACAAAAATCTGCAGAACAAAATCAAGTACATAGTCTGATTCTGTCAATGCAGGATTGTATTCTTGATGTTAAACCCTGGATGACATTCAATAAACTAAAGCTGAATGATGACAAAACTGAAGCTATGATTATTTCCTCTGCAAGAATGTCCACATCTACTTCTTTTCCTGCCTCTATTGTGGTTGGTGATGCCACAATTCAGTTTTCTAAATCAGCAAGGAACCTTGGAGTCATTCTTGACTCAAACCTCAGCATGCATGCTCAGGTAGTAAATCTGATACGCATAGTCAATTGTGAACTTCATCACATCAACTCTATCCGTCAGTACCTCTCTGTTGAAACTACTAAAATTCTTATTTCTGCTTTCGTGCTGTCACGAATTGACTACTGTAATTCTCTTCTCATAGGCTGTCCAAATAATATTCTTCAGCGAATTCAAAAACTTCAAAACAATGCTGCCCGTCTGACTCTCAGAGTCCCACCTACTGATCACATTTCTCCTCACCTCAGCACTCTACACTGGCTCCCCACTGAAGCGAGAATTAAATACAAAGTTGCGTGTCTCTGCTATTCTGCTTTCCACTCCACAGAACCTATTTATCTTTCTGACCTTATCAGTGTTTACACTCCCACAAGAAATCTCCGCTCTTCCTCTGACAGTTATCTTTTGAAACTTCCTCGCGTCAATACAAGAACCTATGGTGAACGTTCTGTCTTCTTTGCTGCTCCTCACATCTGGAACAACCTTCCTTATCATATCCGTGCATCTGATTCTATTTCTGCTTTTTGCTCATCACTAAAGACTCATCTGTTTAAAACCTATCTATAAGTACTCTCAGCTTCCTTTTCTCCAGCACCACGCATGTCAGCTCACTTTGGATGTATGTAGAGTGGGAAAGGGAGAGTGTGAGTGGGGGGAGGGTTTTTTGAGAAAGAGTGTCCATGAATGTTTTATGTTACTTGTAATATTTTTCTTTCATGTAAAGCGCCCTGAGCTCTTAGTGAGAAAGGGCGCGATATAAATGTACAGTATTATTATTATTATTACAACACGCAAAAAGCTAGATCATTATGCTTCCTATACAGATGGGTCCCTGCAGGCTATTAGATCTACCATAACATTGTTACTGTCTTCAATAAGTCATCTGACTTTCAAAAAAATTTCAAAGGTTTCATGAACAAGACAGATGCTGACATCTTAACATTCTTTTTTCAACTTTCATCAACAAACTTCACTTCAAACATCCACTGGAACAGTCTGCACCATCAAAAAGAAAAAAGAAAAGAAAAAGACAACCTGCTGACAGAATCACAGTTAAAAGGCAGACTGTCAAACCTGCATGACCTGATACGCCACATACCCTGTTCTCACTGACAGCTGCACATTCCCTAGGAAGGATGAGGTTGATTGCTGCATCACGAAAGGCCTTATATCCGGCGACAGGCAGGTATTCATGGTTCAAGGTTTGGTCCTTTGACATATTCAACTCCACTTGCCGCACGATCGGTAGCACCCATGGAACGCTTTCATCAGTCCGATATGCTTTTGGTCAAACCACAATAAAGAAAACAAATGTTAAACATGCAATGATGTATACAAACTACTGACAGAATTAAGGATCACTCAGCTGAACTTTCAGAGTGGTCAGCTTTTGCTCTGTACCATTAGTTCATCACACATACAATACATGTGCACACACATGTAAAAACACAGTCACATACACACACATGCATGCAAACCATGATCATGCATACATACACAATTTCACACCAAAATCATACACACACTCGCACATAAATGAAATTCAAGGTATGAATATGAATGTCAATGTATGTCCTCTCTCTCTCTCTCTCTCTGCATGTAAGTATATCCAAATCGGCTCAAATCCGCCTAAATTTGATTAGTATTGTGTTTGTTACAATACAATACAATGCAATACAATACAATACAATACAATACAATACAATACAATACAGTACAGTACACACAATACACAAACTTTATTGTCTATACTTTGGTACAGAGATTTTCTTTTTGGCAGCAGCACATGTCCAACATAAGAAAAAAACAACAAACAAATAAAATGAATAGAAAATAAAAAGATAAATTAAATGGCACCAAATGGAAATAGCTATATACAAATATACAGATTACTGAAATTTACGTGCCTCTCCATTTCAGTCAGCCAAGCCACATTGCACATCTTCCAACACCACACACACACACACACACACACCACGCACACACACACACTCACACACACACACACACACATACACCCTCTCTTCCCCTCTC
This sequence comes from Babylonia areolata, assembly GCF_041734735.1. Lineage (NCBI taxonomy): Eukaryota > Metazoa > Mollusca > Gastropoda > Neogastropoda > Buccinidae > Babylonia > Babylonia areolata. The sequence continues at coordinate 40,786,668 of NC_134894.1, forward strand.
TCTCTCTCTCTCTCTCTCTGTCTGTCTCTCTCTTCACAAAGTATGCAACTACAAAGATCATAGTTCATTTAAAAATCAAATATCACCAGAGTAAGACAAGAATTAAACCAAAAAGCAGCACTTCCATAGTTCACACACACACACAAAAAGAGGCATCACAGAAGAACAACTTTCATTCATTCATACTAATCAAAAGCCCTAACACAACTTCTTCACACACACCCCACCCCCCACACCCCCATACCCCACACTCTCCCTCCTTTGGAAAAATACCTACAGGCCTAAGCATAATCGCACCCCCCCAACCCCCACCCAACCCCCCTCCCCCCCCTACACACACACACACACACACACACACACACACACATTTCATCCTTCCATTTAAAAAAAAAAAAACCTTACAAGCACCACCTGAGTTCACTCATAAATGTAACAACCTGTCATAATTGCACCACAAAGTTTTAAACATATCACAAGTACATAAATAAATAAGTAGGTAACACACACACACACACACACACACACACACACACACACACACATGCACATGTTCC
>NC_134894.1:40792221-40919721 GCF_041734735.1 Babylonia areolata
AACGTGACAGGCAAAAAGATTAAATTAAGAAGAAGAAAAAACGGAAGAAAGAATGGAATCCGTTTGCGACATGTCAACAAATGATGCACAAAATGACACCGAAAATTAGATAGCCAGCTACTCGTTTTAAAAAGTGGAATATTGAACATGTGAATCATATTTTGTGACTTATATGCATTCATTTGCTACTCAGCAGCCCATTCACCGTCAACATACTTCTCTGTCATCATCGGCTATTCCCCCCTCACACCACACGGTGCGACTGACGGAGTGAACGTCCACGTCTTGATGTGAACACAACTCATTCCGTCTTGAGGGGGGAATATTGTCATAGTGAATATTGTCATATCAAGTGTCACGGCGTTAAGGCTTCCATCAGCCTTTTGCGTGATCATTTGGACTTCTTTTTTTTTTAAATGTTTAATATAAGAGTTCGCAATTCCTGTAGTAGTCGGGAGTAGCATTTTTGCCTTTAGGCCTCGCGGCCTACAAACGTGCCCTCTTTGTATCATATTTGTTGGTCTGCATTGCTTTAGAAATATCAAATCAGTTATTCGTCAAATTCATAAAACATGTTGCCAAACTTTGGATCGCAGTCCAGAAAGATCTTCTTCTTTCCCTTGACTACCGCCTTCATCATTGTGAAGATTCTGTAGACTATAAGGGAGGTTTGCGTGTTTTTGAGGTTTCCTGAGGTAGAGGTTGCTGGGCCAGGGGATGGGGGGGGGGGGGGGGGAGGTGATCAGATTCGGGATCCCAAAACTGTTAGTATCTTTAGCAAAATGTAACTGAAGGTGGTAGTGAGTTCCACATGTTAACAACATGAACAGAAAAGTTATATTTTCTTTTGTCAGTGCAAGATGGTTGATCAGATATTTTTCCTTCAGAATTTCTTGTTATGCTGATTGGCAAAGAGTAAAACAATTGTCAGTATCAATGTCCTCAATGTTGTTAATTATTTTTTAAGTCTGTATCAAATCTCCCCTGATCTTTCATTCCTTAAGAGAGTGCAATTTGTAATACTTTGATATTTCTTGATATGTCATATTCTGGCATTCCTTCAACAGTTAAGTAGCTCCCCTTTGAACATTTTCAATAGCTATGGATTGATATTTCCATGTAGGATACCACACAACATTACCATATTCCAAATGAGGTCTAACAAAAGCCTTATATAATTTCAAAAGGGTAACCTTATCTTTAAAAACTTTCAGTATAATTCCAGTCATTTGGTTAGCTTTATTTGTAACTGGATGTGAGGCCCAAAAGAAAGTTTCTCATCAAACGTCACTCATAGATCATTTTCTTCTATACACGCATTTATAGTTTGAACATGATAACCAAGATTCATTGTGTAGTCATAACCAGGGTTTTGTTTGCCAGTGTGCATGACCCCACATTTTGATACATTAAAACAGAGGTTCCATGTATCTGACCATTCTTGCAACATCTTTGAATCTTTTTGAATGACATTATTATCAGATGCTTTATTGTTATTTTTGTGTCATCAGCAAATGCTTTACATACGCTTTGAATTTTATCTGGCAATCAGATAAATATTGTAAATAGGATGGGACCCAGAATACTGCCTTGTGGGATGCCACTAAGAACATCAAGTTTATTTGAAAAACATTTACCTACACATACCCTTTGTGAACGACCCTGTAAAAAGCTACTTATCCACTGAAATACACCACCCTGGATGCCAGGGTGGATGCCTTCTTCCTCTTCAGCATTCCCAGGCCATGTTCAGACAGTCAGTCCAGAGTAGGTTACGAAGTCCGCTGGAGCTCTGTAGCTGTTCCCCACAACTTGTCCTGGAGTGCTGCAGGACTGGGCCAGGTCTGGCACCTCAGCTCTTTGTGTAGAGGGCAGTCTTGCTGGACATGGGCTAGAGTTAGAGGAGTGGTGTCACACGTACATTGGTCTGTGTGGGAAATTTTTATTTTGTAGAGATGGGAGAGGAGCTGGCAGTGGCCTGTGCACAGTCTGAGGATAATGACTTGCTGAGCTCAACCCAGTTGATGGATGCTGTCCTCTGCTCCCAGATGTAGTTGTTCTTGCCAGCTGTTTCTGAAGTAGCTGCACGGGATGGCGTTTGCCTCCCCAAAGCTAATGGGGTGGGCAGATTGGGTGAGCCTGCTTCCTGCTTTGGAGAGCTTGTCTGTCTCTTCTTTTTTTTTCTTTTTTTTCTCAAGGCCTGACTAAGCGTGTTGGGTTATGGTGCTGGTCAGGCATCTGCTTGGCAGATGTGGTGTAGCGTATATGGATTTGACTGAACGCAGTGATGCCTCCTTGAGCTACTGATACTGATACCATGGTTCTGGCACTTAAAGCCTGCATCTCAGACTGGATGTCCCGCAAGGTTTTGTCCCCCATTCTGGTCTGGAGGCTTTGTAGGACAGCTCGGCAATCGGTGAGGAAGACATTGTGGTCTCTCTGGTTGAGGAGTTGGGCTGCAGCTAGTAGCCCAGATGCTTCGGCTCTAAAATTTGTTGAGGTGAGGCCAGTAGCAATGGAATGCCTCACCAAGCTGCCATCTGGGAATCAGATGTAGACTCCACCTCCTCCGTTCCTAACACTACAGCATTCTCGGCAGAGACATCTGTGTATACACGGGTCCAAGTTGTGCTTGGGTAGTCCCTATCCAGTGTTTCCAGGGTCAGCAGCTTCAGCTCAGCATCCAGGATCTGGCCTTTGCTCTGAATGCCCCTGGATACCATAAGATTGAAGTTTTATCAAGAGTCATTTATGCAGGACAGAATTGAACGCCTTTTTGAAATCAAGATAAACAATATCAAGTGGTTGATTGTCATCCATTCAGCAGGTTATGGCTAGCTTCATACAGAGAAATTAACTTGGAATCCATAATCCTACCAGTGTTTATCTAATAAGTTCTTAAAACTGTTAAGTGTTCCTGCAGTGACAATGTTACTGGGCAGATTATTCCAGAAATTAACAACCCTGTTAGTAAGAAAGTGTGAAAAATGTTTGATTTGGTGAATGTCTTCATTAGTTTTAGTGGGTGTCCCCTGGTATGATTACTGTCCTTTAGAGTGAAAAGATTTTGTGTAGTGCTCTTATCATAATGTACATGTAGAATCTTATATGTCTCAATCATATCACCCCTTAACCTGCGATATTCCAGGCTTGGGAGTTTCAAAATAGTTAGTCTCTCTTCATAGGACATGCTACCTATCCATATAATTTGCTTGGTAAATCATCTCTATACATTTTCAATCAAGTCAGTATGTTTTCCAAGGTAAATGGACCATACCACATTACTATATTCCAGTACTGGTCTTACTAATGATTTAAATAATGGCACCATGACATCTTTATTTTTATACTGGATAAAATCGGTGATCATGCTATCAGCTTCTTTTTTTCTTTTTTCTTTTTTTTTCTTTTTTTTTTTTTTTTTTTTTTCTTTTTTTTTCTTTTTTTTTTTTTTTTTTTTTACTGTAGCATTAATGTGCTGTTCAAAAGTTACATTTTTATCCACCAAAATCCCCAAATTCTTTTCTGACCCAGTTTCTTCTATATCATCAGAGTTGATATGAAGTGTATTTTGGGTTATCTTTACCAACATGAAGCACTTTACATTTTTCATTGTTAAACTTAATTTGTCATGTCTCTAACCATTTGACTAGTTTATTTATACTTTATTGGAGCAGAGTTTGTTTTCTTCATTATTCATTCCACGGTAAGCCTTTGCGTCATCAGCAAATATTTTTACAAAACACTCCAACACATCTGGCATATCACTGATAAAGTAAATGAATAATGTTGGCCCCAAAACAGTTCCCTGGTGAATTCCATTGTTTACATTTGATGTGTCTGACTTCTCCTCTGAAATGGTTACATGCTGGCTTCTGTTATGTGAAAAGTCTTCAATCCAACTAAGTAAACTACCTCTTATACCATAGCACTTCATTTTGTGTATCAGTCGTTTATGTGGAATCTTACCAAAGGCCTTTTGAAGGTCTAGGTATACAATATCTATAGGCATATTGTTGTTTATCATAATCATACAGTCTTAAATAGCATTTAATGACTGTATAACACAAGACCTTCCAGATATAAATAAATCTATACTGGTAATTTTATAAAAGATTATTCTCCATTAAATGCTTATTCAGCCTATGTCTCATAATACCTTCACAAGTTTTACATACCACAGACTAACTGATATGTAGTTACTTGGTTCATTCTTATTACCTTTTTTTGAAATAGGTTTGACCTCTGCTAGTTTCCAGCTGTCTGGTACCTTCCCTTCCTTCAAACTTTTATTAAATAAGAATTTTAAAGGGAAAGAAAGAGCATCCCTTGTCTCCTTTGTAATCCTGGGGTGTGCTCCATCTGGACCTGGTGACTTAGAGACGTTTAAACAAGCCAGTTTATCAATGACTTGCTTTTCTCAGATCTCCACTTGAGATAAAGTACTGTCTGTTCTTTTTGGGAAGTGTGGGAGATTGCCAACATCTTCTTCAGTAAAAACACTTGTGAAAAAATTATTTAAGACCTCTGCCTTTTCTTGATTACTGTCTGTTAAGGTTCCATCTGGCGCAATGAGGCTTGATCTTGTTTCTCTTGGTTTTATTTTGGATGCACCATATGCATAGAAACATTTGGGATCATTTTAAAATATTTTAGGCAGCTTACTTTCATGTTGTTCTACTGATTTATGCGTGGTCCATTTCATTTGATTTTTGGCATGTGCGTATGCCTTTATAGTTTTCCTTCGTCCTGAATTTCTTGTAAGTTTTTAAAGATTTTACACTTTTATTTGATTTTATCTGGTAAAGTCTATGGGACTGACTTCCTCTGGAATAGATTCCTTAATGGGAAATATCTGCATGAGATATATTTGTCCACATACTCATTTATTTTGCTTAGACTCCAACACTGATTTTTTGCCTAGTTCTTGTGTCACTATGTTTTTCCAGTCCACACTGTCAAGGAATTTTCTAGCCCCTTCATTGTCTCCTTTGTTCCACATGTGCTTTATTACCTGCTTTATTTGCTCATTTTTAACATTACCTGATGACAGTTGTAAATCAAAACAAAATGTAACAAGATGGCTCTTTCCCACAGGAGGAAAGAATACTAGGTTTTCAATGTCGTGTTTATTTTTACAAAGTATGAGATCTAGGGTGTTGCTCTCTGTTGTCCTCTGAAGTGAGATGGTTCTTTCACTGCCTGAAAGAGATACAGATCCTTGATCCTTTCAAGGAACAGGGTAGCAGAGTGATCTCAGTGTCTTGTGCATATTTCATTTACCCAATCAATTTCAGGATAGTTGGAATCACCCACTATAATAATAGGATTTTGTTTGGACACAGAATGACTGATTTTAACAGGCATGTCATTTTGAGTTGCATTTTCGTGACTAAGACAATTAGGAGATCTGTACACTATAGTGATCATAAGTTTTTCTTTGTTTTCCAGAACTTCAAATACAATTGCCATGTTAGCATTATCATGATCGCCATTTTGTCATTAACCCATTGCTCTCTTCTTTTTCTCTTTCATTTTTCCTCTGGAAACCAACCCTTATGACAAAGAAATGCTTTTATGAAAATAAGGGGAATTCCCCATGCTTTCTCTCGGATAGTAGCAAGAGAAAGCATAGGATTGGGAGGCCAAAAGATAATGTTCAGGATTGACATGGATTAGTTGACATAGTAATCCATGCATGACAGCATTTATGCAGGGTTTTGCATGAAAATGCATGTCTGACTTAAGATTTTGAAAATCAGATCTGTGCACCTCATGCTCTCTCACTCTTCATCACGAGAAGATAATGATGGCATCATGATGATCACATTGCTGCATGGCAGTGTGAGGTGATAATGATGCAATGATAATGATGATTAACAGATAAAGATAGGTGAAAGATGGGAACCGAAGATAACAACGTTGCAAGCAATCAAGCAGGACAGGAAGAACCCAGCCAAACAGATGACAATGAGGTCAAGAATGCCATGGCAACAACGGGGAAAAAAAGCAGTTTGAGGGACAGGTGGAAAGTCCCAGAGTACAGGAGAAATGTCTGGCGAACAATTTGGCTGGGAGCAGCATTTTGGGGGTTGGTGAGTGTTTCAGTATGTTGATGTTTTGATTCCCATATTATCAATAATTCACTTTCATCTGGCATTTTTCCTCATGAGAGAAATTTTACACCCTTACTTAAGAAACATTCTTTGGTCCCACATGCCCCCAAAAGAATTTAAAACACAGAAAAATGTCTAGTTTCTAACCTAACTTTCTTCACAAACTTCTTGATAAAATCAGTTTCTCACACTTTTGGTGCATGTGAATGTCAACAATCTAACTGATCCACACCAGTCTGCTTTTGGGGCTGAACTGGGCGCATATGATGTCAACCAGTTTAAAACTGTGTCAGAAAGTCCAGATGGATAGATGTTGTGATCAGTATATTAACAAAAGCTGCAGAAGGATCAAAACTGGATAGAAGAGATTTTTTTTTCATCATCAAGGGAAAGGGGAAGATTGTTTACAACTTCCTTTCTCTTTTTTTTTCCTTTTTTTTTTGTGCTGCCCCATCATATGTACCGTTTCATTGGCATTACATGTACTCCCATGCCACTCATTCCAAGTTCCCCATACATGGCCACACCAACATTCATCTATCACAGTCACAGCATTGGCAGTCCACAGGGAACCATCAGTGTTAGAACACCAGGAGGCCACACACCAGAGATCTTTCACTGCTGCTGAGTCACTTCGGTGGTGTTCAGTAGTGGCTGTTTTGATTTAACATACTTAGGATACCACCTAGTAAGTCCACTACTGATGATGATAATGACTTAGTCGTGGAGCCAGAGTGAGTGAGCGCCCCCCCAACCCCCACCCCCATAGCCCTCCCCCCTCCCAACCCCCCCCCCTCCCCCACCCAAGTGGACCAGCGACAGCCCCTATGAATCTGTCAATAAAAAACCTTGACAGGACTCGCCCCAAGCACTATTGTTTACATCTTTGAGAAGCTTGTAAAATATGCATTTTTCACAGTCAGATCTTTTAATTTAAGACATATCTTTCTTTCGGGCTGTGTAAAGCGTGCTTTCTCTTATTTATTGCAAGACTTTTTCTCACATTGAAATCTGTTTTTCACTCAGACTGCAAGCTTTCACTCTGATTCTGTAAAATGTCTTTTTCTCTCAGACTCTGCAAGATATAAATTTTCATCTCTAGTTGAACGTGGACTTTACCAGATTGTCTGTCTAAATTTCTGTGTTGTTTTGTACAGGGTTTTGCTGTGGGACAGCGGGGCCCAGCTTTTCTGGATATTCAGATCATCACACAGACTGATGTAGAACAGGCCTCCTTCTTCTTCACAGCAAGTTCAGTCGGTTATCTGGTGGGATCGCTGGTGGCTGGAGTGATCTACGACAAGCTCAATAAGTCGCTGCTTCTTCTGCTCTCTGTGGTTGGTTTGGCAGTGAGCACAGCCATCCTGCCATGGTGTTCCCTCTACAGTCTGATGATCATCATCCACGCTGTTGTGTCTCTTTTTGCTGGGGCCCTTGATACCTGTGAGTTGTGTTTGTTGATATCACTGTGTGTGTTATGTGCATGTAAGTGTGCCTTTGGGTGTGTGTGTGTGTGTGTGTGTGTGTGTGCTTGCACCTATGTTTTCTTCGCTTTCACTGTATGTAATTCAGTTTGATTTTTAAAATATTATTTTCTGTTCTGTTGCTGTAAACATAGTTGCCTTTTAACTCTGCTGTTAGATAAACTGCAAGAGCAGATGACTTTACCCCACTGCTAAATAAATTGAATGAAGAGTTGACTTTACATTGATGCTGGATAAATTAAATAAGTAAAATGTTGTTGTCTTGTTCTTAACTCTGCCAATTAAAAGAACATATAAGTTTTCATTTACAGTAAAGAAAGATAGATGGTATTTGGGGAACAAACAAATTTAAAAAAAATAATAATAAAAAAGGACACACCACACAGTTTTATCAGTGTGCAAAAACTTGGCTAGGAAGCAGAAGAAAGAATGATGAGAATGTGAGAATACACAAGCAATGCTGATGGTGAATGGTTGCTTGTGTTTGTCACGCATATTTTTATGGAAAAAAAATACCAGTGAACATTTAATAGACTATAGAGTGTGTGCATGGGTTGAATGTAAATCATTCAAGATTTGATTATTATAAGTAACTACATTACAAATAGGTTAATTAATGTTAGAGAATATCTACTTTTCAAGTGATGAAGAACTTGCTTCTACATAGTTAAGTTTGAAACATGTTCATGTTTACAGTTGATTTCGTGTTTTGATTTCAAAGAAGACACCATTTTTATTTCTTTTGTGAAAGCTACAGTTTGATTGGATGATTGTTTAAAAAAAATAGGATTTAGAATATAATTAATTAAGATACAATTTTTGTGTGCCTGTGTGTTATGTAATTACCTAAATTGCATTATGAATTAGTTTATTTTGGATTTTACTTGTGTGTGTCTCTGGTGAGAATTGAGTCTGAATAACTTCAAAGATTAACAAACACTCCCTGTAGTTGAGAGAAAAACAGTGATGAGTGAATATGACAGTTTTTGGTGTGAACATGACTTTTGTATCCAAAGATAATCAACAAATTTGAAATAAGAATTTTAAGAATTTTAAACAAATAAACAAATTTAGTCTTTACATGTTTCAGCGGGTAATGCTGAGCTGCTTCGCATCTGGGGGTTGGAGGGGGAAATGGCCATGCAGTTCATCCATTTTGCCTTTGCCCTGGGAGGTGTCATCAGTCCCCTTGTCACCGAACCCTTCCTGACGCCTAATCCAGAGGACGACATAGACATCACTACCATTGCCACAACATCATTGGCCATGGACAATGTCACCATTGCGTCATACCCTACATCAACCCCTGATGTCATGAACAATTCAACTGCTGTTCCCTTGCCTCTAACCACTGACGTTCATTACGCGTTCTTGATCTCTGGAGGGCTAATACTTCTTATAGCTATACCGTTGACTGTGCAGTTGTTCTCTGACAGGTCTCAGAAACGGAGACAGGACAAACAGGATGAAAAGAAAGATGTCAAACAGCCCTTGCCTTTAGCAATGTTTTTGATTGTTATGGGCATTTTGTGCTTATTTTACCTCTCGTACTGTGCTGTTGAGGACACATTTGCATCCTTCTTGACAACATTTGCTGTCAAACAGCTGCACTGGAGTAAATCCAAAGGAGCACAGATCACTTCCTTATTTTGGGCATCATTTGCAGGGGGTCGTTTTCTGTGTATCTTTGTGGTTCAGATTTTAACTTCTGTGAAACTGCTGATTCTTAGCTGTGTGTCTCTGTTTTGTGCCATGCTGGCCATGCTCCTCTTCTCGGCACATGGTGTTGATGTTGGTATCTGGATGTCAGCCATCTGTTCTGGCATTTCCATGGCAGCCATTTTCCCAACAGGCTTCACGTGGATGGAGGAGGAACTAGTGCGTGTGACAGGGCGTGTGTCTTCCACCATTCTAATCGCTTCCTCCTCTGGAATGATCATCAATCCTATTGTTGTGGGCTATCTTATGCAAGAGCTGACCCCTATGTGGTTTCCCTACCTCCTTCTCATTCAGGCTGGCATGTCCATGGCCATTTTCTTCATCTTGCTGGCACTGTCCCGCCTCTACCTCAGGAAGCATTATGCCGCTCGCGGGAAACAGACGCAGGAAATTGTGGTTTCCAGTTTAACAGTTGAAGCGAATGGGGCTAACGACTGTAGACAGTAGGGCAAGAAGGATGAGAAAACAGCTATAGCTGGCACTGTAACTGTAAACAGGAGGATAAAAAGAAAGATAAAGACCCAGTCCAAAAAACAAAACAGAGACTAGAAATGAATTAAAAAACAAAATAAGATGCATAGTCAAACAATGAAAAAGACACACAAGCACACATACATATGTTGACGGATTAGTTTGTGTCATTCTGTGTGTTCTGTCCAGAATTTCTTTTTCTTTTCTTTTAACTGCGGACAAGAAAATAAATGTCAGGCTATCTTTCAACCACATATTCCGGCTTTGAATTGGAAATGACCCAGTCACATCTTGTGGATCTGGATGTGAAATGAAAAAAACAGACTTGACGAAATAAAACATTCACATTCTAGAAATGTGGATTAAGCCTAAGACTTAAACCTTTAGTTTAATTGGTATGAGTCGAGAGATTTTTTATTTCTCAGTGTTTAATCCAAATTAGGTATTGACAAAGTATTTTTAGAGAATATGATTTTGTTAAAGTTTACCATGGACACATACTCATGGCCTGGCTTCGCTAACAAAGATCTAGGAAGGGCGTTGTCCACGTCTGATGCAGGCACGCTCATGGCTGACAAGGCCAATGCGGGAAAAGCAGAGTCGGCCGCAGCGGTTGCAAGGGAAAGTCTGGTCTGGGTTCGCGGCTGCAGCGTCGTGGTTCTTCCTCCTTCTGCGTTTGTCCTCAAGGCTGGCCCTGCGGTTGTTTTCGAAGGAGGAGACAGCTTGGTGGATGGTGCGTCGCCAGGTCTCTCGATCAGCGGCTACTGCGGACCACTGGCGATGGTCAATGTGACAGGCACTGAGAGCTTTCTTCAAGGAGTCTTTGTATCTCTTCTTGGGTGCTCCTCTGTCACGGTGGCCAGTGGACAGTTCGCCATACAGCGCGATCTTGGGCAGGCGGTGGTCCTCCATCCTGGACACGTGCCCTGCCCAACGTAGCTGGGTCTTTAGCAGCACTGCCTCGATGCTGATAGTCTTTGCCTGCTCCAGGACCTCGACATTTGTGATGTAGTCACTCCAGTGGATGCTGAGGATGGTGCGAAGGACACATACACGTATATATTTAAACACACACTTGAGCAAAAAAAGAGTGTGTGAAAAGTCCAAAGTAAGAAACTCTTGTGAAAATTGTCAGTTTGCTTTGATGTATATATAGGCTTTGGAGGATTCTTTTTGTGAAAAAGCATTTGTTCGTTTGGAGATTTTTGGAAATGTTTGTGTACGTACTTGTGGGTGGATAAGTGTACGTTCGCATAAGCATGTGTTCATGGATCTCTTATTTTATTCAGTCAAGTTGCTTCAGGACTGATGTTTTACAATAGATTCTGTAAAAACGGGGGGAAAATAATGTTTTGGTGAAAATCAATTAAAAATTTGAACATTACTTATCTCTTCCACTCTCTTCACTGGTTACCAGTTTCAAAAAGAAATGACGTTTTCTGCCCTCTCAAGCTCTGGTCCTTGCTACCTCTGACCTCCTTGAAGTGTACATTCCAACTCAACACTTTCGTTGTGCTTCTGATACCAGGCTTTTAAAACTCCCTATTGTGAAGAAGAAGCAACAGGGTCAGAGATCTTTTTCTTTCCAGGCTCCATCATTGTGGAACAAACTACCAGAAAATTTGCATCATTCTGCCTCTTTAAAAACATTTAAGTCTGCTCTGAAAACACATCTTTTCCAACAGCAGTAACGACAGTTGTTTTTGTTTTGTTTTTTTTGGTCCTAATCTTGGACTGATTTGGTTTTGGGTACATGTTTTGTTGTGGAGAGGCTGTTTGCTGTGAGTGTGTGGCAGGGTTCTGGCAAGTGTCTGTGCGTTTGTGTGTGTGTGCGTGCCTGAGTGTGTGTTGCAGGGATGCGTTTTCTGGAGGGTGGGCGGGTGGTTTCCAGTTTTCATCTGTACAAGTGTTTTTTGGCCCATGTGTTTGTGTTGGGAGAAGGGTGAGGGTGGAGATTGATGGCGAGGGAGGGCTGGGGGGTGCGGGGAGAGGGGGTGGGGGTGAGTGGGGAACAAAATGTAAAGTGTTTTGAGCAGTATTTCTGGAGAAATGTGCTATATAAATGTCCATTGTTATTATGATTAATGTTCATACTTTTGATGTATCTATCTTTTATAATCATGTTCTTAAGTATTTTTCTTTTTTTATTCTTACTTTTAGCACTGCTTTACCAGTCTGTATATAATACTTCGGATGAAACGAGAATGGTGCCAGTTTGTTTCATTGTTTTGTTTGTTTTTTATTTTATATTTTTGTTGCTGTTGTTGCTTTTTTATGTGTGTTGTTTTTCTTACTTCTCACCTGTAGCAGTGCTATCCCTTTATTTTTCAGCTCTTGTTGTTTTTTCTAACCAAGGCAATACACCCTTCTTCTTTTTAATCATCTTTGTTTATTATTACAGTAATTTTTTTTCTTTCCTCTCCCTGTCTACTGTCCCTTCCTTCCCCCAAACCCCCTTTCTTTTTCTCTTATCTGTTGGGCAGTTTCTTCCTCATTTTGCTATAAATTGCTTCAAAACAGAACATGAAATTTGAACTGTGTCAAAATTATCATTACTTGCACATGTATCCATATATCTGGTACTATGTTGTTTCTTTTCTGTTGGACAGTTTCTTTCTCAGTTTGATGTCAATCACTTGAATATGGTTTGTAATATTTCTGTTGCTGAATTGTTTTTCTGTTTATTGCCATTTTCTTCAACTTCAAGTCACTTCCTTACAGTCAAGTTGTTGTTGTTGCTTTTAGCAAACCCTATCCATTTTTATGTTCGTTTGGGCTTGATGTTGAGTTTTTGTATAATATTTGCCAGTAATTTTACTTATCTATACGTTTCAGAGATGAGTTTACTTAAATTTTGGATTTTCTTGCCTTTTTGAGTTAGGTTTTTAACCTCTTCAGTGCCATATATTTATTCTAGCTTGTGTCTTCATACCTTATATAGACACAGAATCCAGAATTATAATCCAAATGTCTGGTATTCTGCTCAAACTCTGTCTCATATGCACTCTTCCATGCGCACGCACTCCAGCGCTCGCACACGTGCACACACACACACATACATACGTACATACATACAAACACTTATCATCCTATCACACACACACGCACACACACACACACACACACACACACACACACACACACACACCTTTTAACTGCCATGCTTGCCTGTGCCACACCCATTCACTCCATGCTAACAGCTAGACAATATCAAAGAGGTTAACAGTAACCCATTTGCCAGACAGTGCAGTGTTGTGAGTATTGTTCATGCCTCACCTGCAGACTGCAGCTGATCCCATTCCTTGATGTGTGCATGCATTGCTAAAACCATGCTGACCCTGTGCCCGCATGATTGGAAAGTTTTCCACCCCCTTCATCCTTGAATCCTTCTTCACCCCAAACTGGCCAAAATGAGAGGATTGTTTGTCTTTGAGTTCACCATCAGGTCAGCCACAGAGTTATACTTTGCTTTCTGCACTGCTTTCCCTCCTTTGCTTGCAATATCTAACTACAGCTGCCCCACCCCTCTATGCAGACCATGACCTTTGCCTTTCTTCTCATTGAACAAACCATCTGACAGCAGTTTGTCACAGCTGCCACTAAGCTTGTGGTCAGAAATTATTTGTAAAGCTTCTGCAACATCTTGCGTCACAATATCTCATTTTGCAACATGCAACTATTTGGTGCCACTCTGGCTGGGTTGTGATTGTCATCTGCCATTTTGAAAACTTCTGAAAGGGGTTCTACAAATAACATCATGGGATGACTTCACAAAGTTTGATTTGGCATTGCTCCTCATGAACAGTTAAAGCAAATATGTATTAAACTTTCTGCCATAATCCAAAAATAGAGGTAGGAAAATTCCTGTAATGTGATGATCCATCATGGGACACTTTCAAACACTTTGGAACTTCATGGGAATGTTCTGTGATGGGGCACTGAAAAGGTTAGTCATATTATCATGTATTTTATTTTAAGATCTTCTGCTGAGAAATTACATGAACCTAAAGTGTTAGTGGCCTTTATTGCTAATACTGGCTTGAACATTGGTCTTCTTTTTGTTCTGGGTGGAGATTGTTGTTCCAAGACAGATAATTAGCAAGATATACACATATATTCATGGATTCATATTATGATGAATCATTGAATGTTTCAGAAGTTGTCATGTATTTTTTGTGTGTGTTGAATTCTTAAGCTTTGTGTTTGTGCCCATAACTGGTGATCACCTAAATTTGAAGCAGTATCTGGTGTATTGTAAATGTTTTGCTGCATGTATGTGAATTAATTTGTCATCATGGATTTTTATGCATATTTCTATTTTGTGTGTTAGTTCAGGTTTGTTGCCATGGGTTCTTCAGAGTATGCAAGCCATAGTTTTTGCATGATAGTTGTCATCCTTTGTAATTTGTGAAGGATATCATTTGTGGTCCCACCATTTTTCTTTTTGGCCAGGCATAGACACTCATATCTAATATACTAGTGTCTGTGGGCCAGGTACCTGTTGTCCTTGTTTTCTTTTTCTCTTTTTTTTCAGAGTTTGAGTGGTGGTAGTAGAAATTACCAGCAAAGACCCAACATTGTTCTGACTGACAAGAATTTTGAATAATCAGATGGCACTAGTCATATTATTATCATTGTAAATATATATACCCAACATTGTTCTGACTGACAAGAATTTTGAATAATCAGATGGCACTAGTCATATAATTATCATTGTAAATATATATACATTAAAAAAGAGATTAATATATGATTTATGGTTTTGTTTGCTTAGGTTCTTATTCTTTCTTTTTTATGATTGTTTTGATTCTTTCTTGCACTTACGGTGATATTGATAGTTTAACATTAACAATAATAATAGTTTATCAACAAGGCCACAGCCTTATTTGAAGGGATAATTACTTTGTGTGTTTGTGTGTGTGTGTGTGTGTGTGTTAAGTATATGATTGTACTGTATTCTTGTACCTACAGTTACACAGAGAGATGTGTGACATGTGATATTGTTCTGAAATGCTTGCTGTGTCCAGATTTGTACAGGACTAGATTATGAATATGGTGGCCAAAATTTAAGAACACTGGGTTTTTGCCTGATCAAATGTCTTGTGTTTGATCCCTGCTTTCAGTGCACCTGCTGGGCAACATATGTGGAGACTTGCTCGTGTCTGACCCCCCTTTGTGTGTATATACACATAGAAGATCAAGTAGACATGTTAAAGATCCTATAAACTGTGTCAGTGTTTGGCAGATTATGGAAAGATAGAAATACCCACCATGCGCCTACCATGAAGGATTTTGTCAGCGAACTGAAGTTTGTCTGAAGGAAGAATACCAGTTTGATTCACTTATTTTTATTTTCAGTAATTTATTATTAATCCTTTACAATTATATACTTTTCTTAATGATTGTACAAGTGTGATAAAGCTTGTGGAGACCTCAAAAGCACAATCAGTTTTCATCCCTGAACTTATTAAAATTCAGTTATTTTTTATTAGTTAGTATCAGTGTTCTGTGATTGATCTTGAATCCCAACATAAAATGTACTGTGTATTCTTTGTTATTTTCATAAAGATGTGTGATATAAGGAATTGTAAATTGTTCTGAAATTCATATTCTGAAATTTGGATAAATATAATTCCAACTTTATTGATAAAAAGGTATAAATAGTTCACACTCTCTTCATGTCCTGGGCTCCGCTCCTTGCAGAAAGCACTGAGGTAAATACCGAGACTAGTAAAATTTTAAAATATCAACAACAATTAGAATACAGTGAAAACTTGCAGCTTTTTAAGAATACAAGTTTTAAAGACATGCAGAGCCTACTGTTGTTTATATATATATATATATATATATATATGTGTGTGTGTGTGTTATTTTCATCATGATAATTTTATGTAATATAAGAAATTTGAATGAGGAAGAGTTAGTTTTTAGAAATTGTTCAATTTCAACTGAAATTTGCTTGTGATCATTTTTACAGATATATTGAACAGACATTGCCCTCAAATAAGTAAGAATGTAACTGTTAACATTTTCACTTTATAATACCCTCTATAGAGAATTGTGGGTTTGTTTTGTTTTTGTTTTTTTTACTTTAGAATGTCCTGAATGAAGAATTATATTTTTACCTTTTCCTATCATTCTAGAAGATATGTTTTGATAAACAGGATTTTTTTAATTAAAAAGTGTTGTTTTTGTTTGTTTTGTTATTTTTTTGTTACTTGATGTAGTTTATTATTTTGTTGTTACTCAGAAGAAGAAAACTGAATAAAACATATGTGACAATTTTGATATTTTTGTGTGATTATTTTTTGAAAGATCTGCCCCATTTGAACTCATTGCAGTTGAACTTATGAGTAAATCTGAACATGGCATTTCTTTCTTCTTTCTCTCTTTTTTTTCCATTTCTTTTTCCTTTTTCTGATTTTTTTCACTATGGTGTTTCGTTTGTTGTTTTTTTGTTGTTGTTGTTGTTGTTCTTGGTTGTTGTTTTGGTCTTTTTTTTAGCTTTTGTGATATGACCAGTGAGCATATATTTAAAGAAGAAAAAAATGCCAATTGGATGATTGTAAGGAGGGCAAAAAAAATTTCAATTAAATTAAATTTCTGAATTTTCTATATTGAAAATTTACTGAGCTTGCAAGAGAAAGAAGAAACTGTGATAAATATGATTTGCCAGCAGTAACTTCAAGAATGACTAATTTTGATTGATCTGTAATGTGATGGATACTGATTTTGTAGATGGACAGATGAGTACTATTCTTAACACACACACACACACTTCGAGACTAAAGAAGACAGACAGATAGAGAAATAGGCAGACAGAAAGAGAGAGTGAGAGATGAGTTAAGTCATAACCAAGATGTTAACACACACACACACACTTCGAGACTAAAGAAAACAGACAGATAAATAGGCAGACAGAAAGAGAGTGAGAGATGAGTTAAGTCATAACCAAGATAAGCCAACTATGTTAGTAAATATAGATAGATCATATGACTGAATGACTGAAAGACACTGCAAGTTTACTGATTGGAGAAACCTGTCCAGATAAAGATATCTGTTGTGTGACTTTGCAAGTCCAGCTCAAGACAGGTGGTTGGAAATTTGTATTTCTCTTGCAGTTTCACAGTGTGTATGGTCATTTTATTTATATATCTCTAAAACCTGGCAGTGAAACACAAAATGATGTGTATAGTACCTCGTTTCTGTGACTGTAAAGTGGGTTTGATATCCAAGCAATTGTGATCTGTGTGAGTTATACCGCTTTTCAAATGTGATGAAAAATCTCACATCCATACTACAGTTAATGTTATTAAGATTAGGAATTTTTTTTAATGAAGTTTTGTTTTCTTTTTTAACAAACTGTATTCCTGCACACTTTCTGTTATTGAAATTGTGAAAAATAATGAAAATCGTGGAAAATCTATCGCTAGTTTTTGCAGTCAGTCATTTTATTTCATTTTATTGGCTCACATGACTGTTTACCCACAACGCAAGCCTTTGTAATAATCCTGTATTGCGGTTATCTGTGTGTTATTTGTGAAGAGAAGCAACTCAATAATGTTTATTCCACTTATAAACAAAGAGTAGTTTCCTTTCACTCTCTAAGCAACTCAACGTTTGCCTGTTAAGCAACTCAACGATTGCCCGCGAAACAACTTGAATGATCGCGCTGTGCTGTTCTCTGATTTATATTGTGGATGTGTGTTAACTCAATCTTGATAATCACCCACAGGCTAACTTGATTTGGTGTCAGAAGTGTAAGAAGGAATACAATGGCTGAGAGATATGATCCACCACCAAAATTGTCATTCAAAGCAAGTGGGTGGATGGATTATGACATGTAAAATAGACAACGGAGCTGATGTCACTGTCATGATAGAAACTGATTATAAGAAACAACCGCATTGACCTGCACTTCATGCCTCATCCATTGCATATTTGAAACTGGTGCGAGAGTGAAGACGTTAGGCGAGTTCACTGCAGAAGTTACGCACAACAGCAGAGAGTTAACCCTCCAGATCCCAGTGGTACCTCAGTCGGCAGGCAGCAATCTGCTCAGCAGAGCAGCATGTGAATCAGTGGGACAAATCAAGAGACTAAATGAAGTCAAGAATGAAGATGACTATGGCACCACATGGCTGTTGAAAACATCACCTGTCAAGCTTGTGCTTCAAGACAGCGTCAAACACTGCTGTATCACCACTGCTCGACGCATTCCCTTCCCCTTCTATGATAAGGTGAAGCAGGAACTTAACAGGAGAAGAATGGCATCACAGACTGACTGATGTGCTCCTGTAGTGCCAGTCAAAAAGAAGAATGGTAATGTCAGAATTTGAATCAATTTCAAGAAACTGAACAAGAGTATGAAAAGACCACTTCTCATGATACCCAACCTCAACGACATTGCTCCTAAATCAGCAGCTTTGAGATATTCATGACATTAGATGTTCCCAGAAGTTATTATCAAGTAGCTCTGGCCAAATAAAGCAAACTACTCACCACATTTATTACACCTTTGGACACTACTGCGTGTGCACACCAGCCATGGACATCCACATTGGAACTGATGAGTTTTTGCGAAAGATGGAAGAAATGCTGGAGCATCTTGAAGGATGCGAGATCACCATCCATTAATGGCATCACTGTACATGGGGCTACTGTGGCGGAACATGACCAGTAATTGTCTAGTGTCATGAATGCTATCAGGGTCTAAGGACAAACTGAATCAAGACAAATGTCACATCAGAAAGCAAAAGGTGACAATCTTTTGACATGTCATCTGTGAGCATATGGCATCCAATATGATCCACAGAAAGTTGAAGCAGTGACCAAGCTGAGTGGTCCCAAGAACATCAATGAACAGCATTTTCTCTGGAAATACTTTGTCAACACCAAATTTGGCTTGAAATAGGAAAAAAAATGTCAACAAATTCTATCTACTTGTGGGAAGGACACAGTTGTTTTGTTGTGTTTTTTTTGTGTGTGTTTTTTTAAGCCAAGACGATTCTAAGTTAGGTTACTGTTAATTTTAATTTTTTTTAATTTTTATTCACAAAACTTAGCACTTTTATCTGATATACTGATACTGATAGAGAGCAGTCGTTTCTCATTTTAGTTCAATTTAAAAAGCTTCTGCTTAGTATTGAAGATACATTATATTGATGCATACATATATGTCAGAAGCAGCAAATTCTTCCAAGTAATGGGACATCTATCTTTTGGTTTTCCGGTTCTTCAATATTTGAAGCATGCCGCTTACGCTATGATATCTTTATCAATAGTTTTTAAAGGGCCGAATTCTCGCTTACACCGTTCGTGGAACTGGGGGAGCGGGGACCACACAGGTAATGTGTGGGATTACCAACCTCTACCACAGTGTGCAGTCACCTTTTCTTTCTTTTTTCTTTCTTTTTTTTTTAATACACAACCCGCAAGAAACAATATTCAGATTGATAACCAAAACCGCAAGAATACAAAGTCTTTTTTTTTCTTCCAATTAGATTTCTTCAAACTTGAAAAAAAATATATCGATGTTATTTTCTTCCAGAGAACTTTTTAAAAATGGCATGGGTCCACACTGATTTGTTGATCCCACTTCTGTCACCAATAGAGTGTTTTAGTCGGACACTTAGTCTTATTCATCCATATGTAAGCACTTGCTGTTACTTCCCTTGCACAGCCATTCTCTCAGCACACAAAACAAAACAAAACAAAAGACTAAAAAAAAAAAAAACAACTAAAAACATTTACGTGAATCAGTGCAGAAGGACTCAAAGATTGAAACAACAACATCAGCAAAATATCTGGGAGTTACCATCACCTCAGATCTGCAATGGAAAGAACACATGGACAATATAAGGCAACCAGTATCCTGAGCTTCTTTAGAAAGAACCTGAAAAACCTTCCAGTTTCACAAACACAAATTCACACAAGACCTTGATACGTCCCCACCTCGGATACTGCTGCTTCGTGTGAAACCCATACCAGTGATTAGAAACTCTAGGGAGAGCTGGAAAGCACAAGGTCTTCAGAGAAGAAGCCCCCCTCAGTCAAGTATTTCGGCCCTGAAACACCTTCGAGCTTCACAAACACAAGTGCATACAAGACCTTGATATGTCCCCACCACGGATACTGCTGCTTCATGTGAAACCCATACCAACTAGTAGGAACAGGTAAAGAACTTGGGACTGAAATGACACAGAGAAGAGCGGTAAGGTATATGATATATACAAACAGACCACATCACAAGCAGTGTCTTATTTATGCTTGAAGACCTGGAGTGAGACATACTTGAGACCAGACGACAGAAGATCCAACTGACAGTGCCGGCTCTAAAGGTCATCAACAGCATTGTGGACATAACAATATCTGACCAGCTGACTACTCGATACCAGCAAGCACAAGAATTATGGAAGCCATAGACAAATTCAGACATTTTTCATCAAGGCCAGAATGTTTTAAACTAAGCTTTTCAGTTCCAAGAACAGTTCCTCTTTGGAACCCCTTACCAACCACAGTTGCTGAGATTCCTTGCTTGGCATCCTTCAGTCAAACAGTAGCTCCACAAGCTATCACAGACTTTATTTACTATCCTCTTCCCAGAAGTATGGGTCTACAGATATTGGCCGGGGCTGTACTAGTTGGGTCTTGTCCCCAAGGCCGTTAGGGACCTCTATGGTAGTCAGATTGGCCTAACCGGAGATTCGAATGTATAAATTGCGATTCTTTCTTGCTCTCACCTGTCAGTGTTTCTGCTAAACCAAACTGGTTTATTTTCAGTATGATTTATTTAAAGTTACCTCATTAGTGTGCAACACAGTATAATCAATATTGTTGGCAGTGTTATATGATTAAGATTCAAGAATTAGCAGTCCCTTCTCACATGCATCTTGAATAGCTATAGTGCCCATGGTTTGGGTGCTTGGCATGGGGGTGGGGGGGTGAGGGGGGGGGGTTGCTGTCAATACAGGACCGTCTTTTGTTTTGCCGGCTTCAAGTCTTAAGTGCAGCAGGCGCCGCGCCTTTTCATCCGCCCACTCTTGTGTCAGTCAGTTTCGTAGGGTGGTGTGGTATTCGTCACAGCATTGATCAGTCGTCCAAGGAAGGTAAAAGGTGGCAGAATGGTTAAGATGCTCATCTCAGTGCCAATACAGTGTCCGTGAGGATCTCAGTGGGTTCGATTCCCGCAGCTCTCGCCCTTTCTCCAAGTTTGACTGGAAAAATCAAGCTGAGCATGTGTTCATTCGGACATAGACACAAGAATTCATCAGTGAGATATTAGTGTCTATGATTCAGATGAGATGAAAATTTGAGGCTCCGTGTGCAATACGCACTTTGCGCACTAAAAAAAGAACCCACAACAACAAAAGGGTTGTCCTTAGGCAACATTTTGTAGAAGAAATCCACTCAAGTGATGATGGAGTCTCCCCGTCGGTCCGACGGATGAGTAGACAGGCAGGCTTATCTGTCGGTGCGTGTCCTCATATGGTAGAAGAGGCCGATTCTAGATACGCAGCACTTCCCACAGGTGTTGCAAGGGAAAACGTCTCCAGAATTAAGTTGAGCCCTGCTTCCTTCGCTCACGCTTCTCCTTAATGGCCAGCGTTCTCTTGTTTTCAAACTTCTTTATGTCACTAGAGCACAGCATCCTCCAGCGAGAGCGGTCAATGGCATCAGTTTCCCAGGAAGCGATGTCTATGTCACAGGCTTTGAGGTTTGTCTTCAAGGTGTCCTTGAAGCGCTTGCAGGGTCTTCCAAGTTCACGGTGGCCTTCCTTCAGCTGGCCATACAAAAGTATCTTCGGGATCCTGCTGTCTGTCATGGGAACAACGTGTCCTGTCCAGTGTAGCTGGCACTGGATCAGCAGGCTTTCGATGCTGGGCAGGCTGCTCCTCTCTAGGACCTGGAGGTTGAAGACCCTGTCTTGCCAATTTATGCCGAGGATCTTTCGTAGGCATCTCTGGTGAAACTGCTCAAGTTGTTGAATGTGACAGCGATACGTCGTCCATGTTTCACAGCAGTACAACAAGGTGGTCAGCACAACAGCTCTGTAGGTTTTCATCTTGGTGCTGAGCCTGATGCCTTTGTTGTTCCACAGCCTGTTGAGTCTACCAAAGGCGGAGCTGGCCTTGGCGATGCGCAGCGTCACTTCTGCATGAAGGGTTCCGTTGCTGCATAGGGTGCTGCCCAGGTAGCAAAACTTGTCGGCTGACTTGATCTCTGCGTCACTGATCTTGATTGCGTGTGGGGGGGAGGCACTGGCGTTCTGTGAGCTAGCTGGTTGGTACATGGACTCAGTCTTGCTGACTGAGGCTGATGGTGTGTCCAAAGCGCCTGCAGGAGGTTGAGAACCTGTCCATAATGAACTGCATGTCCTCATGGGTGTGTGCAGCAAGCGCGCAGTCATCAGCGAAGAGGAACTCTCTCATCAGTGCCTC
The DNA here is from genome assembly GCF_041734735.1 of Babylonia areolata. Classification (NCBI taxonomy): domain Eukaryota; kingdom Metazoa; phylum Mollusca; class Gastropoda; order Neogastropoda; family Buccinidae; genus Babylonia; species Babylonia areolata. The sequence goes on from NC_134894.1 coordinate 40,814,452, forward strand.
AAACACCCTGGACCTGGCGTGGAGTCGCCGCAAGTTGAAAAGTTTTCCATCATGATCTGTGCGAAACTGAATGTAGATGCCCCGCTCACAGTCTTGGAAGGCGTCAATCAGCATGGCAGAGAAGAGAATGGAGAACAGTGTGGGTGCCAGGATGCAGCCCTGCTTCACTCCATTTACCACAGGGTACGGATCCAACATGTCAGTATTTTCCTGTACTCTCGTCGCCCGCATGCCATCGTGGAAAGACGCAATCAGCTGGATTAGGCTCTCTGGGCAGCCGAACTTTGAGGATGATCTTCCACAGACCATGGCGGTTCACCGTGTCGAAGGCCTTAGTAAGGTCTACAAAGACCATGTGGAGCTCCTTGTTCTGCTCACAGCACTTCTCTTGCATCTGGCGTACGGCAAACACCATGTCACATGTTCCCCTGCCTGAGCGGAAGCCGCACTGCGCTTCCAGTCAGGGATGACTGTGTTGGAGACATGGTCAACCAGTCTGTTCAGTATGATGCGGGCGAAGATCTTGCCGGCGATGCAGAGGAGATTCCACGGTGGTCATCGCAGAATGTTTTGTCTCCCTTCCGTTTGTAAATGTGGACAATAGAAGCATCTTTGAAATCCAGATAGACTGGAACAGGGCGGTCAGCTTGTCTGTCAGCACCTCGCCTCCATACTTGTAGATGAGTCAGCCACTCAAGTATACACACACACACACACACACACACACACACACACACACAACAGTAGGTGCTGCATGTCTTCAAGTACAGATATATAGTAGTAGTAGTAGTAGTAGTAGTAGTAGGGGCTGTGTCTGGTTACACCTAGACCGCGAGGTCTAATATTTGTCCCCTCTCAGTGGTTTTGGTATTGATTGTTTTTGTGTAGGTCGGTCGTGCCTAATGGGGTTTCTACTCATCATAGCCATAAAATAGTTCTTCTAGCTGGGGCAGTTTGTCAATCAGGTTCTTGAACTCATTCACAGATTTTGCAAATTAAACTGATTGAGGTAGTGCATTCCAGGGTTTAACGACTCTGAAAGAAAATGTGAATTTGCGCTTATTAGTTCTGGCATGCATTACAAACAATTTTCCTGCAGAGTTTCTAGTGTCGGACATTTACAGGTGCATAGGAAAACAAAGAGTGCAAATCAACATCATCATAACCGTGGAAAATTTTAAACATCTGTATAAGATCACCTCGTAGTCGTCTACCCTTCAGTGAATAAAGGTTAAAAAAATTTAGTCGGTCATGATAATTCATTTCTTTGCATTCCTTCAGCAGTCGAGTTGCACGCCTCTGGACTCTTTCGATTAGGATGGATTGCCTCTTTAGGCTTGCAGGACCCCAAATAACGTTTGCATATTCCAGATGTAGTCTCACAATAGTCTTGTACAGTTTTGTGAACGTGTCTTTGTCTAATAATGTAAAGGCTCTCCTTACCATTCCTAGTACTTGGTTTGCCTCACCAACAATTCGATTTATGTGCGGGTCAAAATTAAGATTTTCATCAAACGTAATACCCAAATCTTTTTCTTCGTTACATCTTGTAATCTTTGGAACATTTTTACCCATATATATATATATATATATATATATATATATATATATATATATGTGTGTGTGTGTGTGTGTGTGTGTGTGTGTGCACTAAAGGCTGACGAAGCGCGTTGGGTTATGCTGTGGTGTAGCAAATATGGATTTGTCCGAAGGCAGTGACGCTTCCTTGTGAAACTGAAACTGGATACTGCTTCCGGGTCACATGTGACTTCCGACCTATACACTGTAGTAGTAGTAGTAGTAGTGTTTCATTGCATAGTTTCAGTTTCTGTTTCAAGGAGGTGTCAAAACGTATTGCCACACTTTTGTTAAGAAGGTGAGCAAAATTGACTGTTTGATCGTCATGTACTGGTTTCCACCCCCATAACCCAATCTTCTCCCCACCCTCTCCACCCGCGGCGGCGTGTCTGATTTTGCTGTGCAACTCAGAATCACAGAATTATTCGGCTAGAAGCCTTTTGCCCTCATAATAATGTCCATTAATGTGCTTTTGGGTCACTATATAGTGAAATGTTCCAAGGTTTAATCAGGCATAGTGTATACAACATTTATTTCTGACTCAATAAAGATTTAAATCGATGAAAAATTACATGGTCCTTAAAATTTGTGTCAGTTTTGTTTTTGAAGGCGTTTACTGATGTGATGATGCATTGATGGTGTCAGAGGAAAGGTTATTCCACAGATTAATGATACGATTAGTAAAAAATTTGTGGAACTGGTAAGTGTTGTCTTGTTAAATTTGAAGTTGTGCCCTCGAGTCATCAAATTTAGCCAAGGTAAATAGTGTGCATGATATAGAATAAATTCTAGACTGGGCTGTTTAGATAGAGCTAGACGCTCCTCATAACTATTACTAAGGTCTCCAGTACCAGTTTTCCACTTAGTAAATCTGTGTTGAACGCCTTCAATCATATTTATGTGCTTTTTTAAGGAAAAAGGAATCACACGTGAGCCCTGAAGGCTTTTCCTCTTGTTATATTGATTGTTTATTGGGAGGGGGGAGGGTAGGGGCTGGGGGGTGGGGGGAGCGCTTGGGGAGGGGGAGAGTGCCTTATTTTCCATGTTCTTTATCAAGCCATACATCGGTCTCAACTATTCGAGATCAGGCCTGTCTCAGGCACATTCTGTCACAGTAGGTATGACTATCCACAGAGAGCAATCTGTGTCGAACGCCATCCAGCAGTGGTGTAGTGAATACTTTTGTTGACCATAGACCTCATAATCGTGTCACTCTATTATGTGTGTGCGTGTACATGTGTGTGCACACACATTCATGTGTGTCTGTGCATGTGTATATGTTGGTAACTGTCCATGCAAATACAAAATTATAAACTTTGTTGTTTTTCATAAACTTGTTCATTTGTACAGTCTTTCATGAGGAAAATAATAGACAAGGTCAAGACATTGTAGGCCAACTGGGATGTGCCTGGTGTTGTAATTTAAATTGAATCAAGATTTTGAAGGTTTAGGTTTGTAACCTGGAATATACATTAAGCATTGTTCTACATTAAATAGTCAAATTACTGTATTATGTGAATTTATGATGATGGTAATGCTGATGTGATCATTCACAGTGATTATGTAAAGGAGGATTGACTAAGTAATCCATAGCAGCATTCAGGTTTGGGCTTGAAAATGCACGTCTGACTTTGAAAATTAAAGATCTGTCATTCTGTGCACCTCATGCATGCTCTCTCACACTCCTTCATATGAAGATACTGACAGTATCATTATGATGATAACAGTGCTGGCATTGTGATGTGATAACAATATACTGACAATCATGATGAAATAGATCAAAAAGAGTTAAGAATGGCCACCGAAGACAACAACATTGCAAGCAATCACCGGGAACAGGAAGAACCCGGCCAAACAGATAACCGTGATGTCAAGAACACCATGGCAGCATCGAAGGGAAAAAGCAGTTTGAGAGACAGGTGGAAAGACCCAGTGTACAGGAGAAATGTCTGGCGTACAATTTGGCTGGGAGCAACATTTTGGGGTGTGGTGAGTGTTTTGTGGTGGATATCTTTTGTTTCTTTCAGTCCTTTGTCTGAGATATATGTTAGAAAAGTAGAAAAGTTATAGCCTTTTCCCTCCACAAATCTTGTGAACTGACACTCTCCGTGCGTCCTTAATGTTTCATTCACTCTCATAGAGGAATAAAAATAAAGAAAAAAGAAACTTAAACATTGTTGTCATAGCTGGCTAATGACATGATCTTATGTCTCAATGGAAGTAGACAGTCATTCAATGAAGCTATGGATCAGGCTCTGTTCAGGTTAGCAGAAACATGCTTGAAAAATACTATGTAGATAAAAAGATAAAACACAGTTTGGATTTGTAGCTGGAAAGATTGTCAGAATCAGATATAAGAGAAACAAAAACTTCATTTGAGATCCAGGTGTTTACAAATCTGGGGAATTAAATTCTCAGTCATATGCTTTATCAAATGGGTTTATGTGTAGACAATGGCTGTTTCTTGGCCTGTCTGCTGTATCCTGCACTGACAGTGCGTTGTACACCTGCTTGTATGGGGATATGTGGACAGCAGCTACTTCATAGCCTGTTTGATGTGTGTCCTCCTGAAGCGATCAGCATAATCCATGATGCACAAACTACCTTGGTTGGGACTGACATGTGCAAAGGCTAGAAACCATCCTCGCCAAGCGGGGACCAGCCTACACAGCTTATGCCAGTCTTGTTTGGTGCAACAGCAGAGCTATCAATGAGTGTCTGTGTTTATAATCCATCATACACAACCCCCCTTGGTAGCGGTCGACATAAATAAAGGCTTGTAACCATCCTCCGTGAGTGAGGGTGCCAATCTGGTATCAGTAATGGCAGAGCTATCAAGCAATATATCTATGGTATCCAAGAAACAACACAGGTAACATATACTCAGATAATGAACTGTGATGCATCATACAACAGGTATCCCATTAAGGGAGCTAAAACTGAAATCAGTTATGTGAACTAAAACTCGCACCAGCCGAATGACACAAGCTGTGAAGTTAGCGAAGCCCAGATAGTTAGCACACACATTCAAATCATGATTCTGAGGTTGCCTCCTCTAATGGGTAGAACTTTATTTGGGATCCAGGAGTTTACATATTTGGGGAGTTAAATTCTCTATTTGTCAATTGACACTAACAGCATTGTCAGAGTGAATTACTGGGATAAGCTGTTCACAATGAAAAGGATTTTAACTTAATGGAATAAAAGACACTTAAAAAGTTTAGGTTATATTATATGGACATTTGTTTAAGTCTTTTCAAAGATTGTGCATCTTTTGATTCATCTACCTGATCCACAAGCTGATTTTCTTATCAAACTTGAAACTGAATTGTACTAATTTTGTAATAAACTGGGTTTTTTTTGGGTTTTTTTAAAGGGTGTATGACGTTTCTCTCAGACTGTGCAACAGTGTCTTTTTCTCAGATCCTGCAAGTTGTGCATTTCTCTCAGGCTGTGTACGAAATGCCTCTCTCAAATCCCTTTCTGGCAGTTTGTGTAAAATAATGCCTCTCAGGCTCAGCTGTATCTTGCTGTCAGACACTACAAAAGGTGTCTTTCTCTCAGATCTGGTGAGACGTGTCTTTCTCACACACCATGAAATATGTTTCTTTCTTTTTGAATCTGCAAAATGTCTTTCTCTTGAAATCTACAAGATCTGTCTTTCTCTTGGACACTACAGGATGTGTCTTTCCCTTGGACTATGCAAGATATATGCCTTTTTCTTGGACAGTGAAGATGTGTCTTTCTCACAGTTTGCAAGATGCATCTTTCTCACAAACTCTGTGATATATCTGTTTGTTTCAGATTCCTCAAGCTGTGCCTTTCTCTTTGACTCTGCAAGAGATGTCTTTCTCGCAGATATTGCAAGATGTTAGACACATCTTGCAAGACCTGTTTTTTGCGGGGTTTTTTGTTTTGTTTTTTATCACTGAGATCTGTTTTTCACCCAGACTCTATGAGATGTGTCCTCTCAGTCTCAGCAAGACATGTCTTTCCTTCTGTCTCTGTAGGATCTGTCTTTCTCTCTTACCCTGCAAGAGATGTTTTTATCAAACATTGCAAGATATGTCTAATTCTCTCAGACTCTGCATGATCTATTTCTCAGACTATAAGATGTATCTTTCACCCACACCCTGCAAGTTGTCTTTTATTTAGATTCTGTAAGGTCTGTCTTTCTCTCAGACTCTACAAAATATATCCATCTCTTAGACTTTACCAGGGGTATCTTTCTTTATTTCTGTGTTGTTTTGTGCAGGGTTTTGCTGTGGGACAGCGGGGCCCAGCTTTTCTGGATATTCAGATCATCACACAGACTGATGTAGAACAGGCCTCCTTCTTCTACACAGCAAGTTCAGTCGGTTATCTGGTGGGATCGCTGGTGGCTGGAGTGATCTACGACAAGCTCAATAAGTCGCTGCTCCTTCTGCTGTCTGTGGTTGGTTTGGCAGTGAGCACAGCCATCCTGCCATGGTGTTCCCTCTACAGTCTGATGATCACCATCCATGTTGTTTCTGCTCTTTTTGCTGGGGCCCTCGATACAGGTCTGTGAGTTGTGATAGTGTCACCATGTGTGTGCATGTGTGTACATCTGTTCTCATGCTGGAATCAGATGCCTTTTAAACCCATTAAGTAATCTAGGAATTCCTCCGTTGTTATTCACTTATTGTCAATATTACTGTTATTTTGTGTGGGGCAAGGGACTCTGCTGCTGTGGGTGCATTGCTCACTCTTGTAAAGAGGGCGATTTTTGTTCCCATCTGTGAATTTTAGGGTGTTTGTTTTGCTTATATGGTGAGTTTATGTTCTCCCGTGCATGCATTTGACTATGTTGAACTGAAGTACTTTTTACAGCCTATTAATGCAGGCATATTCAGGGATTCTGATTGAGCTCTGTCATAATTGTTGAAGTGGTTTCAGGAATGGTAAGAGTTAAACATTGTCATCCTGTTACATTTGGTCTGTTCAGCATAATTAGTGATATTAATCACTGCATAAGTCTCCGATGGATTACAAATCATACCATAGCTCAGCATGGTGCAGCCGGGTCCGCTCTGATGTCACCGCCTTTGAGAAGGCACTTAACTCACCTTGCACCAGCTACACCCCTGTCTGCAGTGCCACCGACATTCCAGTACCGGGATTGGACTTATTAGTCATCTACAGACCCACCCAGTGTGATGCTCAAATTCCTTAACCAGCTGGTAGTTGAACTGAATAGTTTGACTTGGAATTGTTTTTGAATTATCTCAATGAAGATTTTTTTTACCCTCCTATTCTTATCTCAGTTAAATTTATCATTTTGTTGCACAGTAAGTTGAATTAACTTGGTCCTACTGTTGCACTAGCTGAAAGCAGCATTGGTTGAATTCTGCTGCTGGATAAACTGAATGAAGAGATGACTTTACTCCATTGTTAAATTAACTGAATGAAGAGTTGACCAAAGTATGTGACTGAACAAATCGAAGAAAGAAAATTTTGTTGTCTTGTTTGTAACTCTGCAAATGAACAGAGCAGAGAGTTTGTCATTCCACAGTAAAGAAAGATGTTGGATATTGGGGATATTACAAAATGGACTCATTACATATAATCATCAGTGGGCAAAAACTTGGAAGCAGAAGAAAGAAAGACAAGAATGTGTTTGATTCTATACATGCATTTACATTTCTGAAAGTGAATGGTTATCTGTGTACTTGAATGCTCTGTAAATATGGCTTTTGTTTTTAAAAAAGATTAACCAGCTAATTTTTGACTCACTTGTGTAAACAAAGTGAGTCAATGTTTTAACCCGGTGTTCGGTTGTCTGTGTGTGTGTGTGTCCGTGGTAAACTTTAACATTGACATTTTCTCTGCAAATACTTTGTCAGTTGACACCAAATTAGGCATAAAAATAGGAAAAATTCAGTTCTTTCCAGTCATCTTGTTTAAAACAATATTGCACCTCTGGGATGGGCACAAAAAATAAAAAAGAAGCTAAATTATATGCAAACTGCATTGACTTATATTTTTTTATTCTCTAAACTTGGTACTTTGATCTGATATTCTGACACAACAACAAGAGCAGTCATTATTATCATTTTTTGTTCAAACAGGAACTTCTTTTGCTAAGCATGGAAGTTATATTTATTTTGCAAATGTTTTGGTGCAGATAGTAAAAAAGGGAAATTAATCTGTAATTAATGCAAGGGGACTTAATTTGCTTTAAACTGATCTTTCTCATCTTAAACATTACATTTTGAAATTATACTCAATAGATAAAAAGCTTGTGTGTTTTACTCTAAGTGTACAGGGCTTTCACTATGTTCATTCGCCCAAGTGGTCTTTTTCGGAAAATACTAAAATCAATACGACGAGTGGACTTTATAGATCTATTGGCTGAGCCCTGAAGGTCATGGGCAAAAATCATTTGCGTACACATATTTATACACATTCAAAGCGCGTGCTCATATTCTTCGCGAACACGAAGGACGCCATTTTGTTTCAAGTTGTTGACCTGCCCATTCAATCCTATATTCAATGGACAATAAGCGATAACATGTGATGGAAAGTTGGAGAAGGAGACCGTTAAATATTTTTTCAGAGAAAGATTTGTGAACGCCTCATCACTTACTGGATTATGCCCCAAACTGCCATAAAAATATCCACAGAATCAGTCGGAATTCACAGTTAAAAATAATAAACGATGTGAGTTAATAACCTTGAATTGATCGGAAACGTAAAAATTTCCAGTCTTGACTTTTCTCAAAATGAAGTCCTTTTCACTTCATATACGTTTAGAAGTACTTGTACTTGGCTCTACGTGTTATTAGTTTAATGAAATACTCAATTTTCATATCAACTTTAAAACTATAAAACTAGAATGAACATAAAAGAGAAATTGAATTGACCGTGTCAACCGGGTGTAACTAACTGAAACTTGTACATCTATCTAGATCCAGAGAAAACGGCTAAATGTTGCAGTGTGATTGCGGTGATAGCCACGTCTCCTTTACCGCAGACTTAAAAAGAATTTTTGATTGCCCTTAAAGATTTTTTGAATGCCCAAGATACACCAGAACAATATGATTTAAACAGGGTTCTCACTGCGAATACCGCAATCGATTTATCGCCCTTCAAAAAAGCATGTTTAAATATTATATTTTTGAACATCAGTTAAGGAGCGACAATAGTGTAATGGGTAAGACAGTTTCTTCTCACCCGAACATGCGGAGTTTCGAATCTGCCATTAGGACTTTTTTTTTCTTTTAACCCGAAGCTTTATAATAACAAATACAGAACACATTTTAACGATTAGATTTTTTTTTTTTTTTAAGTGTATCACAAGTGAGTCTTGAAGGCCTTGCCTCTCTTGTCTTTGTATAAAACAAACCAGTTTTTTCTGTACATGTTTCAGCGGGTAATGCTGAGCTGCTTCGCATCTGGGGGTTGGAGGGGGAAATGGCCATGCAGTTCATCCATTTTGCCTTTGCCCTGGGAGGTGTCGTCAGTCCCCTTGTCACCGAACCCTTCCTGACGCCTAATCCAGAGGACGACATAGACATCACTACCATTGCCACAACATCATTGGCCATGGACAATGTCACCATTGCGTCATACCCTACATCAACCCCTGATGTCATGAACAATTCAACTGCTGTTCCCTTGCCTCTAACCACTGACGTTCATTACGCGTTCTTGATCTCTGGAGGGCTAATACTTCTTATAGCTATACCGTTGACTGTGCAGTTGTTCTCTGACAGGTCTCAGAAACGGAGACAGGACAAACAGGATGAAAAGAAAGACGTCAAACAGCCATTGCCTTTTGGGTTGTTTTTGTTTGTTATGAGCATTTTGTGCATATTTTACTTTTTGTACTCTCCTGTTGAGGACACATTTGCGTCCTTTTTGACAACATTTGTTGTCAAACAGCTGCACTGGAGCAAATCCAAAGGAGCGCAGGTTACTGCGTTATTTTGGGCCTCGTATGCAGGGGGTCGTTTTCTGTGTATCTTTATTGTTCGGATTTTAACTTCTGTGAAACTGCTGGTTCTCAGCTGTGTGTCAGTGTTTTTTGCCATACTTGCTATGCTGCTTTTCTCAGCACACGGTATTGATGTTGGCATCTGGGTGTCAACCATCTTTACTGGTGTTTCCATGGCATCAATTTTCCCAACTGGCTTCACGTGGGTAGACGATGAACTGGTGCGCGTGACTGGGCGTGTAACTTCCAGCATCATTATCGCTTCTAGCGCGGGAATGATTGTCAACCCTATCATTGTAGGCTACCTTATGCAAGAGCTTACCCCTATGTGGTATGTCTACCTCCTCCTCATCGAGTCTGGTCTGTCTCTGGCTGTCTTTTTCTTCTTGCTAGCACTGTCCCGCCTCTTCCTCAGGAAACATTATGATATTCGCAGGACACAGACACCGGAATTTGTGGTTTCCAGTTTAGCCGTTGAAGAGAATAGGTCAAGAACAGTAGACTGTAGGGCATGAAGGATGAGTAAACAGCTACAGCTGGCAGTGTAACTGTTATACAGGAGGATAAAAAGGAAGAAAAATAAAAACAGTCAACACACAAAAATGAACTAGAAGGAAACAAAAAGAGCTGCACAAACAAAGAAACACACACACACACACACACACACACACACACACACACACACACACACACACACACATTGCAGTGGTACGACCAGGTGCATGGAACAGATTATAATGACTGCAAGAATGGCAATGAAGTACTTGAAAGATGAGAATACGACTAAACAGAGCAGGCAAATATAAAAACATTAAATGCTTGCATATGAACCACCTTACAGAGAGAATCAGGATGATTTTATTTTAGATCATAAATAAGAATGCGCAAAATGTCCAAAGTAAGAATTGTGAAATAAAGTCAGTTGCCGTGTTTTGTAATTTGTACTCATTATGCTTTGAAATGGACTTTGGAGGATTCTCATTGTTAAAGAGTATTTGTTGGTTTGGACATTTTTTAAAAAGGTTTATGTATCAATGTATGTACTTATGAGAAAGTGTGGGTTGGTGGGTGTATGGTTGTGAAAGCAGTTGTTCATCTCTTGTTTTATTCAGTTTAGCTGCATCAGGACTGACGGTTTAGAGATTTTGAATTTTGAAAAATGGAAAAAAAAGTCAAAATTGACTGAATATTTAATTATGTTTTTTGTTGTTGTTGTTTTTTATCATCATATGCATGAGTATTTTTCATTTTGATTCTTTTTCACTCACAATACTTTGCCAGGTTATGTGTAATACTTTGGATAAAATGAGAATGGTGTTGTTTTTTTCTCTTGTTTTAGTTATTTCTTTCTTTTCTACTTCTTCCATGATATCCTTTCATTTCTAAGGTCTTTTTTCTTTTCTTTTCTTAAATTTAACAGTAATAAAATACACAAAATGGGTTTTCTTCTTCTTTTTAATCATTTTTGTTTATTTTTAGTTTTCTTATGAGGCAACATTTATTTTCCTCTTCTTCTCATATTTAATTTGTCTTTCTCTCTCTCTCTCTTATCATTTCTCTTTTCTGTTTGAGTAGTTTTTTCTTGAGTTTGAACCATGTCAAAATTATCATCACTTAAACATATATACATGCATCTGGTACCGCATTCACTTTCTTTTCTATTGGCCAGCTTCTTTGTCAGTTTATTATCAATTCCTCAAATTTAAATTACATGTATATTAATTGTTTCTATTGCTAAATTGTTTTTCTGTTGTTGTTGTTTTTTGTTGTTGTTGTTGTTGTTTGCTGTTTTCTTCATGTCATTTCCTTCAGATAAATTTATTTCAATAAACCTTTTTTAAATTTTTTTTTATTTCTCTCTCTCTCTCTTGTATTAAAGTCGTATTACTTATGCATTTCAGAGATGAGTTTACTTTATTTTTTAATGTTCTTGACTTTTTTATATAGGTCTTTAATCATACTATCATGTATTCTATTTTAAATCTTCTTGTGAGAATTAGAGGAACTGTGAGTGTTTATGGCTTCTATTACTTATACTGCTTGAATATTGGTCTTCTTTTTGTTCTGGGTGTAGATTGTTGTTCCAAGACAATCTATTTGCTGGATATACACAAGTTTGTAGCTGGATACACATATGCATATTTAATCTTGGGTGTTTGGGCATTGTTATGTAAGTTTTGGAAGTTGTTGTGTGTTTTTGTTGTGTGTTGAAGCTTTGCATTTGTGAGCTTAACTTGAAGCAGTGCCTGGTGTATTGTAAATGTTTTGCTACATGCATATGAATTTGTTAGTGATTGTTGAATTTTCTGTATATTTCTATTTTATGTTACCCCACCCCACCCCCTCAACATTTTTTCCCCCTCTTTTTGCCAGGTATCTATTGCCATTTTTTCATGCTTGTTTGAGTTTGTGTGGTGGTGGTAGAACTTACCAGCAAAGACCCAATATTGTACTAACAAGAATTTGTATTGTATCACTCTTTTGTCACAAAAGATTTCTCTGTGTGAAATTTAGGCTGCTCTCCCCAGGGAGGGCATGTGGCTGCACTGAGAGCGCCACCCTTTTTTCTTTTTTTTTTCTGCCTGCAGTTTTGTTGGGTTTTTTTTTAGTGTGTTCCTATCAAAGCAGATTTTTCTACATAATTTTGCCAGAGACAACACTTTTGTTGCGATGGGCTGTTTTGCTTGTGCTAAATGCATGCTGCACACAGGACTTTGGTTTATCATCTAATCCAAATGACTAGCGTCCAGGCCACCACTCAGTGTCTAATTGAGGGGGAGAAAATTGTTGGATTTGAAGCAGTTTGCTCAGATTCACTCACTTCCTAGGCAGACAGGTTACTGCTGGGTCAACACTTTACTACTCAGATGTCAGACGGCATTATAGTCATATATAATTGTAAATAATTTCTGGTTTTGCTTGTTTGGGTTCTGTTTTATGGATGATCAATGTGATGTTTAGATTCTTTTTTGTACTTACAGCTACAAAGAGAGATGTGTGACTGATACTGAAATGCTTTTCATGTGCAGATTTGTATTGAACTGGATCATGGATATAGTCGCCATAGAGTTAGAGCATTGGATTCTTGCCTGAATGTTTTGTGTTTGATCCGCAGTATTTAATTTATTACAAATACTTTATGATTATTTTAGACTTTTAATGATTGCACAAATGTGATAAAGTTTGCTAAAAGCCCAGTCATTTTTTAACCATGATCTTATTTAAATTCAATTATGGTAATTGTTTATCAGTGTTACGGAGTGCCACAATCTAATTTCCTCTTCCAGGGGAGTTCAAGTGCTTCTGTTTATTTGCACGTGTTTTTTGTACTGGTCAGTGAGCTTTTTTTTTCTTTTTTTTCTTTTTTGTACTGGTCAGTGAGTATATTTTTCTCTGCCCAGTTTAAGTGGCTAGCGACACACAGTCTGTCACAGAGGCTTGGAAGGAAAAGGTCTCGCTGTTGGTGCTCTGTGGTTCTGGCTACAGGTAATTACATATTATTTTTCATGAGAGTTTAAAGATATAGTTTGTCTCTTTGTGTAAGCATGTTTATGTACTGTTAATATGGTTAATATTTGTTATGCATATTTTGGTGGAACTATGCTTTGCGATATATTGTGTAAACTTGGCTACACCGCAAATTGACCAAAGGATTGTTCTCTGTACATATAATCACTAGCATGAAGAGCAAAGGTAGTATAGAATTATGCTATCTCTCTATTTCTAAATGTTGAGAAATGTGGCCATGTTTTTCATAACCTGGGAATCATTGTTAAATATTCTGTTCACCTTGTTCACCAGATAATGAATAAACATTTCCCTCTTTTTGTGTCATGTAAGCAGCATGGCGGTCCTGACGCACAGATAATGAATAAACATTTCCCTCTTTTTGTGTCATGTAAGCAGCATGGCCTTAATGAGAAATTGATATTTGATAATTGGAGAGTCCGTAGATATTCTGATATAATTATTTGAACTAATGTAAGTAGGGGTATGAATGGAAAAGGATGAATTAAGTGAAAGGGGAATGTGGAAATTTTATAGAGAGCACATATCTTACGGGTCTTAATACACCGTCCCGGAGTTCTGGGGCAGACGCAGAGACAGCCCAGTCCGAGGAGACGGGATCAACCCACTGTCCGAGGAGACGTGGTAACGGCCCAGTCTGGGGAGACTGGAGCAGGTTGAGACCTGGCTGTGGTCTGTTGAGGCTGGTGCAGCCTCGAGACTACAGGCATCTTGAAGACTAAGACACATCCAAAAGAACCAGGAAATTTGTGTGTGCAGCACAAGACCCGAGGTGATATGTGTGTTGACTGTTTAGTTCATGGGCCCTCAAAAACATTGAACAGAAGTCAGCATTCCCCAGACTCAAATTGGATGTCTGCGTTTGTGTGTGGGTGTACATGTGTATATTATTTGCTTATTAAGCAGAACAATTTGTGAATATTTTTTTGTTAAATTATATAGGCTCAGGGGCAATACTTTGTGTCTGTTTTGTTTACGGAAGAGTGCGGGAGATAGAGACTGAACTCGCATGTGAATGGTTGTTGCCTCCCTTTTGTCTAGTCTGTCCTTCACTCTCTTGCGTAACAATCAGCATCAACATTCTGATTGATCTAACATCCTAACACAAAACTTGCTTTGTACTCCTAGTTATTTTCATTTTGACATGTGATATAAGGAATTTCTGAAATTTATATTCTTCATATTTGGTAAAGATGATTCCAACTTATAAGGAGTTGTAAATTGTTTTGAAATTTATATTCTTCATGTTTGATAAAAATGATTCCAACTTGCTTTATAAAAAGGTTATTTCTTTAGCACGTATTGTGAAATACAAAATATGATGGTTGATTACATATGACATTGTTACATTTTTATATAAATGACCTTATGACTTGTTTTTCCTTCTTTTTTTTTTAAGCAAATGAGTAAAGGAAGATGAGTGATCAACATCTCTTCTTTGTAAAAAATGACATTGCAAGGAGGGAGAGACAGACAGACAGAAACAGAGTTGAAAAGTTAGGGAAGAAATGAGACGGGAAGAATGGGGAGGACTGAATATCAATTTGGTATCATATACTGTACCATGTCAAACTGATGCAAACCAGGCCCATCTGTTTGCTCTTCTCGGCCAAAATTTATCGCGGCAACTCAGTGATACAACATCTTGCCATTAGACGGCCGTCTGCTAGCCAGTGAAATGACGTTTCAGGCAGTGGGTAAGCAATCATTCTCAGTGGCCACCATTTTTCAGATAAGTGACATTATCGATTTGCTCTGTCTTTGCCAGCCTGTTATGTATTAGAAATGTTATTTTCATGCAGGTTTGTTGTTTGTTGCAGCTTTCCGGGACGTTTTCGTCTCGGGATTCACTCTCTGCTCTCCTTTGGTTGTTACAGACTGTTCCTGACTTTCTTCTACTTACAGACTTGCCGCAATACTTGGGAATAACTTGTCCCAATTGCGGAGCATCGCTAACCATTCCGGCGATAGCTGAACCCTTGAGGTTGGGATAGTCCTCTCACAGGAGACTATCTCTGGTCCTGGGACCCACAGGTTCTCCCGTCTGTTATTGGGCCAGTGCGTCTTTGTTGACACATTGAGGTGGAACAGCTCAACAGCTAGAACTCCTAACACAGTCAAGAAGGGGACTATAGGGGATTGGAGTTTGGGCCAGACCCCACGTTATCCCAAGTGGAGGATCGTTTTGTTGAGGGATGTGCCTCTACTGTGCCTGTGGTTGTGTGGAGATGGCCTTTGAAAAAAACAAAAAAACATAGATATGTATACAGATATATATGTTCATACATATTTATATTTCTCTCTCTCTCTCTCTCACAGCCAGTCTTATGTTATAGGCCAGACATGATGTCACAGTGGGGCACGCATGATTTAGCCCTCTATTCTCTGTTCATGGACAGGCTGTCAGTGGTGGCAATGCTTTCTCTCTCCATCCCTCCCATGCTGAGACCCCTCCCCACCTCCCTCAGTGGGGGCAGACACCTATGGCCTTCAGGAGGGCCACACTCATGCTCTCCCCAGGTCAAGTCACCCCAGTATCCCTACGGGAGGGGATGCGGGGCGCATGGCACCCACCTGCTTGTCAGGTGAAGCTGCTGTCTGTTGGGTCTCCCCTGCTGGGATAGACATGCACGTGTCAGGCGGTCCCGCTATCCGGCCGGTCTCCCCTGCTGGGGGAGGCATGTGTCAGGCGGTCCCAGGACACCCGGGTCAGGACAGGTTACTGGACTTCCCACCGACCTGGACAAGTTTTTTCTTCTTTTTTTCCCCCCTTCCTAAAAGTCCATGTGCCAGTGAGCCCTTGGGATGGGCTCACAGAATGGTTGGCACTCACGGGCAGATCCCCCCATTCTACCCATACAGGGGTTCACACTGGCACACTCTGGGCTGCCGGGAGGGCCAGGGATGACCCCAGGTCCTATCCTCCCCGGATTCATCCCAGTACCCCTTACCCTACACATTTGGTGCTCAACTGCGGATGCCCACCACATCACCTGGAGTAGCCCACTGGTTTGGTCAGGGAAACCTTTCTGGTCACCAACGCATCCCACTCGGGACATAGCACATCTGGGTCTGCCTACCCTGGTGGGGAAAGCTTGCACTTTCTCCTACCTCAGCCTTAGGTAGTCGGGAGAACAGTAGGCCTTACTGCCTTCCAGCACGCATGTGTTCCCACCTCTTTTCATGACGTGCTACTTGAGGACCTTGGCTCCCTCACTCTCACGTGGCTGAAGATGTTCTCCCGACACTTCTGGGTGGCACCCATGGGTTGATTCCCCAATTGGGGTTCACCCTGTGGCCACACTGGGCGCAGCGGAGGGCTAGGCCCTCTCCCTACCCTGATTTCAGCCCAGCCATGTGGAGGGACTGAGTATTTCTCGGTCATGACAACATCCACGCTCATCATGACCTCCCTTTTGGGTCCTTGCACATCCGGACCCTCATCAAGAAAGCCAAGAGTTTCCGCAGCCCCTTGGGAGATGACAGGGTGTTTTCACACCTGGTATGTTCTGGGCTCAGTTGCGGACCTGCCTCCCAGGTCTCAGCCCAGCATGTTTTGCCCCCAGTATTTTTCTCCACCAGGACTCGATTGCAGCCCAGTGTGGAAGTACTGAGCACTTGTGGGTCAGGGTGACCTCTACAGCTGCCAGCACCTCCCTTGTGGGCACCTGTACCACCATGGGAGGGAATACTGCAGGCGGGACCCTTGCTTGTGCATCAGGTGACAGCGCACATGTGCTTCGGGTAGCTCCGGCTTGTCCTCGTCTCGGTCGGCCCATGGTCCCAACACCTAATTTGGACGGGACCTATGGGGCCACTTTCTCCCTTGCTGGAGTTCCCAGTACCAGGGGGGTCAGTTGCCCTTCATGGGGTCAGTCGCCCTCCAAGGGTGATTTTTCCTTTCAAACCTAATGCAGATGCACCAAAGGTGCATGCTTGGATGCTACAAGGCCTGGGTAGAACTCCTCATCCTCTCCCTCCTGAACTCTGCCACACACCTCTTCTTGGGCGCCATGCACCAAAGTGTTTGGCTGTGAACACCCACTCTTTAGTCAGGGCAGTCTCCATGGTCACATGCACCCCCCTCAGGGACGCTTTCCCTTTGGGGTCCCCTTAAATGGGGTTCAGGGTCTCTATCGCCTCCCTCTAGGGACTGACCGCTTCTGGGTCACCCAGACAAAGTCAGTGAAGCTTGCGGCTTCTTTTTACCACTCGCTCCTGCATTGTGGAGATTGATGGGTGTTCATGCCTTCTGTGCTTGCATGGGTCCCTTCCTAACAATCTCAGGAGGCACACAGTGTCGAGATTGTCACAACCCTCGTGGGCGTTGCTGGACCTGCGGTCCATGGGCTCTAGCTCTACAGCAGGCATGAATCAGCAGGTAACTTTGATTTGCTCACTCTTCTACGCACCAGGCTGCACACCCAAATCTGGAGACCCCCTTGGGTATATCCAGGCGTGAGGGAACCCTGCCCAATATGGTCTGGGAGGTCCATTTTGAACGCTGGGGCTGACCCTGCCCTCATGGGTCACTCCGCCATCAGCCTTCGGAATCTGACAGTGTGGCTGCACGCCTGACAGTCAAGGCAGATGCCACTACCAGCCAGCACATCAACTCCATGCTTGCCAGAAGGGCCGCCGTGATCTATCTCTCTAACAACCCAGAGAAGAAAAGGCTGCCTCATGGTCAATTCCCACCCAGCAGCACTTTCTCGATGACTGGGTTATGTTGCGGCTAGAATTGGGGTGCATGCTGTTTCGGGCAGAAGATTCCTCCTCCTCTGTGACCCGCTCCTCTTTCTTATGTACCCAAGTTAAAGGAGCATGACAACATTTTGACGATGGGGATATCTCATGGCGTCAGGTTCATGTGGAGGGATTGAGTAATCCAGTCCTCTGCCCTCCTGTGTGGTCATTCCAGTGCACCCCATCCTCTGCCGACAGTGGGGCTGGCAGGGGTTTCCAGGTTCAGTTCAGAGTTCGGTTCCTCTAGGTAGGTACCTTCTCACCTGACTCCACTTGGCACAGTCGCAGGCCTTGTGTACAATTCACACATCCAGATTTCGGGAGCTGTGCACACAACAGGGATTGTCACAACAAAAGGGAAATTGCGCTCTCTCCCTTAGCCAGTCCTCCGACTTCTTAGGGACAACATTTGCCAAACGATCCATAAGGGTCGGTCAGGGGTTTCAGTGTTCAGTTCACGGTGCACAAAGACAAGGCTGGTCTCAGAGGGTTTAGCCCAGAGTTATGCACATTTGGCAGATTGGTTCCTGGAAATACATCACAAGGCTGGTCTCAGAGGGCTTAGCCCAGGGTCATGCACATCTGGCAAATTGGTTCCTGGAAATACATCAGCAATAACTTATCTACCCCCCCCCCCCCCAACCCTTCCCATTTCTGGCTCAGGGGCTCCCACTGACCCCATACTTCAAGGGGCATTCTTCACGATGCATCCTCGTGAGTAATGGGGAGCACACTCGGGCTCACGCCTTGCAGCCGTGATTGGGTCGTTACGGGAGCCAAGTGAAACTTTACTCTTCTGGAGCTTGCAGCAATTCGCTGGACTTGTCTCCATTCTACTTGGGTGGAAGCCATCCAGAACATGTGGCGTTCACGGGTAACACTACTGTCGTGTACGCTGGGGGAGGGAGGGGGGGTGGATATACTCATGTGATGGTCCAAGGCTCTCCTTTGCTGGTGCTACAAGGCTTCGAGCTTTCAGCAAGACACATAGGGGCAGTACCAACCTAGGCAGGCACTCGCAGCAGGTTTAAGAGCATCCTCCACTTGATGGACCCTACACAAGGACACCCTGCAAGGGGTGTGGTGTTATGGTCTCCACAGAAGGGGGTTCTCTTCACCACAGGTCTGTCACACTGGTTGCAGACAAGGAATCTTGAGCAGTGAATGTTTTTTCTCTGGCCTGGAGCAAGCTGACCGCTTATGCCTTTCCTTACTTCATGATCCCGCCCAAGATGGTTGGGAACGCCTGCACATCGGAACCTTAGGCATTTTCAGTTCTGTTAATGCAGGATTCTTATAGCTCTGGAGGTTCGCGCTGTTGCCACTTCAGCCACCTTTCAGCACTCTGTGCCTCTTCGCCATGATTTGCAGGTGGCTTTCTGCCGTTCAGAGATTTCCTTCATCGATTTTCTCCTCAGGGAAGTCCATATGCTCATGGCATATGGTTCTTAGGGGTTTCCTTTGTCGCAGCTAACTCAGCTGTCACGGTTTGAAGGGCTCTCCATGTAAACCAGGAGGCAATGCCCTCCTCCATTTGCTTTGAATCCTCATCAGTTTGACATGGAACAGTATATGATATCAAAATGGGGAGCTCGTATTATACTCCAAGTTTGGTCAAATATACTTAACATGTCAAACTCAAATGCCCAACCATCCATCCCCACAGTTATTGCCACGGTTCACATGGGACGTTTCTTTGCTGGCCATTGGAATGACCCGGAAACGGCATTCATTGGCTAGCAGACGGCGGTCTAATGGCGAGATGTATCACTGAGTTGCTGTGATAAATTATGGCCGAGAAGAGCAAACAGATAGGCCTGGTTTGCATCAGTTTGGCATGGTAAGTATATTTAACCAAACTGGGAATATAATACGAACTCCCCATATTAACAGTATCATACAATGCATAGAAAAAGTGCCGAAATATCTTTAAAATATACACGAAGCACACAAGTCTTTCCACAGAGTTATCATTGAGAGCACACACACACACACACACACACACACACACACTTTAATAATTAAAATGTCCTGAATGGATACAGAAGATTACATTTTTAAAGTGTCAATGCTTTTCTTGTTTCTCTTTTCCATGAAACATATAACATGAAAGCAATCACTGTATACAGTCAACGATTCTCTCTCTCTAACGTACTCTGTCTCTTTGTCTCCACATCTTCACAAGCCATTTCAGTCGTTCAGGTTGTTTGT
Source organism: Babylonia areolata (assembly GCF_041734735.1). Lineage (NCBI taxonomy): Eukaryota > Metazoa > Mollusca > Gastropoda > Neogastropoda > Buccinidae > Babylonia > Babylonia areolata. The sequence continues at coordinate 40,834,472 of NC_134894.1, forward strand.
GTGGAATTTTGACAGTGGCAGAGAATTATGAAGATAACGTTGGCTCAAGAAATTGCAATAGTGCATCCCAGCATACACACATTTGCTTGTACATAGAGCACAAATACGCACACAGAACATATTCATTCCAGACATGTACGGACAGAGACCCCCCCCCCCACTTCCGTGACTTCCCTGCCCCTTCTCCCCCCCCCCCCACACACACACGCACACACACTGTGCGCATGGACGCACGCAAGCATGTTTAATGTAAATACATATTTCTTGCCATGCACAACGTATTTCAATTTAAAACAAGTGTTTTTTTTCTTTTCTGATCACTTTTAAAACTTTTACGTCGTCTCGGACGGGTATGCATACGTCAACAGAAAAGTGCACACACACACACACACACAACACAAGAAGAAGAAGAACTGAGAACACATTTTCTTTCACTACACAATGGCATTGTAAAAATAAACAAATTTATCAAACATAAAAAGGTCATTCTTTTTCCGATGAGATGACATTCCTTTCTTTCTTCCTTCCTTCCAAGGTTTTCTGGAGCAATTAATGGCAGCACATCACGGCATGTTCTCACTTTCGCTTTCTCGCTCGCTGAAGTTGGGCTGTCGCGGGCGAGGGACAGTTGCTTCTAGCGGTCACGGACGCACTGATCTCTTATATTTTTAGCCAGTGGCACGGACGTCCAACGAATTATTATGTCGGTTTCGATCAAGGGCAAATTACTCTTTTTTTTAATTCTTCTAACGAACAAGGTGGACATCTAATTATAGGTTCGTGCCACCACTGTTGTCTCTTCGCCACCATTCCAGCTTAACCGTTGATAGTAAAATAACGGAATCCTGGGATGGACATATATATCTCTCATTTATCAAGCCGGCTTTCATATATTTCTTTGGGTTAATGTTATCAATAGAATATTATTATTACAAATTAGCTCAATTGAATTCTTCAGCATCTACAATGTGACCGCTCAAGTAAATTAAAATTCTTGTACATTTGATTAAATATATATATATATATATATATATATATATATATATATGTATGTCACTCTTTTTTCTTTTTTTTTTCTTCTTTTTTTGAAGGGAAGTAACTCTCACGGGTCTTATCCACGCAAGTCCGCGGGTCTTATCAGCGAAGACTGAAAGAAAAATCGAAAGTACGAATGATTTTTTTCTTCTTTTTTTTTCTTTTCTTTTTCTTGCCAGTGGAAGCCGGTTACAATTTACCCGACTGACTGATTTGTTCGGAAAGTTGTGTTCTTGAAACCGAATAGCCGAGTTCCATATTTTTAAAGCGTCCCATGTCGATTGGTATTTCAATCTTTTATGAATACACTATCAAAGTTTCAAACTTTCCATATGTCTTCATTGCGACTCTCCACCTCGCATTAATCGTAACAAAATCACCAAACGCATTCTTTGGGTGCAGTGCACACAATAGTTACTCTGGACAAGCCCAGCCGTTCTTCGTTAAAATGATACCAGCGGATCGGACGTGTTCCACGACATAACTGCATGATACAGATCTATCAAAGTTTTAAACTCCCCGTCTTCATCGTAACGGAACAATCCACACAGAATCCATATTCGTGATGACCTATATATATATATATATATATATATATATATATATTAGTACTGTTGTTTTAATTCAGTTGTATTAACGATTGATGCCGCAACTGAATTAGACAATGAATAATATTAGCCGATCCAAATGATGATTTTATACTCGCCATCAGTGTAGATCTATTGAAACGTGCTAGTTTGCGCCAGACAGTCTTCGCCACATGATATCTACATACTGACTGGAAACTTAGAAATGAGTAATATTCAAACAAGTCACATTCGAAATGCCGTCACTACAGTTTTCAACTATACCCTCTTTAAAATATTTGTTTGTATTAGTTTGCATTGTGTCATTCTGTGTGTGCATTCCAATTATATTTTATCTTATTTTTCTTTCTTTTTTTATATACCCTCACTGCTGACAGGAAATAGAATGAAGTCTTAAAACCGCGGTTAACCCTTTCACCGCCAGTCAATTTAGAGTACAGAATTTCACTGTGGTATAAATACAGAAAAGACAGTGGCCAAGAATAGCTGGGGATTCCCCCTGCGATGTATTGAAAATATGGCCTATCCTACCACCGAACATTAAGAGCAGTTGGTTCATGGATAACAGACCAATGAATGGTCACCTATCAGTGACATGGGTCCTCTACCACGCCTGTGCATAAATGCGAGCTTGGTGGTGAAAGGGTTAAACTTATCCGGCAACTGGGAACGACTCAAGACAGTCACGTGGATCTGGAGGCTGAATGAAATGAACCAGAGACTAAATTAAATGAAACTTTCAGGATCCGGGAATCATGTCTCATAATTGGTATGAGTGGGATTTTTTCGTGATTATAATTCCACACAATTATTATGGGAACACAATGAATTTCTTAAGATTGATCAGGACACAGACACACACACACACACACACACAAATACACACACACGTGCGGTTTCAGTTTTTCAAGGAGGCGTCACTGCATTCGGACAAAACCATATACGCTACACCTAATCTGCTAGGCAGATGCCTGACAGTAGCATAACCCAGTGATTTTCAGGCCTTGAGTGCATGCTTATATATTTGTGTACCTATTTCTTTTTACATAATTTTGCCAGTGGATAACATGCACTTTCATTGCCGTGGGTTCTTTTTCAGTGCGGCAAGTGTGTGCTGCACACGGGACCTCGGTTTATCGTCTCATCCGAAAGACTAGCCATTCAGTTTGATTTTACACACACACACACACACACACAGGGAGAGAGAGAGAGAGAGAGGAATGATAAGAAAATGAAGCAGGGACAAACAGAAAAATCTTTGATGTAATAATTTTTTTAAATGGTGGGGAAATGTCCGACGCAGTATCCCGAGAGACTGTATGTCATGTTAAATCGTATACGCACTAATTACAATCTATTTCCCCTGTACCTCGTTCTTCCTCTCATTACCCCTTCTTTACCCCACTCCCTCTCTCTGTCTCTCTCCGACGCACCCACAACCACCCCACCCCCACCCACCACCCACGCACACAAGCGCGCGCAGCTAACCTTACTACTTGACTACACGGACGTATATTTGTCACATACGTCCGTTGGTTGGCTACAATCTTCAGGTGCGCGCATGTATTTGTGAGTGCGAGTGTGTGTGCACTTACGGGGAAAAAAATCTTTCTGTTACTACTGATCTAAATTCATAGTTAAAGTTGCTGAAGCAGGGACCAAGGACATTAATACCCAGGATAGCCGGCAGTCGCTTTTTGCGGTCCTGCATGAACGGATCCCTGGGTTCCTTGGCCATCAGAACTGGGACCCTGGGACTGAAAGGGTGTTGAAGACTATGCACGATGTCGACGACTGAGGCAGACGCCAAAATAGGGGACCTCAGCCCCATTCACCTCACGTAGTCTGATGAACATGAAGTTAGTGTTGCGCGTGCTTGTGTGTGTGTGTGTGTGCCCGCGCGCATTTGAGTTGCTGAGCTGAATAGGACTATTGAGCTCGATGGTTTGAGCCCAGATGTGAAATAATGCTCTATGCAGGGTAACGTGATCTGATTCCCACCGGTTCAGTCACCTGCTTTGGTTCTCAACGCAATACCGTAGACTAACAGCATACCTATTTGATTCGTACAGTCAGTAACTTTTGTCAGACTGTCTGTGATCGAATACAACGCCTGTTGTGTTTCTATGTGCTATTTTTAGCTCTGCGGAAGCCGTTAAAAAAACGTTGGTGTGCTTGATCTAAATCTGACCGATTTAGTCACTTATTTTGGTTCTCAAGGCATTACTGTCAACTGACAGCATATGAACTTGGTTCGCAGACTGTCTGTGATTGTAGAATGTCTGTCATGTTTCTGTGTCCTATTTTTAGTTCTTTAGAAGCCGTTAAAAACGTTGATATGCCTGATCTAAACCCGACCAGCCTAATCTAAACCCGACCATGTTGATCTAATGCCGACCAGAATTCTGAATATGTGAATCTGCATCCGTCTGGATTATGCACGTTGCTGGGACTGAAATTGACTGTAACTGCAACGGGGAGGAGGTTAGTGGGGTTCTGCACAGGAGTGGATCAAGTGGTGTTGGCTCTGAACCGTTTGCCTGAAGCCAGTTGACGTGATATCCCTGTCAGGCATGTTGTTCCACTCCCCTGTTGTAAATGTGCGTGTGTGTGCGTGCGCGCGCACGTGTGTTTGTGTGTTGTGCAGTGTGTAAGAATTAGTATGAGGATGATACACACACACACACACACACACACACACACACACACACACACACACACACACAACAACAACAACAACAACAAATCTGCAAAATATCTAAAAGTTCGGACGCAAATTATGCGAGTATTGTCAAATTCAAAACAGCATGTCAAAAAATCCAATATCAGAGAAAAACTCACTTATTTCAGTTTATGCTCTATGTGGCCTCCATCTTCCCCCACGACTCAGCGAAGCCGTTTCTTCCAAGCAGAAATGCTTTTACGTATTTTTTCCACATCTCCTTCCATGTCATAATTATCCTGTCCTTTAACGCCTTCTCGGTCAATTTGTCTCTCACTCCTCGGTAAACTTTCTCCTTCAGAGAGACCCATTTGGCATAATCCATTGGGTTACAGTCAGGACTTTGTGGAGGCCGTTCATCCTTCTTGATGAATTCTGGTGAAGCCTCCTCCAGATGGGCCTGGGTTATGCAACTTGTGTGTGAAGGAACCCCATCTTACTGAAATACATGATTGTTTCTAGGATAAAGACGCCTGCAATCCTGGAGAAGATTGTCATCCAATAACTGAATGTAGCTTTCACTATTATCCTTGGCTCTCTCTGTCAATAAAATGAATGTTTTTTTTGTTTTTTTTGTTTGTTTGTTTTTTCAGGATACTCCAGCTGAAACCATCATCTTTTTTTGAAAATCTAGAAGTCTCATGGTAGAGGCGAGATGGCTGAATTTCTCGTTTCCGTTTCCCATAAAATGCGATCGTTTTGGCGATTTTTAGCTTTCTCTAACATAAAGTCTTTCTTGTCTGTGAAAATGATCCTTTTCACATCAGTGGCCGAGTAGCGGTCATTCAAGTTACGGCAGCGGTTTTTCTTTTTCCTCTAACATTTTGGTCCCTCCTTGATAACCCATATCCTCTTGAAGGGCTCCAGCTCCAGTTTTTTCGCCATTCTTTGCACAGAAGACTCGCTCACTTGTAAATCGCTTGTTACTTCTCTAAGAGATTTGTGGGTCCCTGGGTTATCCTTCTGGGATTGAATCAGCTCCTCAACACGGTCCTTGTTCTCCTCCAAACATGCAGTTTTGGGTCTCCCACTGCCAATTTTACGTGCTACTGACCCTGTAGTGCGTATTTTAGCGATAAGTCTATTTACAGGGACATGACTCCACCCCTTGCCTGGAAATTCCTTTATGATCCTTCTTCCACCCCGGCCTTTCTCCTTGAAACAGTTTTCAATGGTAATCTTATCGCTTTCACTGAAAGGCATTGTTGATCCTTCCCAAGCGAAACTTTTGACAGAACTGATTTTTGAATACAGACGACAATAATAATTTTAAAAAAACAAAAAAAAAAACCCAAACAAAATCAATAGACTTGACACCCAGATAGGCTATTTTTAGACTGACACTGATTGACAGATGCCAACATCTGGCAGCTGACATGAACATGATGCAGGTCACATTGCACAGCTCTGATACTGGATTTTTTGACATGCTGTTTTGAATTTAACAATACTCGCATAATTTGCGTCCGAACTTTTAGATATTTTTTCAGAGTTCTTGATGATACCCTAAGGTTACTGTGTGAAAAATTTCAGTGAATTCGGTTTCTCTATCAATTAGAAAATACTTGTCAAAAAGGGATTCACTGTGTGTGTGTGTGTGTGTGTGTGATCCCTATACCAATATATATATATATAATATGGCCAAGAAACAACAACAACACACACACGCACACACACACACGCACGCACGCACAGAGATAAAGTCCACGTCACATCTGAACTGGTCAGGATTAGATCCACCAATTGGAATATTGGATCTAACCTCGACCGATTTTGTAGTCACTGCCTGGAGAAAAATAGCCTTGAAACCAGCTGAAATATAGCGTAATCACTTCCCAGACTCATGTTCTATTCATATGTTTGTGAGACAAAGCTAGCTAATAAACTGTTTCTTATATGGTAACGCCACACTTGCCAAACCAGTGCGTGACGTCACATTGATTTGGCGCCAAAACTGTTGTCAAGTAAGTCGCCCACACATGGGACGATTTTCGCGCCACTACAAGTCACCATCGGGTTTCCGTGATGTTCTCACTAGTAAAAATGATCGGTTTATTCCGTTGGCGAACTGAATAAGGATTCTCCGGGCTGCTCTCGTGAATTGATCGGCATTGCTTATCATGGGAAACAGGTGACTGTGTCGGGGTTAAATCCATGCAAAATCGGTCGGAATTAGATCACCTTAACCTACAGGGAGGTAAATCACTTTTGACCTATTTGCCCGAAGATTGTAGCCAACCGCTACATAAGGTTAGCGACCGCGCTCACGCGCGCGTGTGTATGTATGTGCCTACGCGCGTTTGAGTCCAGAAAATTATAATGATTAATATATGAGGTATCTGGAAAGAAATCTGTGCGTCAGGAAAATGGGACATTAGTTTAACCCAGATAAAGCTATCTGCATGTGGTGTGAAGGACTGGTGCATCACTTGGCAGTACAGTTCGGATGAAACGATTTGCATTTCTCAGTTGCACAATGTGTGTTCGTAAGTTTTTGCCAGTTCAAAGTCTGTTCATATTGTTTGATTTTAGAGTGTATGCATCAATGTGCGTGTGTCTGTGTGGTGGTGGTGTGGGTGTGTGTGTGTGTGTGTGTGTGAATGCCTTGTCTTTCTGCCACAGTAGAAATGGCTGTTCATATGGAGCAATCGTTCATAGAGAGCAAGCTATGTCGAATACCCAGCAGTGGTGCAATGAATAATTTTGTCATTGACCGTAAATCTCAATATGTTATAATGTGTGTGTGTGTGTGTGTGTGTGTCCTCGTCCTTTTCATAACCTTCTTCATTTGTACACTCCCATACATGATGAAAATAATATTAAGAAACAATAGGCCAGCTGGGATGCACCTTGTGCACAATGCAGCCGTATCTTGTAATTTAGATTTAATTCAGATTGTGTAGGTTTCGGTTTGTAAATCTGGACTATACACCATGCATTGTGCTACATTAGTTAATGAAAATTACTGTAGGCCTATTATATGAATTGATGATGTGAAGTTTAACAGTGATGATGTTGAGGAGGACTGACTCAGGCAGAAATCAATGGCAGCATTCAGGTTTGGGCTTGAAAATGCACGTCTTCAGACACTTCACATTTTGAAAATCAAAAGATTTGTGCACCTCATGCTGTGTCACTCTCCTTCATATGAACACAATGAGATCATTATGATGATTACAGTGAGGTGATAATAATACCTTGACAATAACGACAATGATTAACAGACATGAAGGGCGAAGGATGGGCGCGGAAGATACGAACGTCGCAAGCAAGGATGCAGGACAGGAGGAACACAGCCAAACAGATGACCATGGGGTCAAGCACGCCATGGCAACAACGGGGGAAAACCTCAGTTTGAGGGACAGGTGGAGAGTCCCAGAGTACAGGACAAATGTTTGGCGAACAATTTGTCTGGGAGCATCATTTTGGGGGATGGTATGTGTTTTTTGCGGCACCGTGTCATCAATTCTTAACGGAATACATTGCCTCGTGCACACATACACAAACACAGACATCCCCTCACACACACACACACACACACACACGTTCTGTGACACATGCAAACATGTAGGCATATGCCTATGCTTAGGCCTAACTTATACATCCTCACACACGCGTGCGTATTCAATATGGATATAGATGAGACCATTCCATCTTTTTAAATAGGAAACAAGGTCAAAAGAAACATATTTTGGAAATTTGATAATTCCCTGCTGAAAGGTAGTACTTACCAAACGGACACTGGAGAAAGCAACTGATTTTCAAACAATTCTGGATCGGTTTCGATAAAGAAGGAAGAAAGAAAATTAATCAAGAGATAAACTTAGAGAGTATCATGATCACCAGTAAGGTGATGATTTCTATGCCAGTCACCTGCACACGTGTTCGAAAGCAAACCTGTGTGAATCTTCTAGATCCTTCTGGTCTGGTTTAGATTCATTGTCAGTACTTCTCTAACAGACTGGATCTCTCAGGTATTACCTGCAGGAACTGTGGTGATAATTTGGTTACCATGTAAAAAAGGGTCAAAGGACCTTTATTTTCTGTAAGAGCTTTTCATCCTTTAGCCACAAAAACACACGATTTTGCTACTCAAAGGCAATTCCTGGCAAAACAGCATTTTGGGGGTATGGGAAGCAACTCGACCAGTGTGACTCCCTAAAGGGTCAAATGTTCATCCAAACGTACTGAAATGATTTCTAGAAGACCCCTGCATGTCTCTGTATAAAAATAATTTCGGAAAGAGTGATAATGAAGTGATGAAATAAAACAATCGGACAATTTTACGTTAATTCGTCGACTCGGAGGATTTGATAGTAGGCTAATACAAACCTTAATTGTGAAGGAATGAAGATATTTCAATTCCGAATATTTGTTTGAATAGAAAGGACTCTACTGAAAAAGAAAACATGTACTATGTGGTGGGTTCCTTGATATGAATATGATATATGGACTAATACGAGATGTGCCTTTATCTCAGTTCCATGCAAGAAGTGTCTTTCTTACGGACTCTTGTCAGATGTGTCTTTCGCTCAGAATGTCATATGTCTTTGGCTCAGATTCAGTAAGATGTGTTCTCTCTTTCAGACTATCTCATAGAATTTACCAGACATATCTCTCTTTACTTCTGTGTGGTTTTGTGCAGGGTTTTGTTGTGGGGCAGCTGGGCCCAGCCTTCCTGGATATTCAGATCATCACACAGACTGATGCAGAACAGGCCTCTTTCTTCTTCACAGCGGGCTCAGTCGGGTATCTGGTTGGATCGCTGTTGGCTGGAATGATTTACGACAAGCTCAATAAGTCGCTGCTTCTTCTGCTGTCTTTGGTTGGTTTGGCGGTGAGCACAGCCATCCTGCCATGGTGTTACCTCTACAGTCTGATGATCACCATCCACGCTGTTGTTAATCTTTTCGTCGGCATCCTTGATACCTGTGAGTTGCATGTGTGTGTGTGTGTGTGTGGGTCTGTCTGTCTGTGTATCTGTGTGTGTCTGTGTCTCTGTGTGTGTGCGCACACATGTATTTGTGAGTGTGAGTGTGTGTGAATTTGTTTAACCCTTCTGTTACTATCTAAGTTTATAGTTAAGTTGAATAGTGAGTGACGAAACCAAGCTGTTTAGTGTCAAAAAAGATGAATGAAGAAGGGACAAAATCCTACAGTTGCACCAGCTGAAAGCAGAATTGACTGAATTCTGCTGCTGTATAAACTGAATGAGGAGAAGGCTTTAGCCCACTGTCAGGTAAATTGAATGACGAGTTGATTTAAGTATGTTGCGGGATAAATTGAAGTCGGTTAATCTCGTTTCTTAGCTTTGCTAATGAACTTTACTTGCTTGCTTACTTACTAACTTACTTAGGCCTTTCAACTTCCTGGAGTGTATGGTGTGAATAAGAGGCCTCCATATCCCCCTATTCTGTATATTGTTTTTATATTTCTATTCTTTCTTTTTTTTTCTTTTTTTTTTCTTAAATTAATTTTTTTAAATTTTTATTTTATTTTATAGAATTGGATATGAAAAATACATGGATAGATGAGATGAGGTAATGATAGTTTCATATCATAAAATGAACCAAACTATTACAACAGAAACATGGCAGTTTCTTTTTCCTTTACATACTTCAGCAGGAAATACTTCGATGCTACGCATCTGGGGGTCGGAGGGGGAGATGGCCACGCAGTTCATCCATTTTGCCTTTGCCCTGGGAGGTGTCGTCAGTCCCCTTGTCACCGAACCCTTCCTGACGCCTAATCCAGAGGACGACATAGACATCACTACCATTGCCACAACATCATTGGCCATGGACAATGTCACCATTGCGTCATACCCTACATCAACCCCTGATGTCATGAACAATTCAACTGCTGTTCCCTTGCCTCTAACCACTGACGTTCATTACGCATTCTTGATCTCTGGAGGGCTAATACTTCTTATAGCTATACCGTTGACTGTGCAGTTGTTCTCTGACAGGTCTCAGAAACGGAGACAGGACAAACAGGATGAAAAGAAAGATGTCAAACAGCCCTTGCCTTTACTGTTGTTTTTGTTTGTTCAGGGCATATTGTGCTTATTTTACCTCATATACTGTGCTGCCGAGGACACGCTTATGTTCTTTTTAACAGCCTTTGTCGTCAAACAGCTGCACTGGAGTAAATCGAGAGGAGCACAGACTGCTGCGTTATTTTGGGCATCTTTTGCAGGGGGTCGTTTTCTATGTATCTTTGTGGTTCGGATTTTAAAGTCTTTGAAACTGCTGATTCTCAGCTGTGTGTCCCTGGTTTTCTCCACACTGGCCATGCTCCTCTTCTCGGCACGTGGTATTGATGTTGGCATCTGGATGTCAACCATCTTTACTGGCGTTTCCATGGCAGCCATTTTCCCAACAGGCTTCACGTGGATGGAGGAGGAACTGGTGCGCGTGACAGGGCGTGTAACTTCCAGCATTCTGATCACTGCCTCATCCGGAACAATTTTCAATCCTATCATTGTAGGCTACCTTATGCAAGAGCTGGCCCCTATGTGGTTTGCCTACCTCCTCCTCATCGAGTCAGGCCTGTGTCTGGCTGTCCTTTTCCTCTTGCTGGCACTGTCCCGCCTCTACCTCCGGAAGTATTATGCGGTTAGCACTGCAGGACACAGGAAATCGTTGTTTCCGTGTTGAAAAGAGGACTAACAATAGCAGAGCATGAAGGATGGGAAAGCAGATATAGTTGGCAGTGTAAATATTATATATTGTTGTTTATCTATTTATCTATATTCTGTTCATGTAAGATCATGGTATTAGACTGAAAATAAATTATACTATTATTACTATTACTGTTGTTGTTGTTGTCAATATCATCATTTCTTTTGTCTTCATTTTGATTGTTATTATTTAGAAATCATCATTTCTGAAAACTGATGACGAGAAGAATTATTTAAATGAAAAGGGGGCGGTTGAGGTGGAGGTGGGGACTGAGGTAGGAAGAGAGAGAGAGAGAGAACAGAATGTGGGAATGACTGGAGTACAAAATGTAAAATGGAGAGGATGAGTGTCAGTGATTGGAGAAAGAAAAACATAATACCGGATGAGGTGTGTGTGAGAGGGGGGAAGCGGGATGAGGACAGAAAATCAATAAAATTAATCAATAATCAATATTGTATGCAGTACTTCTGTGGATTATTTGTAAACAGGATGATGTGAGGACCTACAATAAACGACCATCTGGACAAATCAACACACAACTAGCTAACTTTAATAAAGAACATTTTGAAATACATAACTTAAAAAAACACACCAAAAACTGGTAATACGTGTTCAATAATTTTTGGAGGCAAAAAAGGTTTCATTTCTAAACAGTGGGTTAAAATGTGTTCTACCACCCATGCAAATGCATTCATTATTTTCACAATATATTGTATATGGGGCATTGAGTAATGATCTAAATGCCAAACTCAACATCCCTGCCAGTTCTTTTTGCATTTAATAAGGTAGAAGTGTTAACTTCAAAAGACAAATATGAATTTAGTATATTTCTTTCAACAATATTACACATTTCAGATGATGATAAACGATGAGGAAGTTCAATTGCATTTTAAGTGTTTTTTTTAGCTCCAAGTTTTGCAAGATGATCTGCACGTTCAATAGAAGTAAGCCCAGTGTGAAGGAATCCAACACATTTCAATATTAGTTCCTCATCTGAATACAGTGAATCAAAAACCTTATTCAAAAAATGATGTTATAGTTACTGTTTGTACAACCTGATTTGATAGACTGCAGAATTGATTTTGAATCGACACAAAATAAAGTATTAATCAGGTTTAGGGGCAGATTAATTAGATATGTTACTGGAATAAGAATGGCGATTGATTCAGCCGTAAAAATTAATTTGATATGTTAATGCAATAAGAATGGCGATTGGTTCAGCCGTAAAAAAAATGAGAAGCCCTTTCCAATATGATATGACTTTTCAGTTTTCAAAGCTGGAATTGTATATCCAAAACCAGCAAACTGATTTTCTAAAACAGAACCGTCTGTATATATTTTTTTAGTGGTGGGGGTATGTTTCAGATGAGTGTAATTTGACCCGAGAAGCTAGAATATTGGCTTTTCATCTTTCTTAATGTCATAAAAATCTGCTCCAGTCAATTCCCATAATGGAACTGGTGAAGTGCTCATTATCGGAGCAACATTTTGTGGATCTATATGTGATAGAGTTATTGGTAAGGGGCTTTAATTTTCATAATAGATTTAAAGAATTAAAACATCCTTGCTCACAAGCACCAAGTTGTAACAAAGTACGCCTGGGTGGTAAGGGACTTTAATTCATTGTTTGGACTTAATTTGGATAAAAGAATTGAAACATTAAAGGGAATAATTTTAGATCTATTTTTTGTTGTGGATCTTTATCCTGTTGGTGATGCCACATTTGTAGCTGTGGTCCTGAGTGGTTTATTATTATGAAAGGGGACGGTGCAAAAGAATTATTGATGATTTACTGAATTAAAGGATAGAAAATATCCATGCGCAGGCCAGGGTCATAAAGCAGGCCGGTCACAAAAGGGTTTTTCTATTGTTTTATTTACAATAGTTAAGTAAGTAAAAAAGAAGAAGAAGAATAAAAAAAGACGAGAAGATAAAGAGAAAACAGTGCACTGATAAGACACAAGTAAACAAAGGTCATTAAGTACATGTCATGAATGCAGATGAATAGTAAATCACACGTATACATATTACATGGAAAGATAACCACTCGGTTTGGGATAAGCAACAGCATAGATAAGATAATGCAAATGACATTTCTAATACATTTGAATGATGTATATAAAGTGGCTAAAGCTAAGCTGATTTAGTGAAAGTACACTGACAGTATAGATTTAAGTAAAGATCATACTGTGTCAAATTGACTCAAATGAATCAGTTATTATGTAGCACTATACTGGAGTAAGCCGTATAGGAGAGAGCATAATCGCTAAATTACAATTAACAGAATGTGATGCATATCATATGGTTTTAACCAATAACTGATATTAATCCAACACTATCGTGTTATGAGAGGAAATAAATTGGCCTCTCATACCCAGCAGGAATGTTTGTTACTGACTGTGCTGAACTGAGTGGAAGGGCTAGGTTATCTGCCTTCGACCACTTGGCTTATACCTCTGAGCTATCAGGGACCCAAGTTGAATAATGTCTTGGAATGTCTAGAACTAATTAATGAGGGGTTGTAAGCATCCTTTGTTAATTTTCCCGCCATGAGAAGTGAAGGAATATCTTTCTTTATTCATGTATACTAACCAAACTTTGTCCAGTTGGTAAGAATTTTTTATATTTTGCTTTAGGTTTGAGTTTCAGAAAATTGTATGTTTATTATTTTGTGAATAATAGTATTGTTGGGACTGAATCTGAGAGTACTACAGTGTGTTGGGGAAGGATGAAAATAGTACATTGGGCATCTCCTTAGAGCTCTGGGTCAATTTGGTATGAAAATGAATAAAGAATTGAATGGAGAATTGGACATGAGTGTGGTATGAGTCTACATGGGTGCATGACACAACAACCCCTTCACCACCTCATCCCCCCTACGTAAAATGGCGTTGCTGATAGGATGAACCACTAACCTCAGGATGCAGGAGGACACACAAGACTACGACGGAAACCAGATCCACATATGAATGGGACAGCGCCATGCTAGGCTGCAATGACAGTTCATATGTAGATTGATGAGATTTTGTGTGTTTTGTTTTTCTTTCCCATGGGTTGTGCACCATGGTGGTGTCAGTGGAGAGACAATGGGATGTTTGAATAATTGAAAGTATGAATGAATAGCTGTGGATCAGCTTCAGGATGTTGGAGTCATGTTGTGTTTATTTTCTCGAGCTTTAAATTTCTGATTTTGTTGGTGAAACTAATGATGTTGATTTGTTTTCTTTAGTTATTGATAGTATAATTAGTTTTTTCATCTGTTGCTTTGTTGACCATGGTTGAAGAACAGCAGGGCACTTCTTAGGAGAGGAAGAGAAAAAGTGGAGAGCTGTGATGCCCCTCAATGGCTAGGGGACCATTTGAAAAGACTTAGACTGGCTCATGAAAAAGCGGGGAAGCATCTCCTCCAAGATGCTTCGAAAAGAAAGGATGAACATAATGGAGGCAGAATGTCCTCTGACTTGAAGCCAAGAGATCTTGTGGTTACCCTGCAACACTGTAGGACCTGTCACAAAATCAAGGACTTCTGGGGTGAATGGGTTTTCAAGGTCACTAGTGTCCCTGGCATGAATGGAGGGCCATTTGTCATTTGGCCCATGGGTTGGAATCGGAGAGGAAAAGAGGGTCACTCGTTCAGAGTTGAAACGTTATTTCCCTCCGGTGCATATGAAACCCATGGGAACATGGGACCATGTGGCCACAGAACAATCTGTGCCAGAAGCCGATGTGTTACCAGCCGCCGTGGCGAAGTGGTTAGCGTCGCGGACTAACGGCTGGGAGGACGCGGGTTCGAATCCCAGCGGTGGTGGGTTTTTCGGCCCGTGGCCGGCTCCTACCCAGAGTTGAGTGTGCTGTGGGCTTAAATGGGGAGACTGGTACCACACAGTCGAGTGCCATCCACTTCAAGGATGCGTCTTTGGGTGTGTTGCTCTAATTACCTGACCAACACTGCAAGTGTCTGTATCTCTCGGGCCTGGTTAACGCCGGGATATCATTATGACAGGAAGCGTAGAGTACAGCCTTGTCACGCAGTCCCAAACCAAAATGGACCTCCATAGCAACATCGTCATCATCATCGTCATCCTCCTCCTCCTTCATCGTCATCAATATAAACAAAATAGTCTCAAAGTCTGTGGCCTTTCATGCCTGTTCTCATGGTAACCTCAGTTTCGATACCCCTCCACTTCCGTGCTTGGGGTGAATTCTGTCAATGTCGTCAGTGTCGGCAGATTCATGGGGGGGCTGTTGTTTGAGGAGCGTGGTGGCGGTCTCCACTCTGGGAGGGACGCTCACTCAGTCTGGCTCCGCGACTAAGCCATTATTGTCGTTAGTAGGGGGCTTAGTAGGTGGTGTCCTAAGTACGTTACAAAACAGAACAGGCACCACTGAACACCACCGAAGTGACTCAGCAGCAGTGCAGGGTCTCCTCTGGTGTATGGCCTCCTGGCGACCTAACATTTATGGTTCCCTGTGGACTGCCGACTCTGGAACTGCGACGAACGAACCCGGGTGTGGCCGTGTATGGGGGAATCTAAATGAGCGGCGTGGGAGTAATGCCACTGAAACGGTGCAGATGATGGGGCAGCAAAAAAAAGAAAAAAAGAAGCCAATGTGTATCTGGAATGGCACATCATTTTGCCGCCATCTGGTGTCTCAAGATGCCCCAGCCAGCCAGCTGGGTTGGGAGGCCAAGACAGTGGCCCCGAGGGGAAGGCAGATGATAAACTGATGCAAGCCCCAACAGCCGCTTCTATACAGCCATCTCCTTTGAGGCTGCAGCGTTCCACTCGGGCAAATAAAGGCATTCCCCTGAGATGGCAAAGCAGCTACTGAGAAAAGAGCAGCATCTTGAGTGTAATCACTGCTGACTGGTTGGTTGGTTTGTTGTTTTATTGATATTGGTTGGTTTGTTGTCTTGTTTTTTATTGACACTGTTTGCTCTTTACTTTTCTTTTTATCGACAGTGTCAGTAGATTGCTGTGTTACAATGCTTATGCTGGGTCCATGCAAGTTGTCTGGAAGGTTACACTTGCTGCAGTCAGGACGGGCATAAGGTTTCTTGTTTTGCTGTGCCCATGGTTATGTTGGCATTGGTTGTGTTGCAGTAGCAAATGGGTTACTGGTACTTGCTTAATGACGGTAAATGATTTTTCTCTGTGTATTTCTTCAGTGTTACCATAATGTGTTATTGTATCCGTGCTTGATTTTTTGCTGATCCCTGCAAGTTGTACTTTTTTTTTCAAGGACACTTCTTTGTTTTGTTTCACTTATGGTTGTGTTTGCCTGGTTTGTTGTACGCAAGGGATAGTGTTTGGGTGTGTTGTGAACACATGGCTTAAAAGCCTGGGTCATAATGTTCACTGAAACGCACAAAACACTATGTCTTGCAATGTCTGGTCAGGAAGACCAATAACTGAGGGGGTCAGGAAGGCCCAGGAGTCATATAGTGTGTGAATGATGTACTTTCTGCTTCATGGTTCATTTTGTGAGTTGATCTTTAGATCTGGCTGAAACCCATCCTATGGTATCATAGCAATTAAGTGGCAGGATAATGACCGAGTGGAGCTTGAACAGTGATGATGGGAATGTTTCTTTTCATTTTGTTTGAATGATTGTGCTGTTGTTTTGTATTTTCTGGTGCACTGAGTATGCTTGCACTCAAATAACTTTTTAAATTTTATACTATTATTCTGTTTGTACATACCATAAGTTGGCAGGTCTGTTTGACGTGTCTGCTGTTTGTGGGACCACAAAATCATTAGCGGGGAAGTATGTGAGAGGACAATAAATTGGCCTCTCATATGCAGCAGGAATGTCTGTTACTGACTCTGCTGAACTGAGTGGAAGGGCTAGGTTATCTCCCTTGGACCACTTGGCTTATACCTCTGAGCTATCGGGGACCCACGTTGACCAACGTCTTGGAATGTCAAGAACTAATTAATGAGGGGTTGTAAGCGTCCTTTGTTAATTTTCCCGCCATTAAAAGTGTAGGAATATCTTTCTTTATTCTTGTATACCAACTTAACTTGGCCTAGTTGGTAAGAATTTTTTATTTTTTGCTTTAGGTTAGAGTTTCAGGAAATTTTATGTTTATTATTTTGTGAATAATAGTATTGTTGGGACTGAATCTGAGGGTACTACAGTGTGTTGGGGAAGGATGAAAATAGTACATTGGGCATCTCCTTAGAGTTCTGGGTCAATCTGGCTCCAACCACTGGAGAGACAACATCATAGGGCAAGCAGGTGTTTTGTGGAAGGGGAGAGACTGGGTGACTTAGGTTCACCAGCAAAATGTGTGTGTGAGGCTGTCAAGGCAGTGGGCACAAGCGCCTGTGAGAATATCTTCCTGAGGTGATGGTTGTTTTTTTTGTTTTGTTTTTAAAAAAAAAGGTTTTTTGGTTGTTGTTTTTGTTTTAGTTTTGGTATGAAAATGAATAAAGAATTGAATGGAGAATTGGACGTGAGTGTGGTATGAGTCTACATGGGTGCATGACACAGCAACGGCTTCCCCCCTACATTGTAATCACCACAACAAAATACTACACACATCCTGAGCATACTGTAGCAGTACAATTGATATCAGCATGTGAAATAGTACATGAATAATAAACAATAGAGTAAGTGGCTTTGATAGAATACTGGCAAGCTGAGAGACCAAATAGCAAGTCAGTGCACAACACAAAGATGGGAAGAACTGTCATGGCTTAACCATTAAGTGGTGAACGAACTTACACAAGTAATCCGTTGCATCAAAGCCAAATAACAACATAGCTAAGCTTGTGCTCAACATTTAAATCTCTTCTGCCACAGCAGCATAAGAAATCTATCCTTCATCAGTGACAGCAAATGAGAAAACACGTCATTCACTAGAACATTCTCAAACAAACTGTCAGTGTCCAGAGACGTCACTGACTGTGACGTTGAAAAGAATGAAATAGAATACTGCTACAAGCATATGACGACATGGCGATTTTCGAGATCTATCAAAGTGGAGCTGTGACTACCTGTCAAAGCAATAACTGAACAAAGCAATATCAACATACTCATATGAACACAAGTACTGTGTCGAAGAATACAATTTACAAATCATCAGCACATTTTAAATGGAGTACTTACAGTGATATGCAGCCAGACACTGGCCACTTGGGGCAACACACAACACACACTCTTGTGTGCAACACAGCATGAGAGAAAGAGAGCAGGCTTTAGCCAGTGACTGGCAAAGTGGAAAGTGACTAGTCATCACCTGTTGTGGCTATTTATGCAAGTTAAGCAAACTGCAATGACGCTAGCATGTGCCGCGAAACAGATCGGCTCAAATCCTCCTAAATTTGATTAGCATTGTGTTTGTCACAAGGCATTCAGTGATACATTTCTAAATGATTCCTGAACCGATCTAAGAAACAGCCCAACGCCTACTTTCTAATGAGTATAAAATGAAGTGTTGATTATTTAAGATGAATTTATCATCTTAATTTAAGTCACCTGAAAAGGGTCAGTGTAAGCGAGCTTGTCGCTGAAAATTACGAACTGCGTTAAAGCAGTTTAATGTAGGCAAACACAAATGGAATAGATCTAAAGATGGAATTGCGACGATTCTGTCAGTATATAATACTTGTAGTTTACTGATCTGACAAAAGAAATATTTAATTAAATATGGTGTAGCAGAAACACAAGTTTCAGCTCACCCAATGGCCTCGAGCATCACCAGTTGTGGAGTGAATGTCGTTAAGTGTTGACAATGAAGATCGGCTTTGTAATTTCTAAATGCCTGATATATTCTCATCCAAACACTATAATGGTGTGGTTTTAGTTTCCAACAGCAGTCACATACAGAATTTTAACTCTAGCATTATCTGTGTCAAGAAGAATTCTTTACACTGATGAAGGAACTAAAATCAAATATGTTTCCAACTGATTTAAGTGTGTGTGTAAGCAAAACAAATATAGTATCGCAGCAAATGATACATAGACTTGATCTGATAGATGTTTAGAGAATATGTTTATAATGGGCTTTGCATTCAAACCGTGAATGGCGTCACACATTAGTTGTGAAAAAGGCGTCTGCTATAGCTCAGCTTTCAGCTTGTGCTGTGAGTTGATCCATGGTCATCTGTAGTCAGCTGATCGCTTGGCTACATATATTTGATTGATTAATAGTATCAGACATCTATGTTGAAAGTTTCTGTTCTATTTCAATCGTTTTGAAAAACGTTTGTCAGACCGTATATTTATCTCAGTTTTGACAGAATTTTCTGTGGCATTTATTCTATTGACATATTTTGCCAATGCTAGCTTTTTCATTTCATTAAGAGGTAGTATTCCTGCAGCTCTATTTGACAGAAATGGGGTTCGTATGAAACGGAAGACCTAAAGCTAACTTTATGGCTTTGCTACCCATGCAATTTTTTTTATGGTTAGCGTTCAGAGCAGAGAAAAATACCTCCCGTCCATAAGTTAATCTAGATCTTACCAGCGCAGTAGCGAGATGATTAAGTGTTTGAGGAAATGAATGTTACACAAGACAATGAAAAAAGTATAATAAATACACAGTTTGACAAACAGAAACGAGATGCTAGAATGAAACAAGCAATGAAAGTCTTCATGGTTCACTTGTGATTCCGTCTGATTCTTAAAAAAAAAAGAAACAACAGCTCAGTACTCAGCAGCCCAGCCAAAACATCCAGATCTTGTTGGATGCCTATGTCCTTATCTCTCTCACGTCTGGTAGGAGTTGCAGTGAAGTCCATACCCTTGACATACACATCAACCACATCTGTAGGTCAGCATATGCAGCACTCCGACAAATCAGCTCCATTCGCCAATATCTAACCACAGAAACTACAAAGACATTGGTTTGTTCTTTTGTCCTATCTAGATTGGATTATGGAAATGCTCTTCTTGCTGGCTGCTCCAAACACTACATTTACAAAATTCGAAAAGTTCATAACTCTGCAGCACGACCCTCACTCAAGGCTAGGAAACGTCAAAACATCACTCCCCTAGTTGCTTCCCTTCACTGGCTCTCCATTCAAGCACGAATACAACACAAACTCTCGGTCCTTTGTCACAATTTCTTCATTGATTCTTGTCCCGTCTACCTTTCAGATCTACTTTCTGTCTATTCATCATCCAGACAACTCCCGTTCTTCAAATGACATGCGCACACTGTCTATTCCAAGAATTTGCACAAGCGCTTATGGTGAACGTTGCTTTTCTTTTGTTGCACCAAAACAGTGGAATTCACTGCCTTCACTCATTCGTCATACCCCTACACCCGCATTCAAGAGAGCACTCAAAACACATCTTTTCAAGTTGTATCTTTCTATGTAGAGCTTTTCCATTTGTATATGCTTGCTGTGATTTGATTGCTGGGCATGCTCTTGGAGTTGATTTGTGTGCATTTGTGATGATTTTTGGTGTGGTCTGTGAGGCCTGGTTCCCGGGTGTATGTTTTGACTATGGTGAATGTGACATGTTTTTATCTTGCTGCGACTTGGGCCTGTGTGATGTGAGACTGTGATGTTGCCTGTGATGATTTACGTCATTTTATTTCTATGTTACTTAGTTTGAAATATGTAAATTTTAGCCAGTGTGATGTGAGATAGTATGAAATATGTATATTTTAGCAAATGTATGTGAGACTATGTCTATTTATCTATTTATTCATTTTATTCTTTGTACATATTTTTATGTCATTTAGTCTTAAATTTGTATATCTTATTGTAAAGCGCGGTGAGCCCCATTTGAGATGGGGATATTGCGCAATATAAGCCTGCATATTATTATTATTATCAATATACGCTGAGAGGCCTTACAAGCGACTTAGCCTTAATTCCAGTTGAACGGCACCGTCTCAGATTTCTTCCAGACTCTCTGGCCAAAAAACAATCCCCAAAAGCTCCATTTCCGGGCATTTTCATCAGACCCCTCTCCTTCATCTTCGACCCAGATGATGAGGACGAATTTCTCTGCCCCATCTGGGGCATCTGAAAAAAATAAAGTTGACCTTTCTGGTTGTCCAAACAAAGCATATTCATCAGTTGGGATCTTGACCTTACGCATGACATTAGCACACCGTCTCTGTCTCGATGGATGGGCCATGTGATCAGAGCACATGCAGAGTTGGAACTGAATGCACAAGGGGGTCACATTGTAGTGTGTAATTAAAAATATTCATTCCTTAAAATCATGATTAATCACAACATATTTACTGTGACTTAAAGCAAATACTCTACCCTTCCCTTGCTTCCTTTTTCTGTATACCTCACTGGTCACAAAAGCGGTGCACATGATGGGATTGCAACCCCCCAAAAAACAACAACAACAACAAACAACCCCCCCCCCCCCCCCCAAAAAAAAAAAAAAAAACCAACAAAAAAACCAAAAAAAACACCAACAAAGCGGTAGGTCACAAGCCGCAGATATTTTCAATTTTTCTGCCAAAGTATTTTGCACAGGACAGGAATCAGAATGAGTGGAGTGTAAGTAATGTCACAAAAGTGGTGCACATGATTGGACAGAACACCCCCCCTCCCCAATGTAAATGCAAACAAAGCAAAACTACCCCCCAAAAACAACAAAAGACAAAAAATCACACACAAAAACAGAACAAAAAAACAACAACAAAAACGGCAGGTCACTAGCTGCAGCAACTTTCAATTTCTCTGCCAAGTAACTTGCACAGGACAGGAATCAGACAGTAATGCCACAAAGATGCATATGAAAGTGCAGCAGCAAAAGAAAAAAATATACGTAGATTACTAGCCACAGCTGCTTTCAATATCTCTGCCAGAGCAACGTAGTTTGCCAAGGGCAAGAATCAGAACCTATTGGAGTGTGCACCAGTGGATCATAAGTGTGCTGAATGAAATATTGGGAAATTTTTTCCTTTTTGAGTGGAGCAGATACTATTTGTAAGTTGTTTATATAAAAATCTGTAAAATGTCTGAAGGATACTGATCTAGACACGGAAACCCTCCCTCCCCTCTATATTTTTTGTTTGTTTTTTGTTTCTAGTCCATGTAACTTACCAATCAATGATTTTTTTCTTCTAATTTTGTTCCACTGACACGAGTTCACCATTTTCTACTATGACGATGCCTTTTTCCGGTCAAATAATGTTAAAACGTGTGTGTGTGGTGGTAGGGAGCAAGACTCAAAGACATGCAGTGCAACGGGCATGTTGTGTGGTTGATTACTGGCCCGCCCTTCATTCTCTCACTGCATACCTAGCCAGTTCAAATACCTCTTGCTCTCACAGCACACCTACCTATCCTCATTCTCTTTCCAGACCTTAATACTCGCGATGTTGTCTGTCCTTTCCAGGTTCTCTCCCTCCCATAGTCACTACTTTCCTTTCAGTTTTACCCTCTTATTTTTGCAACGCTTCATTAATATTTCTTCATTAGTCATTGGGATGAGATAAGGTCCCATGTGTTGCACTTGGTGCACACTGAAGAAGAAACCAATGCAACAAATGGGCGGTTGTCCCTGGCAAAATTCTCTAGAAAAAGCCTCTTTGAGAGGAAAACAACTACACTCACAGGTAGGAAAAAAGGGTGGTGCTGTACTGTAGAGACACACTCTCCCTGGGGAGAGCAGCCTGAGTTTCACACAGATTAATCTGTTGTGACATGAGAGTAATACAATATTGCTCAGATAATCCCTTGACTACACTGGGTAGGAACAGATAAGTTTTTTCTTGGGAAGGTTTTTCAAAGATTCCCCTTCCTCATTTTCTTTGCGGGGTAGTGTATGTAAGTCGTCATGTTAGTGACATCATGCATCAAATTTTACACTGTGCAGTTGACTGAACATTTTACATGGAAAAACACAATGTGATTTCAATTAAATGGTACTCTCTTTAAATTTAATTAAATTATCATTACCTCTGTACATCTTGTCCTCATCTCTTTCTCCAACATGACGGTTGGCTGTATCAGTCTCTACAAATACCCACTTTGCCAATTCGTCCCTCTTTCTCTCATACACACGCACATCAATGAAATCATTGAACTAGAACTCTCTTCCAATTGCTTTGTACAGAATGTTTTATTCATCAGTCAAAAAACAATTCATTGTTCAAAAAACATGTGACATTTCCCTTTCCAACAGCCTCATTACTTGCACAATCATTCAACAGCAGGGACTCTGGTATACCAGACTGCCAACAAGAAGAAAAGTAAAACGGAGAAAAAAACAAACAAACCCAACATTATCACTTACTTCATCGACCTTGGAAACTGCAAAATAATCATTCTGGAACTCTGAAACATATTTGTTAGGATACCCACCAGTCTGAAACCTGTCTGTCAGGACACCCACCAGTCTGAAACATATTTGTTAGGACACCCACCAGTCTGAAACCTGTCAGGACACCCACCAGTCTGAAACCCGTTTGTTAGGACACCCACCAGTCTGAAACATGTTTGTCAGGACACCCACCAGTCTGAAACCTGTTTGTCAGGGCACCCACCAGTCTGAAACCTGTTTGTTAGGACACCCACCAGTCTGAAACATGTTTGTCAGGGCACCCACCAGTCTGAAACCTGTTTGTTAGGACACCCACCAGTCTGAAACCTGTCAGGACACCCACCAGTCTGAAACATGTTTGTTAGGATATCCACCAGAAACAATGTCTATAGGAGTGTCCTAACAGGATTCCTATTGAACTTGGATGTACTGTCTTGTGATAAATCAGTGGATTAGGGATTTCCACAACAAACTAACTCTACAGATGTATTCTATTCAACTTGGATGCACTGCACTGAAAAATCAGTAAATCTGGGATTTCCACTGAACATGTTTTGCAGGAATGTTATTTCAATCTCTGTAATGTATTATGATAGATCAGTAAATTAGAGATATCCACCTGAGACAATTTTTTTATTATTATATACCCTATAAAATATGGATGTACAGATTTCTGATACATAAATGTAGGATATCCATTAGGACACAAGTGCTGCTGGTATATCCAATTTCACATGAAGCATTTGTCACTGAACATATTGTGATATAAACTGATAAATTTGACTTTTTCATAGCAGGCACTTAAAAGCTTGGCCAGTAAGCAAGACCAGTACTAGCAATAGGTTTTAGTGCCGATACAGATTCCTAAGTAATGTATTATGTTTAGAAGCCATGACAGATGGAGTTCTCAATGTTGCCAACTTAAAAAACAAAACAAAACAAACCTGTTTAGTCTTGTCAGTTCTGATTAATTAATGTTTGCTTTTCAATTCTGGGTTCATTGTTAATAGTTGCTTATAGTCCAGCCGACCATAGAGGTATGTATCAGGGCTGTCAAACCATACAAAAACTGTGTCAACACAAAACTATCACATACAAAAACTGCGTCAACACAAAACTATCACACACACACAAAAAAAACCCCATTAAGATAAACCTACAAAATACAGTTGATGGCACATAATCCTAACCATTTAGTTCATTGTGGCAAATAAGATTAGGCTGTGCTGAGGATGCCAGCCATTCCACTTAGTTCATCATCCCCAGATTATAAAAAAATCATAAAAAAGGAAAAGACAATACTTCAAAACCAAACAAAAATTACTTTAAAAGGCCATATTGGCAAATAACACTGTAGAATTGGCAGCCAGCATCCATCCCAGTGTTAACAATTTCACTACCTAATCGCCAGAGCGAAATAGCACAGATAGTACATCACAGACTGCAGAAAAGAGAAAAAAAAAGTGTCAAGGCTTGCTTGAAAAAAGAAAGGGGAATGGACTGGGAAGGCAGAAAAAGGAGACAACAGTGAAGGAAGAAAAAAGGCAGAAACAGAGTGTAATACAAAAGAGGAAATTTCTGGCAAAGAATTTCTGGAAGGCAAGCTGTTCAAATAATAATAGTAATAATGTGAATGTGTGTGTGTGTGTGTGTGTGTGTGTGTGTGTGTATTTTATTTTCAAGGTGAACATAAACAAGACACTACACACACACACATCAAGACTCAAAAAGCATCAAACGCAATTCTTCGCAAATCAGACCAAACAACACTGTTTACACTTTTTCCCTTCTCAATTCCGGTTTCTTTCACTCATTCTTGCTTGTCAACAAGCTGCATGTGACTTGAAAGATTGCACATCAATGATACTGGTGCTGCCAAATACATCCTGACTGCTCCTACCATGCCACCACTGTAAACCCTCTTTTAGAACTGAGTGCATTGCACTCTGCTCTTCTGTCCCTTCTCGCAATGCGTTTCTAACACATCGCTTTGAGCTCTGGTAGATGCAGCTAAAGCTTTGTGACCTGGCAAGACTCTCCTTGTATGCTGAATCACTGACCCTCTTTCAGACACATGACTGGCTATTGATTAGTCTGAACAAAAAAACAACAAGATTACTGACTTAGAATGATCAGAAATGGTGAAAAGTTTTGGAAGGTAAAATTCTGGCAGGTAAAGTCTGAAGGTTCTTTTAGCCACAATGATTACTCCAAGGACGCAAGAATTGCGAAGCAAGTGAAGTTTTGGAAATCATTATCACAATACATGTATATTATATCATGAGAGGTAAATATGTATGTGAGAAACAGTAAAATTTAAAAGTTTGTTTTATTTTACACCTGCACTTCTATGAGCACTCCTTAAGATAACAAACTTTGTATTTGTGAATCAAAGTAAAAAAATCTAAAGCTCATTTTCTTCCTTAACTTGTAATTCAGATCATTAATTCAAAACAAGAAAATTCAACACACACTTGACTGTGTCCACTTCATTAATTAAAACACACGTTTTAAACATCAATCACATGTCCTCCCTCTCACACTCATTGTGAAATTCAATATAAAAAGGGACACAAGATAAGCTCCAAGTTCACCAATATACAGATTAGCATCATTCTTTGCATTTCAAGTGGACGCAAGTAAGGCATAAACATTTTTCATTTTAGGGAAGATAAGAAAAACTGAGAGACCTGTCCAGCGCATACTCATAGTGTAAATACAAACAAAGAGTAAAGGTTTATTCACTTTAGCAATAACCTTGAGAAGACAGAGAGAAGAAAAAAACAGAAAAAAACTTAAGTCCAGAAGCAAGGAAAATGTCAACAGATGCAGGCTCAGTTGAAGACCTGTGTGTCTAGACCTCTCCCCATTACTGCACTTCGACTAGCAATAGAAAAAAAAACAACCTTTAAAAGTTTCAGTTTTAAGTTTCTCAAGGATGAGTCATTGCATTTGGATAAATCCATATTATACTACTTCACATCTGCTAGTCAGATACCTGGCCAGCAACACAACCCAATGCACTGCAACTAAAAAAAGTTACCAAAAACAAAAGGATTTCAGAATTTTCATCAGGAAAATAGTACAGGAGTTTTACAATAAACAAGGAAATTTCCCTGTGTGATTGTGTGTGTGTGTGTGTGTGTGTGTGTGTGTGAGAGAGAGAGAGAGAGAGAGAGAGAGAGAGAATTGTGGAGAATAGGCTTAAGGCAAGCGCAAATTTAGTGTCAAATACTGGTAATGCAGAAAATATCTAATTGTACACATACATGATGGAGCATCATGTGTGTTGCACCTTTACCCCTGCTAAATATGTAAACTCATTTCATCGCAGTAAGTAAAACAAATACACCAACCGTTTTATTTACAAATATCAGTCAGTGTCATTCAATATTTATTTGCAAGCCAGTCAACAGGTCAATGGTACCTCTTTTATTTACAAATATTCATCTGTTTTATTTGATTTTTTAAGTGGCACCCAAACTGCCATCCTCAAGAGCAGATCTTCACAAGGAATAAACTGCAATGACACATTTGTTTTCAAAGCTGACAAACACATTAAACACATTTAACACTGAATCAATTATCACCATCTCAAGATGCATACACCAGAAACCATGGGCCTAAAGTGATAATACAATAACTGATTTAATAAAATATTAAGCACAACTCACCATAACAATATGGACATGAAATAAAAATACCAACCTCACTCCCACCCCAATAAAAAACCAGAATACACTAAAACAAGGCATCAACTCCCTCCATGTCTCCCACACCTTCAGAGGCTCCAAGTGTATAAAAGGGGTTCTGCAGCCATTGGAATAACATTCAATTGGTCTGACAGCTATCTGCGTGCAACTCTTCTCCTCAGTTTTTAAAAATCTTTGAAATAATCATGTCTTCGGCTTGCGTCAGCGCCGCTTGTGGTTGGTTGTGGGGGCAGCCCCCGGGTGGGGGTGGTGACAAAAAGAAGGTCCCAGATGACAACCCCCTCCCACCCCCCACCCCCACCAGAGAACTCCTCATGCTGGAGCCACTGCATGGCAATGTATTGTGTGAGTGAAGAGGTGCTGACGACAGGCAGGAGCGGCTCGCAGGAACCTGCTGGCAGCTTTTACCCTAGCAGCAGCCAAGGGCGGGCTACCACAGATGGTGGGCATAAGTCCCACATCCCAATTTGACGCCACTGCTGAAGATGAGTGATGACTGAAGAGGAAGAGGAAGAGAGAGGAGTGAGCCATGACACTGTGCATCTGGAGGGAAGGAGCCAGCTTTGTCCTGAACTCCACCTCTTGATGAAATGGATTATTGCTGTTGTTGTTCCGTCAATGCTTGAAAATGTAATATACAGAAGGGGGAAACGGTGGAAATTACATTATTTATCTTGTTAACTGTTGGGTTTTTTTTTTTGTTGTTGTTAAACTGCATTGTTTGTGTGGGTTTTTTTAAAATGTTTTTTGTCACTGAACATTTCAATAACTGACCTTAAAAGGAACTGAACTGTGCCACCCTATTTTTTTTTGTAGTCACTGACAACATTCCTTAACATTTGTATGCTGCCTCTTCTTTGTCAGTCATTTTCCATTGCTTGAAATAAATCAGTTTCATGACAAAAAACAAAAACAAAACAAATACACAAACAAAAAACAAAATAAAAATATACCCTTCTCTCCAAGCCACATGAGCCAGTGTACCTTAACTGCCAGAAAATACAGCAGTATTGATCCAACAGTTCTCCAGTTTAATTCTTCATTTCCTCAAACATGTTACAGCATTATTTTACAAAACAACAACAAAGCAATAATAAAATCAATAAGTACAGTGAAATCTGTCGTAACAATAACAAATAAAATTAATGAATAAAATAAGTTGTAACATTCCATGTAATCTCATCTTTGTCAACCCTTGAGAAAACATCTTTTGAAGATTTATAATAAAGCAGGAATCAACTCTCATGAACATAAAATCAATACTGCTCATCATCTCCGCTGGAATTCAGATCACAATGGCATAAACAGTCCGAACGGTCTTTATCCAAGATCTCCACAGAAACCAATTATAAAGTGAATCACAAAGTTCACCTCTCTTTGGAGGTTTTAAGAAGAACAACAAAAAGCAGGTTGGAGGTTATCCTCAAATTCTATTTGTGATCTGTCATTAATGTGCAACACACCCACACACACATATATATATATAAACAACAAATATTATCACTTTGTCTTCAAGCACTAAAAAATAAATCATCTGCGATCGTGGTGGAGTGGTCAATGTCACAGACTGAGTGTAAGGCTATAGGTTTGAACCTATCCATGACATGATACTGAGGAGATTTTTCAGCCCTGGCCATTTGAATGTGCTGTTGCCTCTAGTAGAAGACTGGGACCACAGTCAGGCATCAATAATACAAATAATAAATGGGAATTTCTACAGCACTTATCCAAATGTTCAAAGTTATGTTTAAAAACAAAACAGAATCTCCACTTCATGCATCATTGAGATTATTGTAAATTGTTAATTGTTGCTTATAATCCAGCCGACCACGCAGGGCCATATCAGGACTGTCAAACCAAACAAATGCTCAATTGTGTCAATACAAAACTGTCATATACATACACACACACACAAAAAACACCCTTGTAAAACAAACACATTTGATGACACATTATCCTAACCATGACAAGAGGACATGGGCTCTCAAGGTAATGGCAGAAGCAGCAGAAAAGAGTTCCAGCTGGATCTGGAAGAGGAGGAATGAAAGTAAACTTCATAAGGTTTAAATTTCCCTATACAAAATAGGCGTACGATGGCTCAGTGGTTAAAACGTCTGCCAGAAAAGGTGACTCAGTCCTGAAGTGGCGACCACCCTGGAGGCGCGGGTTCGAACCTGCTGAGGACCAGGGGGAAAAAAAAAGAAGAAAAGGCAGCAATACAAGGGCATCCAGGAGTCATGACCTGGGTGCGGCCTGGCCCCCGCAGAATGTAAGGAGTTAAGGGCCGAAACACTTGACTGAGGGGGGCTTCTCTGAAGACCTTGTACCGTCCAGCTCTCCCTAGAGTTTCTTATCACTAACCATTCAGTTCTTTGTGGCAAATAAGATTAGGCCGTGCTGAGGACACCAGCCATTCAGCTTGATTTATCATCCCTAGATAACACAAAATTGTTAAAAAAAAAAAAAAGAAGGAAAAAAACAATACCTCAAAGCCAAACAAAAAATACATTTAAAAAGGCCATATTGGCAAATAACACTATAGAATGGGTAGCTAGTGCCCATCCCAGTGTTTGCAATCTCACTACATAATAGCCAGAGTGAAACAGCACAGATAGTACATCACAGACTGCAGAAAAGAGAAAAAAAGTGTCAAGGCTTGCTTGAAAAAAGAAAGGGGAATGGACTGGGAAAGCAGAAAAAGGCGACAAGAATACTCTTTCAGATTTTTCTATTTGTTGTTTTTCTTTGATAGTATCATGCACAACACTAGGCTCCAGTACTCTACATACAATGCCACCCCTCTCATAAAGGGCTGAGATCTGACTTGTGACCACATCTTTACCTGTTCATGTCTCATCAGGAAGAGAGAGAGAAACACACATATATACACACACACAGTGACACACATACAAACAGATGCTAAAATGAAGCCAGGAATGTTGAGATACTCAACAACAACCAAGTTGAAAACTTTTGCTCTCCAATGAGATATGGTTAAACAACTTCACCTCTGTGAAGTTCAAGGAAGTTTCTGGTTGCTCTCCAATAACCTGATGAAAACCTGCAGCTAACAAAGTACTGAACACACTGGTTACATGTGAGTGCCCTTGGTGTTGTTCAGAAGCAAAGTTACCTTATGAGTTTGTTGCAGAATAAATTCTCTGGACACACGCAATCAAATGTGAGAATAAACACTTTTCACCACCAGCACCATGTGTTCAGCAGGTTCATACTCACAGCGCCACATCTTTAACTGACTCTGCTCATAGTATCATGTCTTCAACAGGTCAATGTACCTTATCATATCTTCAACAGGTCAAGATACCATGTCTTTAACAGTCTTGTGCTTACAGTATCATGTCTTCAACAGATCAAAGTACCATGGGTTTTTTCTTTAAACACATGTGCTCATAGTACCGTATCTTCAACAGTTCAAGGTGTCTTAACAGTGTTGTGTTCAAAGTACCACGTCTTCAACAGACTCACATATATCTCTGTACTGGAAAGGGGGTGGCTTTGTGTCATTCTGTTGCATGGAGAAGTAAGAGCCCCATTTGTCTTTCACTAAAAACTGTTCTGTTCTCATCATGTGCTGTGAGAGGAAGAGTGTGCATAGAAGGGGAAGACAGCTGACATGTAAAAGGAGCAGGGGCCTGGGGGGCAGAGGTGGAATGAAAAGGCAAACTGTGTACAGACTAATACTGTGAGAAAAGTAACAGTCCATATTTGGTGTGTCAACAATACTAGAATGAGCAAGAACAATCTAACACAGTATAAAAAATAAAGTTTTAACGACAACTGCAGATATATATATATCTACATATATATTCAGTAATTGTTAAAACAAGGTGTTTTTATTTAATAATACACTATACAAAGAAGTAACTGGCAGATGACTAGAAAAGAAAACTGAAAATTTCATGACAGATTCATGCATCACTTCTTTGACCTGAAGACAGACTGACACTTTGAGAGATGCAGCAATTATCGTTGGGATCAGCACAATTTTTTCTACAATATCATAAAGAGTTTGAGAAAAGAGGGGATGAGGGTGGGGCATGGAGGGTGAGGAAACATCTTTTCTCAAAAGCCATTATTCTTAAATTTAAAACTATTTTGTAAATTGAAGTCAGAAGTAGATTTCATCATCTGATAAACGGGCAAAGACACTGCATCTCACATTTTCCACACAAAAGCTGTATGTCAACAACATTGTATTTCGCTTTAATCACACAAACACTTTATGTCAGAGACACTGCAACTGAGATGGCTAATCACTAACCTCTTTTCCACTGTTGTTCTCAAAGCCTGACTAAGCGCGTTGGGTTATGCTGCTGGTCAGGCATCTGCTTCGCAGATGTGGTGTAGCGTATATGGATTTGTCCGAACGCAGTGACGCCTCCTTGAGCTACTGAAACTGAAACCACTGTTGTACCTACCACCATAAGATGGGAGAATTCTCATGTAGTTTGTCAAACTTTAAAAAGTTCAAATTCTTTTCTGTCAATAGTCTGCTGGATACAAACCCTTTAACTGCTTGCCATGAAGTTAAAACAATTACAGTCACCTTGAGTTTTCTTGTAAAGAAGAGAAGTATCTGATCAGAGCACATAACATAGTGAACAGAAAAAACAGACGTCATATCAGAACCCATGAATTCCCAAGCCAGACGTCCTGCTTTGACCAGACGTTGGTCAGAGGAGGGTAGATGCCACTGCATAAAAAAATTCACTGCACAAGTCATTTGACATCATATAAAACCCTGGATGAAACAGATAATGGACAGTTACATAAATGTACAAGTGCATAGAAAAGAGGCTGAAATTTCATTCGCTTTACTGTCACTCTTTATTGATTGTTCACATTCCGGAAGATTTGCATCATGCAATTTTGAAGCATGCTGGCCTCATTACTGCATGTGTGGCACATGCATTATTATATCTATAAATGCCCTATCACATAGTTCTATCATAACATTGGTTTCCTCTATTCTGTAATGACAATTAAAATGTAAACTAAGTTTTCTTCTTTAAGTTTTTGCTCAAATTGTTTTAAAAGGAAAATTTTGCTATTTTACAGTTACATACTGAAAAATGTATTCAAAGGTAGGGCACAAGTTCATGCTCACCACCTCCTCTTTTGTTTTACATCAAACAATACTTCGTTGAGTTTCATGGTATTAGGGTCTGAAAATTAAACATACACACCAGAATGCGGGTCACATGACAGCTATACACATTGTACAAAAGAAATAACATTAATGTATCTCCACAATTTCACAAGGTATTTTTGAGATACAAAAAGCCTATTCTAATGCGCAGTGGCATGCATCTGTGTAGGAATGTCAATTAACTTAAAATAATAATAAGTACCTGTCTAATGAGCCAATTCTAACATTTTCGTTTCCTTTTGAAATAAATATCTGTCAATCTAAAGAGTTCATTCCTATACATTTCCTTCTATCTTATTTCACAAGTGTAACATATAACTACCCATTACAGCATTACCATATTTATCCGCTTGGGCTGCCCCCCTATCATTTCACATGCAAATAATGAGCAGTTATACAAAATGAGTACTGGTCTTCTTCTAGTTCTGTTCAAATATACCTACTAAATCTAAAACCCATTTCCAATTTTTTCCTTGTTTTCTCCTGACCACACACACACAGATACTTTTTCACTTTAATTCATAAAATATCTATCTAACCACAAGAAAAATCAGTTCCAGTGTTATTCCATGTTCTTTCTAAATTCACAGGCTTAAATAATATATTTGTTACTGCCTAATGTAACTTTATCTATGACACTGAGTTCTGCTGTCAGTACCAAATGTAATCATATCGTCATAGCACTATTAAGAGGGCAAATAAGAGTAAATATTCACGTGCATTCAATGCTCTCAAGTTTACATCATATTCTCACATACACACTTTGAACTGAAATGGCATATAAGGACATTCACACACACAATTCGTTTACTCAAAGAAAGAGATCAAATTGTATCCAAACAGCGATATTTAAAATGAAGATGGCTGAAAATCTAAGGTCTATTTTTTTCTTGCGAAAAGAAACAAGTAAGAAAGAATAAATATAAAAAAAATGACACATTTAACTAGCAGACAAACAGAAATGTATTGTGAATGGAACTGATTTAGGTATGTTTCGCAATGGCAGATGTTTCTCAAAAGCTGTCAAAGAAGACATTCTAGATCCATAACAAACGAATATGTTCATAAAACAATAAAATAGATTTTTTATAAAAAATCAAAAAGAGTAAAAATAATGATAATCGCAAACCAAATGAGAATACATCCCATGGCAGCAAAAACGCTTTCTGATAAAACGACAACCACCAAACAAAATAAAAACAAACACAGAAGCTGATAGTCAAAACCAGAACACTGCGCATGACAAGAAGAAGCAGGACTGAGATCAAAAATAGACTGGTCAGACACAAACAAAATAACATCCGACAATGTTCTGTACAAACACACAATCAATTGTGAACACAATCACACCAGACTTGATTTCCCCTTTTGTCTGTCTTCCCAGACAAAATCGGTCCACTCTGTAACAAACCACACTTCAGACATATGTCACCATTTCTTTTAATTTCATTCATCCAAAAATATATATTTCTTCTTCTTTAAGGCAGAGTTATCATCAGTCCTCCCTGTGTTGCCAGAACTGTCTAGAACAGGTCTGTGTCTGTGGCTGGCAATATAAACTATGTGCATATCCCATTCTCCCTGTTGTTCTCTGCCATTCACTCACACCCAACATCAAGTATGTCATTAACAAATTGCACTGAAGAAACCACGCTCGGCAGCAAAACCAGAGACAGAAAAAAAAAACTGAATAAAGAGAAAGACAAAAATAAAACACTGAGAGATAAAAGCATGGTACAGAAAGACAATGAGAGAGAGAGATGAGGAGAGATAGAGAGAGAGAGAAAGACATAAAATAAGAGAGAAAGAGCGAGTGAGTGAGCAAGCAAGCAAGAGAGAGAGAGAAAGAGAGAGAGAGAACGTTCTGAGAGAAAAGTATTCAAACAGACGGAAGAGTTTCAAACACATATACCTCCTTCTCCATTAATTTTTTTAAAAAACCAAACAAATAAACAAAAACAACACCCCCACCCCCCACAACAAAACATGGTCAGACAGACCGACCACCACAAAGGCCCAAGGACTGATCAGAATGTCTACTGCACCACACCCAGCAGAGGAGCGGCCAGTCCCTTCAGGTCTTGTCTCGGTGCTTGCTGTCTGCCGCCTTGCTCCCTGCTGTCTGCACCAGCTGTTGGAACCCAGGCAGCTGCAGGTGGGGAGGGGGAGGCACCATGGAGTACAGCACCGTCTGGCCCTGCAGATCCTGACACACACACACACACACACACACAGATGCGCGCGCACGCACACATACACAAACAGCCCACAGAAATTAAAAGACAGGAAA
Source organism: Babylonia areolata (assembly GCF_041734735.1). Taxonomy (NCBI): domain Eukaryota; kingdom Metazoa; phylum Mollusca; class Gastropoda; order Neogastropoda; family Buccinidae; genus Babylonia; species Babylonia areolata. Next base: position 40,868,927 of record NC_134894.1, read on the forward strand.
TATCAGGCAAGGATGCACACATACAAAATCACTGGGGGAAAAATATCAATACCAAAATCACAAGAACACACACAGACACCGAACACAGGCAATTTCACACGCGTAGATACTCTTGCACACATATGTTTATCACTGAGTGCATTCCTTCGCTCAAATATTGAAAACAGGAATTGTCAAGTATCAAAGCTTATTTTCCATGTGATCAAAATGAGAAACTATTTCCTCAGTTGTAATCAAGTAAAGTAAAAGAAGGTCATGTCTATGTATATTATGATACTGAGTGATGCTGTACAAGTATTAAAATGCCCCACCCTAGTCTCCTGGTTTTGAATTGTAGTCTGTGGCCCAAGTTTGATAACACATTTTAATTTTCTTGCACACACACAACTCAAGATCACCATTTTGAGGGTTGTTTCGCTCCTGCCAACACCATTAGTGGACTGAAAATAAGTGAAGCCACAGAGAAACATGCACAAACACATGCAAGCTTTACGCAGAAGCAAAAAACACTAACAGTTGATTATGGATCAGCTTGCCATATGCTAAAATGTCACATTCCTGTTATGTTATCTCCAGTGTCTGTCAATATCGATCAGTTCACTGCTGGGTGCCAATGAGCTGAAGAGAAAAATTCCAGTACCGGAGGGGTGGGGGTGGAGACCATGGAGTTGATCTGTCCCAGACACAATGGGTCTGGCATCCGCAGTGGGACTGACACTGACAGAGGGTTCACCGTCTCTGCAGGAAAGAAGTCACACTTCATTACAACATAGTGCCACACACTTCAGCCTTATGTCTATATTTTTTCATGGGGAGGTTTAGTTTCAAAAAGCAAGTCGATTTATTTCTCCCCTTTCTGTTCCCCCCAACACATCCACCCAACACACTGCTTGGAACAACAAGGATTAAAGAAAATCATATGAAAACAATCCCTCTCATGTTCCTATTAGGGATGTGAGAGGGACTGAATCAAAAAACATACTGTAGCCAGGGGGGGTGGGGGTGGGGTCGCGAAAAAATGATGGAAAGGTGTCACCTCATTGGGTGGTCTGTGGGGCAAAGCCCCTTGAAGCTGAAAAAAAAAAAAAAAAAAAAAAAAAAAAAAAAAAGAAGAAGAAGAAGAAGAAAAAAGAAGTTTGCAACCCCAATAACAGTGTTGAAATCATCAATGTTTCATTGTTTTCCACGGTTCAATATCATCCCATTTTTTCAAATGGTACATACAGACACAACAGAGTAGTGTTTCCTATAAGGCTAAAATCTGGTACACACAAAACATATCTTCTGCTTGTAATGGAGATGAATCTTTGGTACTTCGTCTGTAGATCCAAGATCTAAATAACATATAACTAACTGCAGCTATCAAGTATATCACCACATCATAAGGTTTAAAGAAGAGTTGATACTCAAATTATTCAACACATGCTAAGCCATCTCAAAATTCCTAACATGCTGACAGATAATGTTGAGGGCTTGGTTCACGAATCAACATTAACTGATCATTCTGTATGTTTTCATGCCAGCTTCAGAACTGGTTGTTGACATCATCAAAGTTCTGAGAAAAATGATAGAAGAAGTGCTGGCTATTTAAAAAAAAAAAAAAAAAAAAAAAAAAAAAAAAAAAAGCCACCAAGAAAGCGGCTGCCCTCATGATTCTTTCTCCTGTCACAGTGGGATGTTCTCTTGAAGTTGATGAGAAAATAGTGTTCTATCACTTGCTACACCCAGAGCACCATCCTAGTATCTCTTCTCAATGAAAGTGAAATGGTAAATGTGAGGTTATGAGTACAGATGGTACCAACAACAACAAAAAAAGGATACAATCTTGATGTATGAGTGTGTGTGCGTGTGTGCGTGTGCGTGAGTATCCATGTACATGTGCAAGTATTAGTCTGTTTTTGTGTATGTATGTGTGTACGCATGTGTACATGTATATGTACGTATGTGTGGATTTTATCAGTATGTCTATGGCATGTGTCCACAACCTATATAGTATATAAACATGAAATCACAACAAAAAATATCTGTTTGTCAACCCCCCCCCCCCCCCCCCTCCAACCACAACACCCATTCTCCCTTCTCCCAACCCTCTATTGAATTCTCCATAGTAAGTGTGCTTATGGGTGCGTGTTCAATGTGAGTGCATGTGTGTGTGCATGCGGATGTGTGTAGGGCATATTTTGTGCTTTTTTGGGGAATGACGGTTCATAATCATATGTAATATTGGCTTGGCGTATTTCAACATAATTTTTTTCTTTGTATGGTTTCATGAACTGTTATATGCCATCATGCAATTTTTCATGGGAGGAGCTTAAAGCCAACAATATGGGGAGCTAACACCATGTAAATACAATATTTTATCATTATCATTATGTACGCATCCTTATCAGCGACATAAACCCTAAAAAAACAGAAGGTGGAGGCACCACATGTATACCTACCCACAGGGCTGGAGATGGGTTCAATGACAGGGAGGTGGGGAGGTGGGGGGATGGACACATTGCTCAGGTGATGGGACTTGCTCTGGGACCCCAGCTCCATCAGGCTCTAAAAGGTATACATGTGTATTTTTGTCATCACGAGGGATAAACACAAGAGAAAAGAAAGAGAAATTTCACACAGGCAGACATGCCTACCCTGTATTCAGTATTACAGCCTCCCAAACTCTGGAGCAAGTTAAAGTAATCAGTAACACCATATCATATTTGTTTCCAGACACAGGAGACACATACTGACCATAAAAACACACACACAAAAAGAAAACCCACATCTTTGAGCTCGTTGAACAGCTGTAGATGACACATGCGCTGATTTGGCCTTTGGCAGTGTCCCTTCTGCATTCTCTTAATCACTGCTGAATGTCTTTTCAGTGTTGTTTTCACAGGCATTCTTTTTTGTTGCCATACTGGTTTGCTATTTCATTTCACGGCCTTTCTAAATTTCCAGTTCCAACAAAATTCTGGAGCATGCGTACCTAAGCTTCAACTGTGACCGAAGAAATTAACCATGCACTTTTATTTATTTATTTATTTTGAATGGCCAAATATTTTTCAGAACATAGTGATATTTTTATTTTGAGAAACAAATATGAACAATTTGGGATGGCAGGAATGTCTGCACATAGACAGACAAGCAAGTGGATGTGACTTTCGAAAGTGCAATTCACACTCCACTTCCCCTCCTAAAGCATCCCTCTGAGAAAAAAAAAAAAAGAAAAAAAAAAAAAAAAAAAAAAGATAAATAAATCTTCTACAACCTTGTTATCAATCCTCTTGAAATCATGGTGCAACCATACAGCCCAGATTCAAGTAAAAACAACCGCCTTTCCTAATTCATATGAGACATGTATGAGTGATACAAAAATAATGATTAAAACATGGGTGCACATGTACACACATACACATCATCAAACCATTTTCACACTCTCCCCCCTTTTATCCTCTCATATCAGTTACTTCTGAAGAAAAGGCATGAAACTGAGCGATGCACACATGCAAACAATACACACATTCACAAACACACACACACACACACACACAGGCATACATACATATACACACACATGAACACAATGAAGCAACAACCCACCTGTGACTTTTCATAAGAGGACATCTCAACCACACTGCTGTCCGAGGACGAGCCGGAGCTGGAGGCAAAGGGAACAGCCAGGCGAGCGTTTGTGGAGAGCAGGTGATCACGGTGAGACTTGAGGGCCTTGACCTGCTCTTCCAGACGGGCGTTCTCTGTCTTCAGGTGGTGCATCTGGTTCAGCAGAGAGGCCACTGAAACGGAAAGTCATCAGAAATCAAATCAAATCATGTTGCTTTCACCCCAGCCGACAACAAAAGGGCCGTTTTAAGGCTGATCACCTGTCAGTTCTTAAAACCAGTCAAAGAGAACACAAATTAATGTCAAAAGATTGATTAAAACAACGTTAAAAGAACCAATTCAACACGATCAGAATGAATAAACATATAACATAGCATACAAGCCACTGGAACAGAAAACAATGTGATCCCCCACCCCACCAAAAAAGAGAAAAAATAGAAGATAACATGATAGAGGAGCCACTGAAACAGAACACAAGATGATCTGACAGAAGAAAGAATGACAGATAACATAGCTTAGGAGCCACTGGAACAGGTAAAAAAAAAGAAAAAAAAAAAAAAAAAAAAAAAAAGATCAGATAGAAGAAAGAATGACATATAGCATGGCTTCAGAGCCATTTAAACAAGAAACATGATATGACAAGAAAGAAGAAAAGAATGACAAATAATGTGGCAGAGTAGCCACTGATAAACCCCCCAAAGATGATCTGAGAGAAGAAAAGACAAATAACATGGTATGCAAGCCACTGAAATAGAAAACATGATCAGAAAGAAGAAAAGAATGAAAGATACATGTGGTGTATGAGCCACTGAAACAGAAAACATGATCAGAAAGAAGAAAAGAACGATATGGCAAAGGAGCCACTGAAACAGAAAACATGATCAGAAAGGAGATAAGAACGATATGGTAAAGGAGCTACTGAAACAGAAAACATGACAGGAAAGAAGAAAAGATACTCATGATAAAGGAGCCACTGAAACAGAAAACATGATCAGAAAGAAGAAAAGAACGATATGGCAAAGGAGCCACTGAAACAGAAAACATGATCAGAAAGAAGAAAAGAACGATATGGTGAAGGAGCCACTGAAACAGAAAACATGATCAGAAAGAAGAAAAGAATGATATGGCAAAGGAGCCACTGAAACAGAAAACATGATCAGAAAGAAGAAAAGAATGATATGGCGAAGGAGCTACTGAAACAGAAAACATGATCAGAAAGAAGAAAAGATACACATGGTGTAGGAGCCACTGAAACAGTAAACAAGATAATCAGACAGAACAGGCAGGTAACATGACAGAGAGGCCCTGAAACAGATGATATTTGATAAGAAAGAAGAAAGGAATGACAAATAGTGTAGCACAATAAAACAGGTAGCAGTAAAAGGATTCCGTATAAATGCAAGCAAACCTTATACTTATGATTCAAAGTCCTTGTGGTCTGAGGTTGAGATTTTGTGCAAGGATGTGTGCCTGTCTCTGTGTGAGTGTTGCTGTGCATACGTGTGTGTGTGTGCACATATTTGTGATTGTGAACTCGCATGCCTCTTTCAAGAGCTTCTGAGTCTGGGAGTTCTCTGTAGATTAATTTTCACTGGATTTCTGCTCATTGAGCAACTTGTTGATTTATTTTCAGTGTTTTGTTTGTTTTTGTTCTGATTTCTATCATTTTTTGTCACAACAGATTTCTGTGTGTGTGTAATTTGGGTTGCTCATCAGGGGAGAGCACCTCACAACAGTACAGTGACACACATATATATACATTTTTTTTTGTCTGTGAGTGTATTCATTTTGCTTTTACAATCAAAGTGGATTTTTTAACAGTATTTTGCGAAGGAAAACCCTTTTTGTTGCTGTGGATTATTTTCCATGCGCTAAGAAATACTGTATACGTGGCCCAGGTTTATTGTCACATCTGAATGAGCAGCACCCAGACCACCAAAAAATCCTGGTCCAGATACATGGACACTAGCTTCCTAATTGAGCGCATTACCACAGGGCCACCTCTCCACTTGTTTGTGACTGGTGCTTACAAAAGACACAAAAAGAAAAAATCTGATGACGGTTTAACACATTCAACTCTGGGGAGTTCACAGCCTTAGCAGGCTTCCGTGCCATACTGATGTGGAAAAGACGCTAAAAATACACTATTTTTCCTTCAAATCAGGTGTGGACACATCTGGAAATACTGTAGAAGTTAGTTCCCTTCCTTTGTGATTTATACATGTGTAGGAACGTGGAAAATGTTTTAACAAGTCAAATCCTTGACACCAGAGCAATGCTCAAGCAAAGGGCTCAATGTTTAAAAGGAAACCAGATCAGAGAACTCCTTCTTTGGCATGGAGCTGTGTGTCCTTGTAGAAGTGAAAGTGACTGTGCTAATGCAGCACTGAATAATGTGGGACATAGAACTGAAGGTCTCTCATAGAACATGATGCTGCTGTGACCACTGACCATCAAAGTGTTTGCTTTGCTCCATGAAGAACTGAGCACTCTGCTCCCACTGCTGTTCCAAAAACTCCTCCATAGACGACGGCAATCTGGAATTGAAAAAACAGCAACCAACTGTTCAAACAACAAGCACATATCAAATGTTCACAGTGTCTATCCATGCGACTGAAAGTTAAGTATGATACACAATTCCAAATCGGTCAATATATGTTTATGTATGTATATATATATATATGTATATATATAAATATATCAGATTGTCTTTCCACATAAAGTCGAATCTACAAACAGCTTTATTAGAAGATTATAAGCCATTTCTATTTTCTCACCTCCCATAACCCAATTCTACTCCCTCTTAAACAACAACAACAAAACAACAACAACTTGAAACAGAACACAATTTCCACAAGGAACCCAAGAAGACAGAACCAACTTTTCATGCTTACCCCCCACGACAACCGTCTGACTTGTGCAGACTTGGAAAGACCTTAGGGGGAGGGACAAAAGAGGTGGTGCCGTTCATCATCTCTGCATCTGGGCCACAGAATACAAGATGTGGTACTAGAGACTAGGTTCAGCACAGAGATGAGAAATAAAAGCACAGCAGTGCAGAATCCATGGACACACAGACCTTGCACATGAAAAGCATTTCAGTATGCTTCTTGCAAACGCATACACATCACACAGGGAGCATGTATGCTCTCACACAAACACACCATCACAAATTTGTTATACACAGGGATGTGCCTTCTCCACAGGAGCACAAACTGACTGGAATCAACAGCACACACCCTCCACTCACACAAATACACACCCACATCCCATTACTAAACATAACAGAGAACAGGCATTCTAATACACACAGATACACGCTTACAAACACACTTGATGAACAGAGACACTCCGCATCCTCTCTTATACACAGTTTCAGTTTTTTTCAGTTTTCAGTTTCACACATACAATCCAAGTGAACATTAGTATCAATAAATACATATGCGTGTAGAATCCCAAAAACTGAATTTGCAAATGAAAACATGCATGAAAATTTTGTAAAGGATTCTAAACAGAAAAGTTCAAATAATATCACACATTTAGAACAGAAAAAAATCTGATTTTTCCTGCTGAACTGAAATTTTCTATGACACACACACACACACACAAAAAAGCACTGACAGTGTAAAGCAAAGACTTCTGACAGTGAGATCAGAATTTGGCACTTTCCTGTGTAAGATATTACTAGTATTTCACTATGTGTGATATAAAAACATTGCTAACTGATCCAATTTTAATGCAAAAAAACATTGCAGATACATGAAGAAAAAATCTTAACACTGAAAATGCGTGACACACAAAAACAAAACAGGGAGGGGGAGGAGCCACCAACTTGTGCATACAAACATACACTCACACTAGTCACAGACACGCACATACATACATGCTCCAGTGACATCTTTCATCATGCGTCCGTGCATGCAGAACAAAGTTTTGATTTTTCTGCTGAACAACATTAAGAAAAATTGAAGTATACTTCTGTTGCTTTTATGAAGAACTAAAGATGACAAGTGAGGGGGAGAAATATACATAACTTTGATTTTTAAAATGCATGTTTATTTGCACTGTAAACAGTGTATGTGTGTATGATAAACAGGAAAGAAAATGACACTAAATAAATGCACATGCAGAAAAAAGTCACATGCACAGAAACCAACACTGTACATCACAATTTCTGAACAGTACTTGTGCATAGTACTCATATGAATAACTTAAAACTGGTTTGGGTTATCAAGGTAAACAAAAAAAATAATGAATAGTACTGATTCCCCAGAGGGCTTATGCACAATGACAAAATATCTGCACATACATCATTTTTTCAGTTCAAAATACAAACACTGACTATGGCTTGCTGTAACTGACTGACCTCAGACACTAAAGAAACAAAATACAGGAAATATCAAAAAGTTAACTCAATTGTAAAAAAACAAAGCAAATATGGTCAAACAAGAGCATGTATGCTCCAACACACATTGCTGGGCTAACACAGAACATTAGAAGCATTCAACCATCCTACATTAACCAAAAGTTAATGACAAAAAAATACTGAAACTTAAAGCAACATGACCATTCATCAATACTAAGGCATATCTAATAACAAATTCCAGTGACTAAAAACATATATATATATCCAAATAAACAAACAAACAAGTAAAGAAATAATTCACAAGATTAGCATTCTACATAAATCTGGAGAAAAATAAAGCAAAATAATTTACACTGATCATGACATTCACTCAGAAGCTAATTTGAAGAATGACCATAGAAACCCAAAAACAAAACACGAACCAATGTTTTTCTTTCAATACTCAAAGCATCATGCTGGTACCACTGGGCATTCTGTCACAAAGCCAAAAATCAATAACTAATCTGATGAATGACAGCAGACACTGAAAAACAAAATACTGCAGCTTTCTTCTTTGAAAATACTGAAAGCAACATGCCGGTACCAGCCTGCACGGAAATAAAAGGGTCAGGGGGTGGCACAAACTACTGTGTCAGTGTGTGGACAACCAGTGAGCAGCATGTGGACACAGAGTTTGGACCTACCATACAGACTGTGGGTACAGGAGCTGCCGTTATATGAAGGCAGTCCATAGAAGTCTGTCCTTTGTGCACTACTCTCAAGCGCTGAAATGGACAATCACACTCCTCTTTCACTGCATTTCCAATGCACCAGGTGCTGTGGCACTTCCAACAACTCTTCAGAAATTACTCTCAAATCCCTGCTCTTAGCAAAAATGTGTGGTCTTTTTGTCTTTTTGTTCAGTAATACATAAATAGGCAATGACATGAAATATGGACAATATAAAACAGACAAGACACTACATCACAGTCTCCTGGAGAAGCCCTATGGGTTAAAATTTGTGAGTGTAAAAGGGAACATTCACTTTCTAGGAGGGTTTTCCACCATTTTCTGTACCATGCTGTGGCACTTCCAACAACTCTTCAAGAATTACCCTCCAATCCCCGCTCTCAACAAAAATGTGTTGTCTTTTTTTTGTCCAATAATATGTTTGTCTAACTCAAGCAGGTGTTTTTTTTGTTGTTTTTTTGTTTTTGTTTTACTTAGTAATCTAATACCTTCCCAGTCTGTTTGCACTTGTACTGCCAGCTATCTTTCTGGCATCACTGGGAATCTGCCTGGTAATGATATCGTAATCTAAAATAAAAACTAGTTCTTTTTCTCCAGAGAAAGTTGCAAGACTTTGTTCAGAAATTCCTGGACCTAAAGAAAAGCCATTTCCACCATAAAATGCAGGTATCAAACAGTATTGTGATGACAATCTATATGCAAATATCAGTGCCAGTTAATAACCCAGATAATGAAACAAAACATAAGAGATTATCTGCATGAAAAAAAGTAACCACAGTGTTACTATCTCTATGACAAAGTGGAGTCAGCTGGGAAGGATCTGTGATAAAGACTGCTGCTCATTTTGATCTTCAATTGAGTAACAGATTTAAAGAAGCCATGATTACAACCTAAGCAGTGAGTGGGCAATACCACAGAACATGGGTGAAAGTGGTGGTCACAGTGAATATCATCAACAGGAGATTGACATGGTACAGTATATGACACCAAAAAAAGAATCATGTTAGTTATTATAGACAAGAGTGAACTGTCAAAGCACACTGCCTTCCCCAACCACAGAACACAGCACATCAGCCGTTTTAAAAAGACAATCAAAACCGAATAATAAAACAGAAAAACACATCAACATCCAAAAATTATTTGTTGATATTTGAACATGCTCAAGTTATTTCAGTCAGCATCATGTGAAACAGATTGATGCTAAAATGTCCGATCTGTCTGGGACAGGAAACACCTACTCCACTAAAGCAAAGCTGTGTTGCTGTCTTTCTTTGCCTCATCTTCCTGCACAACTCACCATTCTATCATGGTCTTTTCAAATACTGAATGCCACATCTAAACACTTACAGGACACATCATTAATTATCAGTAATTCAATAATTTTTCAACTGTAACCTACCCAAATAGCTTTCCATTCTGTTACGGAGATCAATAACACTGGCAAAAAAACCCAGGAAACATTCCCCAAACACACACTCAGGCACACATGTGTCATCATGACCTCAATACTCTCACACACCAGGCATTATTTGTATGCTATTCCTGACTTTAGTTTTGAAGAGAAACTAAGGAAGAGCACTCCAGACACGTGTAAAGATCAACGACAGGACATCATGGTCTTTACCTGGGGAGGAGAAGCCTGTGAGAGGGACAGGGCTCTGGAAGCAAGGACCACCCCCAAACACACTGCTGGCGTAGTTGTGGTGTCTGCAACAGTAAACACACACACACACACACACACAGCTGGTTGGCCTTTTCAAGGGAGAAGGAATGTCCTCCTCCCATACCTGAACATGAATACAAAATACTTCTGACATGTTCTGTTGACATGAAATACTTTGAGACACACCACTACCACCACCAGGTGACACTCTGAGGGACTGGCAGCACAAAATTCTATATATTTTGGGGTGGAGGGGATATTCAGTGGCATTTGTTACAAAAGGTACTCTGTATTCTGAAAGTGTTTTTGTGATGCTCATCTACTCTATGTTCCTGTCATTTGTGACATTACAAAAGGCGGTGAAAGACAGTACCCTAACCTCATGTTCAAATCATTTGTAAGATTACAAAGGCAGTGCCCTACGCTCATGTCATCTGTTACAGATTCACTTGCTATGACAAAGGATACTCACATCTTCTTTTTTTGATACATGTCCTGGGACAGTATCCTGTGCTCCTTTTTTGTTCTCAAAAAAAGAAAAAAGAAAAAAATCTGTTCAAGTTACCTGTCACAACTTTCCTAATCAGCAAACTGAATCCAATGCTAGCTTCAGTTAAAGGGCGCAAAATCAAAAATGTCCTTTGCCCTTGTCAGTACGGCATCTGCCCATTCATTCACTTAGTCTAACCATGTCATTCTGTAGTCCTATGACCATGCCGTTCTGTGGCCCTATGCACGTCATTCTATGGTCCTATGCCCTGTCCAATGTCCATATCAATCTGTGATCTTGTGTCATTATCATTCTGTCCTATGCCATGTCATTTTGTTCAATGTGCATTATATTATGTGGTCTTATGCCCATGTTATTCTGTGGACCTCACATAGGTCATTCTGTGGTCCTATGTCCATGTGAATATGTCCTATACCATAGTTGTTTTGTCCACTGTCCATGTCATTCAGTTGTCCTAAGCCCGTATCAGTCTGTGGTCCTATGCCCTTGTCATTCTGCTCTATGTCCATGTCATTCTGTGGTCCTATGCCAATGCTATTCTGTGGCTCAATGCTGTAACACTGTGGTCCTATGCCCACATCATTCTGTGTGGTCCTATGCCCATGTCGTTCTGTGTGGTGCTATGCCCATGTAATTCAGTGTTCCTATGCCCACATCATTCTGTGTGGTTCTATTCCCATGTCATTCTGTGTTCCTATGCCCACATCATTCTGTACAGTCCTATGCCCATGTCACTCTGTGGTCCTACCTGTATGTGATTCCATGGTCCTTTGATGAGTTTTACTGTCCTATGCCCATGTCATTGTGGTCCTGCACCCACATCATATGTTGTCTCTTGCCAATGCCATTCTGTGTGGTCCTATGCCCATGCCATTCCGAGTGGTCCTATGGCCACATAATTCACTGTGGTCCTATGCCATTGTCATTCTGTGGTCCTATGGCCATGTCATTCTGAGTGGTCCTATACCCATGTCATTCTTAGTGATTCTGTATGGTCCTATGCCCATGTCATTCTATGGTCCTATGTCAAAGTCATTCTGTGGTCCAATGCCCATGTCATTCTATGGTCCTATAATGGCTATATCCAAGTCATTCTGTGTGGTCCTATGCCCATGTCATTCTATGGTCCTATAACGGCTATATCCAAGTCATTCTGTGTGGTTCTATGCCCATGTCATTCTATGGTCCTATGTCCAAGTCATTCTGCGTTGCTGTGCCCATGCCATTATATGGTCCTATACCCATGCCATTCTGTGGTCATTTGCCCATGTCATTTTGACATATGTCCATGAAATTATGTGGTCCTATGCTCATGTCATTCTGTGGTTCTGTGCCCATGCCATTCTGTGGGCCTATGCCTCGTCATTCCGTAGTCCTATGCCCATTTCATTATGTCCTATTCCCACACATGACAAAACTACAACTAGTACAAGTATTGCATACACAAGGCCCTAACAGCAACACTCTCCCTCAAAAATACATTTATATAACAATTCATTAAGACCTTTTTAGCACGACAGCAGTCAGAAAAACAGCAGTATGAAACCTGAGCAAAAGAGAACATATTCACAATTCAGCCAGGTTCATACCAATAATTCACACACACAGGTGGAAAACAGTGCAGATTAGGAAGCTGCATAACTAGCTAATCATGCCATGCAAATTGGAAAACAACACAAAACAAACACGCCAAACAATAACAACACACCGTGACACACACACATACACAAACACTTGTATGCATGCACACAAACTCACAGAGAATTTCATCCAATCTAAATTTAAACTGTTGTCAGTTGTTATGTGAATGTGTTATTCAAAACAGTGCCTGTTGTCTTTACAGTATCTTCGGCCAATCCCTTTTTTTTTTTTATATATATATTGTACATCTGGCAGAAGTCAATCTCAAAACTTAAATAATAAAGTCAGTTAACTCAGAAAACGGAAGAGAAATTCTGACTATAACTTCCTGAGTTCATCCATTAACGTGCTCATTTAGAATATCTACATGATCTACACATAAACACAAACACTTCTGCATAAAGATGCATGTACACAAACACACATGTGCACAAGCATATGAAACATTCATTCGCATAACTCTCAAAATCATATGCACACACATGCATATACCCATATAATGATATATAAAGCCACAGAAAAAAAAAGAACAATGGGGAGCAAAGAAACAATTATAAAGCTTTCAATTTCTGAGACAGAAAAGATCACACGTGTTTGTGAGAGTGAGTGTGTGTGTGTGTGTGTGTGTGTGCGTGTGTGTGTACATCAAGAGATAATTCACAGCATAAATGAAACCAGTAAGAGAAATACCAGTTTTTGTTTGTGGCTTAGCTTCATTGAAAAAAAAAAAGTTAAAGATATTGGGAAAACAAACAAAAAAAAGCACAAAGATTCTGCATTTAACTTTTTTCATTAAATTCATATTGAACAATACAACATATTTTCAACAGTTAACTTTGGATGTTGATTTTCACAATCATGATCGATTAAATGACAACAAGTAGAGATTAAATAGTCTAAAAGAACAAATACAGATCTCAGAAACTGAATTATCTGGTACATGTAAAACATAACAATTTGAATTCACAAAGAAATCTAATGTACAATTTTAAGTGTGCATCAATATGCAGACATACATGTTTACAGTCTTGCAGTTTTGGTGGTGCATTGAATGTAATGATAATAATCAACAGAGCTGTTGGTTTTTTTTTTTTTTTTTTTAATATTCTATTGAATCTCACCCTAATGCAGATCCTGTCACTGTCACAGGCTGGTTCCCGTCCTTCTTGCCTTTGCCGCTACCAGAAGCACCACCTGCACTGTGCCCTCCGCGCACACTTTTACTTTTGCCTTCCCCGCTGCTGGGTTTTCTTGGCTTCTTCTCCTTGCCTTTAACCTCCTGGGATCTAGCCACCAAACCATGGGCATGATGTATAATGCTGGGCGGGTCTGATACTGTGATTGTCATTGATCTAGCCTCCCACCCAAAATAACTACTGGCAGACAATTATGTGAATGGATTAAGAGTATTCATACCCTTGAAAATATAAAAAGGGTACAAAATAAATGTTCTCCTTGTGGTAACACTTAACACTGAACAATGTACACATAGGTCACATACTCTCTTCTCCTGGGATTATGGGTTATGACTTTTACAGTTTGCTACAACCCAATGGATGGAACTGAAGTCCAATTCAATAAATCACTCAGTGTTGTGCCCATAATCATACAATACATGAAATCTCTTGCTGACTGTGCTAAAACTAAAAGATGATGGACACACACACACACACACACACAAAGTCTTTGCATGTGTACAGGATTTGGAGGGGTGTGACTGTGCCTAAGTTATCAAAATGGAATTAGACATTGAGATAATGTCATTATTTCTCAATACCCATGACAACAGCATCAAATAGTACAAATGTAATAATTATTGTTATGAGCTGAACACTTTTCTTAATTGAATAATTCCCTTAATTCTTACCTTAAATAACCATCATGGAAGGACAAAATAAAGTAAATCAAAAGCAATGCCAGGCATGCCCATCTATTCATTGGAAACAGTAAGAACAACCATTTTCAATTTCATCTTTTTAGTAAATTTTACAACAACAACAAAAAAAAAACAAAAAAAAAAAAGAGAGAGAGAGAAGAGAAAAAAACAAAAAAATGCATTTCCTTCAAAAAATAAATGCAGAACGAAAAGCTAACACACTCAACAACAACAAAGCACATACAGCACAAAGACAGATACTGCTAACTGAGCATTTTGCACATTCTCTGGCCCAGCTACCATTGGTCTTAGCAACTTGCCCAGTCCTTCAGCTTTAAGTGAAAAGACAAGGGTATACTCTGAATGCGAGTCTACTATGCAAAGTTCTGCAAAGACCAGTTATGAAAACAACAAAGCAAAGTGACATAACATGTCCCATGTGGATGCCACCGCTTCCTGCATGAATGTTAAACTCTGAGATGTCAGAACTTTCACACTCCAGGTTAAAGGACTTGCCTAAGGACTTTAACAAAAAGAAAAAAAAAATTTTTTAAGTTTTATTCCAGACAGGAGTAATATTGCAGATGATGAGTTGGACCCATTGAACTATACCAGGATATGTCCCCTGTTTATTTATCATCTGCACAGAATATATTTCAGGCAGTATGATGCACTTTATTCGAGTCCTTAACTTTGCCTCAGCATGTGGCCATGTCATCTTGCCTTCTGACCTCCATAGATTCATCTACTTTTGGGGTAGGCATAAAACTGATAATGTTTCTCCTTTTCTATAAGTTTCTGAGTCCACACATTTAATCTAACTGCAAAAGCAGATTTCCCAACAGTTGAAGTCTGCCATTCCTGCAATCACCCAGAGTTTAAGTTCTTTAAGTTCTTGGCTTCTTCATTCTACAATCAGCATTCAGATTTGAGCATCACTGTCTAAATGACAGAATACTGGAATACTGATGTCAGAAACTGCAAACAACAGTTGAACTGTGAGTAAATGGGAGAATCAGACGAAAATGTTTGCACATCAGGCAAATCAGTTTCATAGATACCAGCAATGTTAAACAAAATGGGGAGGGAATGGTGAGGGTAAACTGAAAAAAACAACAACAAAAAACACATCAATTATTTGAAGAAAGCTAGCATGACTTCAGCAACACAAAACATGAAGAGAAATCTGGATCAGGAAGTACAAGAATTCACTAAATTACAATGTCTTACACAGGCTTAAACTTTCAGCCAGAACACATATGCTGCAGTTTCTAACTAACCACACCACAAAAATTATGACATGCACACCCAATTAAACACTGTTATGAAACACCAACAAAGACCATCTTACTTGGATCGTTGCCTTTTAGGGGCAGTAGCATCTGCTTCCAGCAACACAGACGAAGCAGTATGGGACGTCAATGGAGAAGACAATAAGCCACTCAGCCCTAAAGCTCCTGCTGTGCTGTTGGCACCAGTGCCAGTGTAATAACTGTCATACACTGACTGACTGGATACCACGTTGCTGCTCCCCAGACCTACTCCTCTGAACACTCCACTGCTAGTCCCGTGAGAAGAAGAAGAAGAGTTACAGAGTGGGGCAAATAAGTTTTCTGAGGAGGCATACCCAGTGTCCTGTCCCGGCCGACTGTCCCCATTCTGACTGTTCAAGGCGGCAGTCAGGTTCTCCAACCCCACCTGGCTGCGAGCCACACCTGCAGGGGTTGCCACAGTGCTGACGATCACAGTGGCCGAACTGCCGATGGGCACCAACACACTGTCCTGAGTGATGTCCTCTGAATCTGCGTCCCCTCCTCCTGTCTTCTTCACCTCCACGTCGCTCAGTGTCTGCAGCTCCATGGAGGCCTGGGAGGAGTCCGAGGTGATGGAGCTGGTGCTGAGAGAGTACTGAAACATAGGGCGTGCCTTGCTTGGCTTGGAGGATGGTGGCACCACCTTAGAGCTGGATGTCCCGTTGGTAGAGGTGGTAGTGGTGGTGGTGGCGGTGGTGGTGGTGGTGGTGATGGTTGTGTCACCATTGCTGCTCACTTTCTGCTCTGCTGGCTTTGACACCTGTACCAACAACCATTTTTTGTTGTTGTTTAGTGAGTGGAGTATGTGAGTGAGAGAGAAAGTGTGTGTCTGTGTGTGTGTGTGTGCGCGCGCATGCATGTGTATGTGCATACACTATGTCTCTTGTTTACTGTGGTGCCAATGGCTAAAAACCAAACAAAGCCCAAGAAATGCACATAACTATCACTGTTGACTATTACTGTTCCCAACCACTCATACTAGTGTAGCATCCCTTTAAGGAAAGATAAAGTTTTGTGTTATGTCACCTTTTTTTCCTTGTCCACCTTGTTTCCCCCTTTCTCCGGTGTGGTTTCTGGGGTGGCATTGTCTGCCGGAATTGGCTTGAAGGCTGGAATGGTTTTGATGTTGACATCTTTCTTCTGCAAAAGAAAGGGAAAATGGCAAGGACAACAACTTGACCAGACCCTTAACCCTTTGGCTGTGTTGTTGACATGCAACATGTCACATCACACAGGGGTGTTATTGCTGTGTTGATGTACAATGTATGTCCAAATACCATGCACTTTTGTTTTTTGCTCAGCACAGCAGAAAAGTAGTATAATAGGCAAGAAGAATTAATTCCTTTGTTCTTCCTGGCTGTGGGGTGAAGGGGAAGTAGTTGTAAAACAATGAGTGAAATGGGGGAGGTGCACTCTGACCTGTTTTCTGTGTGTATATTTTCTGTGTGTATATGCTGTGAATAAACTGATGGGAGTAGATAATGATCAAATCTGAGTTGTATTTTTTTGTTGATGCTGCTTGTTTTGTTTTGTTTTTTCAGAAAGTTTTCTCAGTATACAGCCAAACAAAATGTGTTAGCAGTGAAAAATGTTACTGAGCAAAAATGGATTTGAGTTCCTAAAGCAAGAGTAAAGCTTCTATGTACATACATTATTCAGGTCTGACTGACAAAAGCAATGGTAAAGTTTTTATATATGCTATTCTGATCTGACCAGCTAAAGAAAGAGTAAGTGTTTACAAACAGTATTCACATACAATTTTCCTGCAACTTCCCAAGTCATCAGTGTGGGAAGGTGACTGAGTAATATTGTCAAAGTCTGGACAACAGGATAGTCATAATTCAACACATTCAGCAGAAGCAAAATCATTATCGTAAATAAATCAAATTGAAGAATTAACATACTGGTACCTAAGAAGCCAGCAGACTGAATGAAATGTTTTTTTTGACTGACCAGTTTCTTGTAATGATGAGAACAGTAGCCACAGTACTTGACGTTGTCACCACTGTTACCAGACTCCTCACACAGGAGGCCTTGACCTTGAGCGCTTCGTAGACAGAGCAAGACTATCGGCTTAAAGTCAGTAAGGCTCATGTGGACATCAATTATGCAAGTCTCAATGCAAATAAACCAAACTGTTACAGCTCTAGCTAAAACCAAACAAAAAAGTGATACAGAATAAAGAAATAATGACATAAATCAAACATAAACAGACACATACATGTATATGTAATATATTCACCCATGCAAATATACACACAGAAAATAAGACATAATTTACAAGAGAAGAAACTTTGCTTTTATCCCACATTTCTCTCATCTTTTTCACTAAGTTGCCATACTGAAGAGAACAAAAAGACTGGTAGTGATTACTTATAAAACTTTAATAATCATATATCTCAGTATGTCTGTTTATTGAAATTTTCAGATCCATGAAATCTGTTCATTCCAAACAAATATTTCAATCCAAATCAGTTCTTAAATTTGGTAATTTAGAAAGTCAGAAGAGGAGTGTGTTTAAAAGTGAAGAAATTAATCACAATGGGAAAGGTTACAAGATGACATGATGTTTTACCTAACTTCACGTGCTTTATTTGGTGTTTAATAATTTGGGTGTAAAATACAAATGTTATCCAATATCCCACACATAAAAAACAGGGGTCGAAAGATTAAACATTCAAGATTCTTGCATGTATGACTGTGTGTGTGAACATGTGCATGAACAAGTTGGTGGCTGTAGTGTGAATGTGCACGTGTGAGTGAACAAAATGAGACAGCCACAAACATCCTACCACTTACACACAAATGTGGCAGGAAAAGGGATACGTGCGATGGGTTAAGTGAGTTGAGTAATAAAAAGGAAGTGATGATAAACTCAGGGATTAAGCATAGCACACTGCTTATCTCCTAACACTGACTGCCCTAATGCACTGTGTTTCACAACTGCTGGACCAGCAACATGGAAGTATCAAACAGTAATAATCAAGTTGCTAGGTAGACCACTCACATGTATACACATACATGAGCAGAGAACTTTTCCAGAAAAAAAAACACCTTTTGGGATTTTAACAAATAGTCATCAACCCACTGTTGTCAATTTTTAAAAAAATTTTTATATATACCACAACCAGCTTTTGCAGACACATACATACATGCTCCCTGCTAAAAAAAAAGAAAAAAAAAAAAAAGAAAAAAAGAAAAAAAAGAAAAGAAAAAAGTCTGGATACAAATGTTAAATTAAACAAATGTATGCAAAGAGAGCAATTAGACAGTGATCAAACAGGTTAATTATTATTCTAAATGGTGGATCCTTGTGGAAGAAGAGCCAGAGCTGAAGAAACAGGAATTGACACAGGTGTTATAAACAACCTCACTGTTTGGTTATTATTTATCAAAACTATTAAAGATAAAAATGGTAGATGTTAATTCCTTTGCTGGAGAATGAGCTCTACTGAAGCAAAAAATCAAACTCTTCAGACATCACCACCCAATGCCATCAACTCACCAGGTAACATGAAAAAACTGACGACATCCTGTTTTATTGCACTGCATGCAAGCTCCCGTGTAATTCTTGGTCACATCCCGCTTGTTTTCATCGCAAATATAGCACACCTGTGGACATTTTTTTTTCATTTCATTTCAAAATGTGTGTATCTATGTCCTTGCACAGTATTTCTAGACACATGGGCGCAGGCTTCAGTACAGCAAGTTATTCTTCACTTTATTGTTTGTACTTGCTCAAACAGCAAAAATACATTGATGTACAAGTACTATGAAATTTGTCCAAGTCAGCAAAAAATAAATAACATGAAAAACGTTTTCAGTCTGACATTTGTATAACATACATCTGCAGAGAAAAACAGAATTTAGATCTACAGGGACAAATTTAAACAAAGTAGGAGCTTCACCTTGGTGAACTTGTCGTGAGGGACATGTTTGAGGATGATTGGTTCCATGGTGTCCACATTGCCAAAACAGGCCTCAGGGATGTACAGTGCACACACCACATGGCACCACCCTGCCACAGTAATAATCACTCATTCATGGTGAACTGTTTCAAAAGAAAAACCTAAACAAAAGACATATAACAGCACTCTTACCAATCAGTCAAAAACCAAAAGTAAACGGCATATCATTTGTCCAGCATGCAGACCTAACAGCAAAACCATTCTTACAATCTTAGTATTATCAAATAATTAATTCTGATAAGGATGGGAATTTGTCTGAGACTGGATACTGGACCAACAGCTCTTGAAAACGATAACAATGTTTTCGAACGAAATGGCATCTTGTCTGAATGATTTTTTGACAGGTTGGATATGGCAGTCTATGTCTATGATCAAGATGGATCCAGTTATCCGCTTTTGTGGACTAAAAGCACCGCTGAAATGATTTCAAGCCATTATGCGTGTAGCTGATCACCCTCACTTCAGAAATGTGACCGTGACTTCCTGTTCAAGGGAACAGCTGATCCCCCTCCCTTCAAAAATATGACAACTTCCTGTTCAAGGGAACAAATTCCATAAATACGCTGCTGAAAAAACCCCTGAAGTTGTTGACTCAACTGACACAAAGGACAGGCTCTTGAGCCTCATGATGAATGAGGCAAAATAGGCTGGATTTCCCATTTCTGGCTGCACTAGACTAGTAGAAATCAAGTAAATAAAGACTTCTCTCTGGTGATACGCAAGGACAAAGAGAAAAGTCACCAGTGCACAGCAGCCTAGACCACAAATGCAAAGTCAAGATCAACTACTGATCAAACCAGTAAAACTAAAAGGAGATCTTTTTTAAACGTTTCAAATCTGAACACAAATACAAGATAACACTTTGAAAAAGGGTGTTATTTCAGCAATGTAACAAATACATAGCAAACATAAAAGAACCCACAGCAACAAAAGAACTGTCCCCAGTAAATTTCTGCAGAAAAATCCACTGTGATACTTAAACCAATACATGTACAGACAGGAAAAAAGGCAAAAAAGTGTGGATGATGAATCTATACTGTGACGATACACACTCCCTGGGGAGAGAGATCTGTTGCAACACACAGTAATGAGTAATACAATCATAAAATTTGCCTGTAACATTACATTTCCAAACACTATATATATTTGTAACAACACACATTATTGGTGCGTTTCTTTTGTTTGCTTGTGTTTTTTGTTTGTTTGTTTGTTAATGTTTGTTTTGTTTTGTTTTTCAAACTTTACCTGCAAAGTAAAGAAAAACAATTTTCGTAGCTTCCAGACACTCTGTAAGAAATAAATTTGTATGCATGTGTATGTGCAAATGAGTGCATATGTGTGTGTGTGTGTGTGTGTGTGAGTGTAATTGTTCCTTTTCCTGGAGCATATAATTTACAAATTATACAAAAAATGTAAGTCAAAAAGTATCAGTTCTCACTTGCAAAAGAGCACGAAAATTCTATTTAAATGTCTGTACACCTCACTGTCTCAAGATCATGATATGACCTTCTTAATTTAGTGCATCCAAAAGTATACAACTTTTAGTTTTACAAGCAACTTAATATATGTAACTAATAAAATCAAATTGCTGAACTCACCACCAGTATCTGTTCTCTTCAGAGCACCATCTTTTTGTGGACACAATTCACATCTCTGAAAAATATTCGTTCTATTAACAGCTTTCCATTAAATAATCTATACATATCGCATCAATGCCCATGAATTTTTCTATCATTCTTGACAGAAAGACTAAACAGCCTTCCATTAAATATATCTGTACATATCACATCAATGCCCATGAATTCTTCTATCATTCTTGACAGAAAGACTAAACAATCATGCTGTTATAAAAACATTCATACACTTGAAATTCAAATGATATAAAGCAGCACAGTTTTAACCAGAATTCTTTTTCCTCTTTGAGTTTAACGCTATCTATATTCTGTTTCATTTTTTTTCCTGTTTTCAGCAGCTAGATTTTTTTTTTTTTTTATCAAACTGGTCAACTTAATAACTTGGTTTCATAAACAGCAGTAGAATTAGAACAAGAACTGAAGAAACTTAAGAAAAATAAGTGACCTTTTATTTGTGAAACTGTTTGATGCATATTGGGGTAACAAAATTCTTATTATCAAGTTATTAACAAAAGCAACAAACAAAAAACCAGCACCAAATGAATTACTATCACTATGGCACTGTTGATGTTGATAATATATTATATATTTGTAATCATATGCTGAAAACATCAAGTTTATCCCCCACCCCCCTACCCCCCAAAAAAGAGAAAGAAAAAGGACTGCTATCAAATAACAATTAAAATTACAAATACACATATACAGGTAAGGAGGGGGTTATCAACAGCAAGTATCAATAACATTTTAAAAATGAATATATCCATTAAAGGCAAAACATCTCATTAAACAAATTCAATTTGATAATAAATTATAAAGAAAAATCAAACAAAGCTGGTTTATTTCATTTTAATTTATACAACTTTCACTAATTTCACTCCTGACCTTTCTTTTCCTCTCTCAACATTCTGCAAACATTTTGTATATCAAGTAATCAAGTCACCTAAATATATTTTTATAAACTGTGCCTCCATTATAAGCCTCTCTTCCTTCTGTAGAATTTCCTTCCAATGAAAAATTACTGAAACATCAGCACTATAAAGAGATCTGTCCCAGTGCGTATGAAAATAAAACATTAAATTTTGTTTGTTTAAAAAATGAAGAAAAAACAAAGCAAAAAGAAAATGCAAAAGTAATGCATTTAAAAAAAAAAGTAAATACAACCTCATATATTATCCCTAACATCTGCCTCTCCAGACCTTACCCAGTTTAACAAAAAAATAATGACCTTTTAATTTTGTATAACTTTGTAAGTTTTAAATAACAACTTCATTATTTATCAAGCTTTAAAAAAGAAGAAAAAATCATGTTTTATTTCTCGAGGCAATGATTTTTTCCCTAAGGAGTGTTGGTTGATAATGTGCACAACGTATCCTCTGTCACAAAATAATACTTCACCACGTTCAAACTGAATTTCTGTTAGTACTCGTTAAACTCTACTGCAACCATGTGGTTCTGTTTACATTTTTTATAGCAACAACATGGCGGACACCTACCACCCGCGCTGCTCTTTCTTGAGACTCGCATTTCCGACAATACCAAGGCCCAGAAGGAACTGTCACGATGCCATAACAAGCTGAAAACATAAAAATACACAGTTTTAAAACAGTTAAGTCGAGAAAAATCTAAAATGGTTCAAATATCACGAAAAATATCAGACACCCTGACAGTCAATGCGTTTAACACGAGTTATCTCACCTTGGTGAACAGCAACATTACAACCATGTCCGTCACAGTAAACCAGCGGATTCTCGTCCCAGCCACGCTCGTCTGAGCAAACACAGCACCCACCCACCATCTCCTTCATTTTACCATCCAATAATCAGAGGAAAGCGACCCAGTTTCCAACTGATTCTGTGATTTAAACATAGTTATTATCACATCTGGCACAAAACGATCTGGTTTTTCGCTCCAATTTCCATTTCCTTTGCCTCAGTTCTGTTAAGGTCGTTGCGCATGCGTCATTGTGTGGAAAGGGGTCAGCGAGGACGAAGCCACAGGGGTCTGCCGAATGAATTGAATGAAATTTCAGTATGAGTGACAGAAAATGGAACTGAAACTCCAGAGAAAATAGTATCCTGTCCAAAATAGTGGCCAATTTATCATTTACATCTAGAAGATTTTATGAAAAGGTGCCTCAGGTTCCGCTCGGGCATGTGGGTGTGGGTGGTGGTGTGGGTGGCGTGGGTGTGTCCTGTGTGTGTGTGTGTGTGTGTGTGTTGGTATTTTGCATGTTTTATCAGTTTGTTTCTGTCTTGATCCAACAGATTACGGTTTTGTGCTAATCGATGCGTTATACCAGCGTGTTTTTAAAAATACATTTAAAAAAAAAGTTTTTCTTCCAAATAGACGAGTTCACAGATCAATAAACCAATGAATCTGGTGATCGTATCAGTGGATTCGGTGACATGGCTCGGTTAATCAGTTCACAAATAAGTCAGGTTAAATACTGTACACATCATTTCTTTTCAAGTCTTTTTTCCCCCCCAAGTACTGTGTCACGGTTTGTGGCCTCTCTCTTCCCTCTCTTTCTCCCTTCTTTTCTCTCCTCAGAGTCCTTTCTCTCCCCCTTTTTGCTCCATCGTTCTCTTGCGTGCTCAGCTCAGTTCTGAACTAATGCATGCGAATCTGTTGTGATGAGTGTCTCATGGCATGTCCTTATTCATTATCGTTCTGAACTCAGTCTTATGAGTTCGTAAGTGACATCGCTGGGAAGGACTTGAAAGATTTTTCTTTGCTTTGGGAGCCGATCGAGTTTTGGTACTAGGAGACGGGTCCGTCAGTCGCCGGGCCAGCAAGCGAGCTATTGGGTGTCCTCTTGACGGGAGTTGTGGAGTTCGATTCCTGTGTGACCCCCTTCTTCCTCTGTGTGGGTCTGTGTTCTGCTATAAAAAAAAAATTAAAAAAAAAATCTCCTGGGCCAGTTGTGTGCCAGTCTGATTCCTGGTGACAGGTGAGGAAGAAGTTGTACAGTGTGTCCTCGTGGTGATAGTGTTGTAACTTGCAACATTTTTTGGCCGGGCATCAATTATGGGACTTAGGTTTTTGGTGTGTATGAGGTTGAGGGAAGTGTTTTATCGGAAAATCTTTTAAATCCAGTATTCTTTTATTTCCAGATAGTTTGGGATAATTGATAAGGTTGTGTTTAGGGTTGTGTTATTTTGTTATGTATTCAGCTCGAGTTGTTTTAGATTTATTTCCTTTAAAATGTGAGTGTGTCTAACTGCGGTCTAAGATTTCCACAACATTTGTATGGTGTTTGAAATGTGATTGGGAGATTGTAATATTACCTCATTGAGTTTTGTTTCGGTAGTTTCAAACCACTAGGATAAATACTGAAACATTGTCATTTAGCGGGGTTCAGTAGTTGTAATCACTTTTTCAGTTTGTGTGTGGGCGTAACTCTCATTTTCGGAGAATATGGTTTCAGAAACAGTTCATGTACTTTTGGCGTTGGTAGCTTTGTGTGAAAGTGACTGTATATAATAACTGAGACAACCACTGATTATTCCCCTACTTAGTGCATTCTGTATTGCTCCAGGAAAGGGGTGGGGGTACTCTTTCATAACGTGTAATCTGAAGAGCATAGTCTACAGAGAAATGGTAGTATTGTTACAGATTTTTCCTGTGGGTTTCAGTTTCCCCGTCTGCCATCACCCCAACGGAACTCCACTGGATTCGTCTCTGCAGTGGTCCTCGTTCCCCTTCTGCCCTGTGCACACTCCAAATTCCCTCAAACCCACTCCTCCAGTCCCCCTGACCTCCCTACTTCGAACATTCTCACCCGTTGCCCCTCGTCCCGTACTACCCTCTGCAATTATGCAGGCATGTGTCTTCAGTGGGCTTGTTGACACGGGACTTCAACGGATGAGTCAGTTGGGGTGAAGTTCAAATGAAATGACAATTGCACAGAACTCAGAGGTGCCGCGTTAACCAAAACCTAATGTGGCTTAATCTTACGATGTTATTGTAAGACCAAATAAGTGGTGTAGTAGTTAAAGGGTTAATTTTGTATTTGGCTCTGTTTGAAATGAAACTGCAGTAAAGAACCGAGCTGAATTTTTCTGTGTCTGTGCCAGTGTGTCGTCGGGGTGTTAGCTAGTCTGGGAAGGTGCGGGGGTACATGGGCAACCCCTTATGGGTTGTGACATACTGAATTCACACACACACACACACACACACACACACACACACACACACACACACACAAATTAATGCATATACAAGTAAACAAAAGGTGGAGGGAAAAGCGTATTGTCTAGAATTGATCGAGGAGGAAGATTGGGGTGTCCCGGACATGATTGAGAGACGGAAGAATTGAAGCCGCGATGAACTATATAGTTACCGGAGGACCGTTGGGGTGAGGGTTGGACTGAAGTAGCCGAGAAGAAGAAGAAGAAGAAGAAGAAGAAGAAACTTTCAAATAGTGTCTAGACCTTTCTGGGTTTTTTTTCTTTCATCTTGGGCCGTGTGACAGCTTGTGAGACCGTGCTCTTGCTTGATGACGTTAAGTCAGTTGGTTATGATTCGTAACGGCCGGATTTGTGCGTTTGTTTTGCAGACTTGTAGAAAAGGTATAGAATCATTTTCAGTTTCTGTTTAAAGGAGGTGTCAAAGCGTGCGGACTGGTCAATATACGTACGCTTATTCACATCGGTTTAAACATAAAATATAAAGCAGCAGATGCCTGGCAGGTTATTGCCTAATACCGTCTTAGGCTAAACCCAACACGCTGGTCTTGATAAAATAGCACACGGCAGACGAAACGGAGCGTGTCGATTGACTCCCGTGTCACAGTCGGTTAGTCACCCGTGTCAGAGATACTTCCCCGTGTCGATACATCCCTCCGCACTGTATCGATACTCCCCCGTGTGTGTGTGTGTGTGTGTGTGTGTGTGTGTGTGTGTGTGTGTGTGTCCGTCCAAGGCAGCATTCCCTTTCCAACCTCTATGACCCCATCCAGCCGCGCACTCAGTCGATTGAGATAAGACGGCGCAGGTAAGACGAAGACCCACATAGAACTTGAAGAAGACTACGCGTGAGCTCACACAGACAGTCAAGCAAACACACACACACACACACACATGAACACTGCGTCCCCCTAGCTCTGCTATTGATGCTGTCGGGTGCCTACCAACCATGGAAGAGCTAGATGCAGAGGCGACTTTGGAAGAATTCAGCAAGGGCATTGACAGACTGACTTTCGGCAAAGCCCCAGGCATCGATGGGATCCTCCCAGACCTTATAAAGCACTGTAAGACTACTCTACTGCATCTTTTGCATGAAGTCCTTTGTCAGTATCAGTATCAGTATCAGTAGCTCAAGGAGGCGTCACTGCGTTCTGACAAATCCATATACGCTACACCACATCTGCCAAGCAGATGCCTGACCAGCAGCGCTTAGTCAGGCCTTGAGGGGAAAAAAAGTAAATAAAATAAAATAAACAAAACAAAACAAACAAAAATAAATGAATAAAATAAAAAGAAATAAGTAAATAAATAAATAAATAATATATACATAAAAAAGAACTACTAGTACTACTACTACTAATATTTGAAAGGCGCAAAAACTTGATGAAGTCAACTGTAAAAAAGAAAAAAAAGGAAAAAAAAAAGATAAAAAAATATTTAAAAAAGATTTTTAAAAAGATAAAAGATTTTTTAAAAAGATAAAAAAAAGATTAAAAAATTTTTTTTAGAGATAAAAAAGATTAAAAAAATAAAATTAAATTAAAAAAGGTTAAAAAAGGATAAAAAAAAGAAGATATAAAAAGAACAAAAATTAAAAAAAGATAATTAAAAAAGATAAAAAAGACAACAATGATGACGAATAAGCAAATAAATGTGAAACATGCAGACACACATTCACACATACACACACATATGCATAACATATGCATCAGACACATAGCTTCACAGATATGAAAGCACAATCAAATACACATAAACGTACATGAGCCCCAACATGCACACACACACACACACACATTACCCTGCACCCCCCCTCCTCCACACACTCATTTCTAGGCTACGTATCGCAGCTTCCACGGCACACACACACACACACACACACACACACACACACACACACACACACAGGCACACTTACTTGTACAAGCACACACACGTACGCCCACCTACGGGCGAAATAGCCGAGTGGTTTGAGCGTTGGAATTTCAATCTGAGGGTCCTGGGTTCGAATGACGGTAACGGCGCCTGGTGGAGATTTTTCCGATCTCCCAGGTCAACATATGTGCGGACCTGCTTTGTGCCTGAACCCCCTTCGTGTGTATACGCACGCAGAAGATCAAATACGCACGTTAAAGATCCTGTAACCCATGTCAGTGTTTGGTGGGTTTTTGAGACACGAAAATACCCAGCATGCATGAACCACGACAGAGTCATCGGCAAGTCGTTGTTGGTCGTGTAACGGAAAGAAGAAGAAGATATCCCCCACCCCCAACCCCACACACATAATATACAAATATATATATGCACACCCGCACGTTCCGATATTCCGTTACTCCCACAGTGTAGGCATGCGTACACACACATGCCTCATCCTCTACCCCCCCCCCCGGCCCCCCTACACACACACACACACGCACGTGCACAGAACTGTCCTGACACTTGTGTTCACTTACACCCTCGCGCATGCACACACACACACACACAAACACACACAGACACTCAAACACACACATACACACACGCACAGAGGCTGTCACTGATTGGCCGCAAGAGGGGTGGGAAAAGATCTCTGATGCCAAGAACGTGGCGTCTAGTGTGTTGCTCAGTCTATTGTATTTGGAAAAGCCCACAGAGACTCTGTTCCGTTTTGAAGAAATTTGCGCGATGTTGGTTTGGAAATGATGCCGATATTTGTTTGATTTGCAAAGCATCGTGCTCTGCCTTTCATGCTAGACTTACGGCCGCTCCCACTCTCCGCGTTTATTTCTTTGAGGCGATCGATGGTGTGATGGCCTTGTACCTGTTCTTTTTGATATTCTTTGACTTTTCTGAGGATTTCCGATTTTCCTAGATGTAGGCCGCTCGTTGTTGTTGCGTTACCAGCAAGTCTGTCAGCTCGCTCATTTCCCTTAACACCTGCATGTCCCGGGCAGTATGACCATGTAAGTTTTTTAATCTGAAAGTTGCGCATTGCCTTATGCCACTCTGGGTTTCCTATTCCATTTTCAATCTTCTGTATGAGGTTCTTTGAGTCCGTTAGAATCATGGCATGTTGGTTTCTGGGCAAATGGATAGACAATAGCCACTGCAGGGCATCTGTCACAGCTTCAGCGTTCATCGTTAGGCTGGAGGTTGTGACTTTGTAGGCAGCATTCTCTTCCCTAATTGTTTTTCCATTTTGTTTCGCACTGAACCCCCAACCGGACTGGTCTTTGGTGACTGATCCATCTGTGTATATGATGATGTCCTCTTCTTTACTGTTTTCTTCTATGAATAGCTTCACTTCTGCATCAGTTTTGCCCTTTGGCCATTCCCGACAATGTCTTCCTAGAGTGGGTGAAATGGCTGTGTTGAATAGATGATTGAGGTTTTCGGGGTGTTTCACCCATTCTTTTGTTTCTTTCAGGTCTTGTAGTCGGCATACTAGCTGGATTGTGTCTTCTGCTTGCCCCATCCATGATCTTCCTCGTCCTAGACGGTTGCCTTTTGGTTCTTTTACTGCGTCATGCAGTGGGTTTTGAGGGTTTTCCAATGCCAGGGTTTTCTTTCTCAGTGCTGACTGGAAGGAGCTGTACCACAGGACATGAGGATGCCAGGATCATCACCCTCTACAAGAACAAGGGTGAGAGAAGTGACTGTAACAACTACGGAGGTATCTCCCTTCTCAGCATCATCGGCAAAGTCTTTCCGCCTGCAGAAGCTTGCAGAACGAGTAACAGTAGACATGGTCTTCTCCCGTCGTCAAATCCATGAGAAATGCAGAGAACAGAAGACTTCCCTGTTCGTCGCCTTCATCGACCTCACAAAGGCTTTCGATCTTGTCAGTAGAGACGGACACTTCGAGATTCTTCCAAAGGCCAGCTGCCCACCAAAAGTGCAGAGCATGATTGAATCCTACCATTCCAACATGAAGGGGACAGTGCAGTTCAACGGCAGCTCATCTGAGCCGTTTGATATCCGCAGCAGTGTCAAGCAAGGCTGTGTCCTCGCTTCCACACTTTTCGAGATTTTCTTTGCCCTGCTTCTGAAACACGCCTTCGGCACAGCAAAAGAGGAAATCTGCTACGATCCAGATCAGACGGACAGACTATTCAATCTCACCCCCTCAGAGCCAAGACAAAGGTTCGTGAAGCCCTCATCAGAGACATGCTGTTTGCTGACGACGTAGCAGTGATGACACACACCCGGCATGAGCTACAGGCACTGATGGACCGCTTCTCCCAGGCCTGCAAGGATATCGGACTGACCATCACCTCTGGGGCAGGGAATAGAGGAACTACCAGCCATCACCATCGACGATTACAAGCTTTATGTTGTCAACCAGTTCACCTAACTCTCCTTAGACAGTGAAATAGACAAGAGGATCGGGAAGGCACCTACAACACTTGTTCGCCTCATAACCCGAGTGTGGACAAACCAGGAGCTGACGGTGAAGACAAAGATGGCAGTGTAAAACGCCTGTGCTGCATCATCAGCACTCTGTTGTCCGGCGGCGAGACATGGACCACATATTCCAGGCAGGAGAGAAGGCTCAACACCTTCCACTTAAGAAGCCGAATCCTAAACATACCCTGGCAAGACAGAGTGTCCAACGCCGATGTCCTGTCCCGCGCCAACCTTCCCACCATGTTCACCTTGCTAAGACAGCTCAGACCTGCTCAGATATGTCCCCAAAGACATTCTATATGGGAAAAGAACCACTGGACGCTCACAGCTACGCTATAACGTCTGCAAGAGACACATGGAGGCGCTCGACATTGATACTTCGTCCTGGGAGGATCTCGCAGCTTACCACAAAAGGTGAAGTGCCCTGAACTAACGCCTCAAGACAGGGGAAGAGAAACTGTTGAATGCAGCGGCAGACAAACGAGCAACAGAAAAGAGCGCAACAGCTCCAGCAGACAAGATACAACACACAGTTGCGACCGTTGTGACAGACTGTCATTCCTGCATTGGCCATAAGCGACGCTGCTCCACACGAGCAGATGGCCAAGATGAACAGGATGTCACCCATGATCGATCCTGATTGGTGGATGCCTACTCTCTCTCTCTCTCTCGATATATATATATATATATATATATATATATATATATATATGTGTGTGTGTGTGTGTGTGTGTGTGTGTGTGTGTGTGTGTGTGTGTGTGTGTGTGTGTGATATATTTTTCTTAGTCACTGTTTTTCAGATTTATCCAGTTCTGTTGATGATAGGCAACCGTGTCGTACAGACTAAACATATTGCATTTTGATTTTGAGGTGGAATTAGGTGGACGGAGAAAGACAGAAGGGTAAAGGCAAAAGGATGTTGCCCTGAAAATTGAACAGACTGCATTAACTCAGATAGAGAGAGAGAGAGAGAGAGAGAGAGAGAGAGAGAGAGAGAGAGAGAGACCACCCAACCCTCTGACACCACCACCACCAAACCCCTTGACACCACCCGAACCCCTGACACAACCACAACCCACCCCCCTGACACCACCGAACCATCTGACACCACCACCACCCAACCCCCTGACACCACCACCATCATACCCCCTGACACCACCACCACCCAACCACCTGACACCACCACCAGCGAACCCCCTGACACCACCACCACCCATCCCCCTGACACCACCACCACCACCGAATCCCCTGACACCACCACCACCCAACCCCCTGACACCACCACCCAATCCCCTGACACCACCACCCAACCCCCTGACACCACCACCAGCGAACCCATTGACACCACCACCACCACCACCACCACCCCTGAAACCACCACCCATCCCCCTGACACCACCACCACCACCCAACCCCCTGACATCAGCCAACTGACACCACCACCACCCAACCTCTTGACACCACCACCCAACCCCCTGACACCACCACTCAACAACCTGACACCACCACCACCCAACCTCTTGACACCACCCATACCCCTGACACCACCCAACCCCCTGATACTACCACCACCCAACTCCTTACCACCACCCAACCACCTGACACCACCACCACCCAAGCCCCTGACACAATCACCCAGCCTCCATTGACCACCCAACCCCCCACCACCACCAAATCCCCCACCACTATCCAACCTCCCACCTCTTCCAAACCTTCAACAATTACCCACCCTCCTACCACCACCACCACCACCACTACCACCACCACTAAATCCCCGACCATCACCACCACCACCACTCAGTCCTCTACCACTACTACCACCAAGCCCCCTACCACCACCACTAGTCAACCAAGGGTCAACTTGAACAATCTTCTTCCTCTGCTGTGGTACTTTTCGGGTGGTGAGGGTGGCGAGGGATTTCTGGGTTCTGTGTTCCTGTCTCACCTTTTCCGGCAGCAGCAGCCATCTGGTAGAGGCATCTTTGGTAATTGGAGCTTCAACAATCCTTTGATGTGGGCATTCTTCGCCAGCAGTTGAAACGTATGACTGGTATTTGCTGGATGCCAGAAAAATGTATGATAGTCAGTCGTGTCTGACTATGACCAGCAAAACAGCAGAGGAGGCAACCTGCTGTCCTGACTATCTGGGCTAGAATTTGATTATAGTGGAGAGTGTCTTGCCCAAATTACATCCCCACTCTCTCGACCAAGAGGGTTTTTAGGAAAGTCGGCGTTGGTATGGTTCTCAAGGGCCAGCAAGCCCCCAAAGCTGCAGCACTAACAGCCAGTGCAATCTTGCCACCTAGTTTGAGAGTCATAGTCCTCCACAAAAGACTACTAACTATAAATGATTTCCCATTGCATTGGAGAAACCATTAATCATACAGCTCTCACTTTGCTGTTGCCCCACCTGTAAGCTTATGTGAATCTGGCACGGAACATACATGGTCTTTTAATCAAAGTGGGTGATGTATTAAGCTATGATCAGAAATATTCATGAAATGCCCCTGACTTACAAAAACCGTCGGGAAAATAAAATCAGTCTAAGTCTTCTGAAGATCATCTGGGTGAACATGTATTAAGCACCGTTTTTATTAAAAATCGTCTATCCTTACTAGCCTCCAGTTACTTCCAATGATAGACGATACTGGGAGAAAAACTTATTTTTCTTCCTTTTCTGTTGCTGAGTATCGCTGTTATTAATTTTTCTTGTTTTCCCTTTTTAAGCCTTGGCTGACGATTGGAGATCGTAATATAAACTAGTCCCTTAATCAATGGAACACAACGGGTTTTGCGACAAAAATATCATCTGCTGCAAACTATAAGCGCATTGTACATTCATATGTCCTTTGTGGCTAGAATTATCACCAGTGATGATAATGATGATATATATCATTATTATTATCAGTAGTAGTAGTAGTAGTAGTAGTAGTAGTAGTATTTTAAAGTGTTTTGTAACTGATAGGCCTTATCGATGTACGTATAAATTCATAACAGCTATCAAAATATTTGTTTTGCCAACATAAAAAAGAAACTTTGCTTTTGCTCTTTATTTGTTGTCGCGATATTGTGCTGTTTCTAGTTTCAGTTGCACATATATTTGTGTACCTATCAGAGTGGATTTCTTCCTCAGGATTTTTCCAGAGGACAACACCGTTGTTGCCATGGGGTCTTTTTCGTGCTCCAAGTGCGTGCTGCACACGGGACTTTGCCCGGATTTATCGTACCATCCAGATGACTAGACACTCAGAATGATTTTCCAGTCAAACTAGGGAGAAAGGGCGAGAGCGGGATTCGAACATAGACCCTCACGGACACTGCACTGGCAGATGAGCGTCTTAACCATTATGCCAACTTCCTCTTGTGTTGGGATAATAATGTACAATGTATAATCTTTATTTCTCCTGTTGTGAAGTGCAATGGTTTTTGTTTCACCCTTACTTGGTTGGTTTGAACTCGCTTAACTGCGTAGATCCATGACTTTTGTCAGAATTTGAAGGAGAAAAAAAGAAAAGAAAAGAAAAGAAGAAGAAGAAGAAGAAGAAGAAGAAGAAATATAGGGGAAAAAAGAAAAGGAAAAGAGAAAATGAATAGTCATTGATAACTGGAAGATAGAAACAAAAGTGACGGGAACTTATACTAAGGGGGAAAAAATCCAAGAATTAACAAGCACTGATGTTGTTTCCCTTGGAACACAACTTTCAACGAGGGGAACTGGTACGAGTGCTGAGGGTCGCAAATTTTGTATCATTAAAATTGTTAAAATCTCCTTCAGCTATCCCCCCCTCCTCCTCCCTCAAAGCTGACAGTTGTAAACTGTTTAAATTTTAAGAATAAAATAAATAAATAAATAAACAAAACTGCACTTCAGCATGAAAACGGCATGTTTACTTTTTTGAAAATCGCTGCTTTTGATGTTGGGCAGCTGTTGTCCTCCCCCTACGCCCTTCCCATCTCTGTTCCGCCCCCTCAACACTCACCGCCCCACGGTGCTAAAATTTATATGGAAATTTTTACTTTGTCATATTTTGTTACATATCCATGGAATAGAATATATTGTTCTACAACAACGCTATTTGTCAATAAAAGACGATGTTTGGTTGTGGCGTGGTCTGTGTCATAATGCCCCATTGTATAATTCAAGGGCAGGGTGGGAGGGCTGTGGGCGGCGGATTAGTTGTGAAATTGTGGCCAGATAGTTAAATCGGGAAGCGAGGAACCCGGGTTCGATTTGCACAGCTGAGGGCTGACTCCATGACTGGACGCACCTTGTGAGGAGGTGTGGGTGCTAGTCTTCCGGACGAGACGATACCCACGGAAACAAGAGCGCTGTGCCTTGCAAAATGGTGGGTAGGAAAACATATTTTCACTGATGGGGAAACGAAGGAACGCAGAGAGAAACAGCAACAATAACGACAACAACAACAAAACAAAACAAAACCATGGCGGCACTGCTCTCTGTCTCTCTCTGTCTCTCTCAGTGTGTGTGTGTGTGTGTGTGTGTGTGTGAGCACGGCCGGACCCGGTAGCCATAAAGGGTGTTATTTTGTCTTTTTTTCTTCTTCTGTTTTGTTTCTCAGTTTTCGCATGTGTGATTACGCAATGACAGTAAGTGATTGATGTGTTTTTCATTAGTTGCCAGTCAGTGAGGTTCATTTTGCATACACATATGACTTGTTTACGTGTTGCTCGACACATGTTGGTGTCGTATCTTAACATTTACATACATTAAAACGGAATTTTACAAACAAATAAATACGCAAATGTAAAACGTTTCACCTCGGTCGCTTTTTATGTTTCTTTCTATCCGTGTGTATGTGTGTTTGTGTGTCTGTTTCGTTGAAACAAAAGGAAATAATCATAGTAATGCTGGACGTCGCGTCAGAACGGATGGGCGATTTTTTTCCCCCAATGACGGAGAAACAAACAACTCATTTTCAAATAGAACCCTCGTAATTGGAGGGGTGTTGCATGTAGGTTTGCTCTTCACCTGGATCAAGAATACCGTTGATTCAGATCGTACATTGCTACGAACTGTCAGTTCCAGTCTTTATGCAAGCTTTGGCACAACACCTGAAACAGCGTTAGACAGGAGGACAGGACCGTTAACTGGGATAATTTATGAGCCAGGAGATGAGCAGATGCTTCAAACTCAATCAGGCATAAAATATTCGACACTGTCAACTCCTGAAGCAGTTGTTGGCTAGAAAAATTGGACACGAACCACATGTATGAAATTATACTAACAAATCTTATGTATATTTTCCTCCTAAAAACAGGACCCTTGACTGCGATATGTTACGAACCACACAAATGCATATCATCAGTCAACAATGAAGATGGGTAAATGCTTCACGTTTTTAAAAAACATTCTTAAAATTCCATTTTGATAGGTTGACATTTTACAACAACATCTTAATTAATGGACATTTATAAAGAAAGAAAAAACTGAAAAAAACCAACATAAATAGACTGACAGACAGAAACAGCCAAGCAGCTGGTTATCAAAACGGAGTATTATCATTCATTTCTTAAGATCTTACCCAAGCTGTTAAGGAATACAAACTGTCAATTAAGTATCTTAGAGTATGTTCACAGTAAGTGAACATCACACTCATTTCTTACTAATATCAATAAAAAGAAAATAAATATGGGTGGTTAATTTTCATTAATCATGAACAGGTTACTAATCATTTGTGGTCAATAATTTGTAAGGCAGCCATCTGGCAGAGAAAACGGCAAAGTTAAAGTTAATATATGCATTATATTCTTCAGTTCTATATCGAGTTTTTTATTTGTTAAAAAAACACTTATATTTGTGGAAAGCTGTCCTCAGTTTTACATAAATATAAGTAATACTTTTGCAAACAATATTATAAACACAAAAAAATAAACACAAAACAGCATCAGTTATTATTGTCACATCATATCCAAATAACACAAGTGATTCTGTTAACTTTAAATTTCCAGCGTTTACACATCTCTCTTTTATCAAATCCGTCAAAGCGTTCCAAAACATTTGCACATAATTGCACTTTCAAAAAGGATATCAATACTGTCTTTGTGTTCTCTACAAAAACTACAGTTGTTATTATCAGAAACACCAATCTCTTTTAAAACAATGTTTGTACATAAACATCTGTGTATTATTTTCAGCTGAAACCATTTCAGTTTTACATCAACTATCTTGTATGCATGCATAAAACAAGATTTCCAGTTATGATGCATCATGTGTGTGTGTGTGTGTGTGTGTGTGCGCGCGCGCGCACGCCCTTCTATGTGTGTGTGTGTATTTGTGTGCGTGTGATGCGCGCGCATGTGTGTGTATGTGTGTGTGTGCGTGCGTGTGTGTGCGTCCATGCATTTGTAACTGATGATTTTTTTTTTTTAAATTTTTTTTTAAAGCTCATTGTTTGTCAGTGTTGGTGAAGGCCGCTGGCCAGAAGTTGAGAATTGGCGCCAAACTGCGGGATGGACGGACTTATTTTTCTTCCCAGGGTAGATTAAGGGATGTCAACATGGGTGTTACGGTCATTGACCAATCTCTTGAATCAGAAGTTGTGGTTGACCACCCCCGCGCCCCCCTCCCCCTCCCTCCCCCCAATGTCCCTGTTGTCCACAGATTTTCCTATGCATGCTGGTTATTGAACAGGCTCCTTATGTCCACGCCGGTTGCGGGTACCTGCTTCTTCTGCTGCAAGAGTGCTCGTCATCAGCTAACTGCCATCCACCAGTCCCACCGCAAGTGCCAAGCACTCCACATATTGGGCCACTGGGGCAGCTTGGACCAGAACTGTTACTGCCATTGTTGTGAGGAGCAGGGACCGGGAACCGTGTCCGTCGGAGTTTGGCGCCAATTCTCAACTTCTGGCCAGCGGCCTTCACCAACACTGACAAACAATGAGCTTCAAAAAAAAAAAAAAAAAAAAAAAAAAAAAGCAACTGGACCCATCACAGCTTCTAAGTTTCAGTTTCAGTTTCTCAAGGAGGTGTCATTGCGTTCGGATAAATCAATATACGCTGCACCATATTTGCTAGGCAGATGCCTGACAGCAGCATAACCCAACGTACTTGTCACGCCTTGAGTGCATGCTAGTATAATTGTGCACCTATCAGAGTGGATTTCTTTTCGCGTAAATTTGCCAGAGGACAACACTCTCGTTGCCATGGGTTCTTTTTCTGTGCGCCAAGTGCGTGCCACACACCGTACCCTGGTTTATCGTCTCACCGAAAGGCTACACGCTCAGTTTGATTTTCCAGTCAAACTTGGAAGAAAGGGCGAGAGCGGGATTCGAACCCACACCCTCACGGACTCCCTGTATTCGCAGCTGAACGTCTTAACCATTCTGCCACCTTCCTCCTTACAGCTTGTAAACAACATGGGAGATAATTAGGTTGGCACGCCTCAGTCAACAATCCCCCACGGTCATCTCACTATCTCACTCGGCGGACACACAGTTTTAGCAGACGGCAAAAGATTTCCACTGTCACTCTCTGGGAGTGACAATAGTATGAACAATGTACAGCCGAGGTTTTTTTTTTTACAACTGAGGTGGAGTAATTTAATGTTCTGGTGGAAAACAGTTAATCACAGGCAATATTTTCTTACAACTAAGTTTCTAATGTCCCGTATTTTCAAAAGTGATAATAACAGTAAAAACATTAGGAAGGGAAAAAAGTATTTTGTTTCCGATGTGCGAAGGATCTTAAGAATTAGTTTCGTTTAACAGTAAATGTCATGAGCACTCACATTCTATCGAAAGTTTTCCTCACGATCAGTATTCTTATTAATTCTCATCAATTCCGTTATCACTGTTTCAAAACACAATCCATGACAACAGAGACAAAGACAGGGGGTGGGGGAAAGCGGAGGGAGAGAGAAAGAGAGACAGAGACAGACAGACAGATATGATAACGATGAGAACAACGAAAAAAAGAAGAAAAACTAGATGTTGCAGTCACATCCTTCTTTATTTCAAGCCAATACGGCACGTGAACGTGCTGTCTCTCTCTCTCTGTAATATTGTATTTGCATGCTATGACTTTAAGTAGCATTGTGTAGTGCATGCAATGACATATAATGTTGTATTGTGTAGTGTAGACCCTGTTTCAGGGCGGGGACTGGATGGAAAAAAGCGCGCCAGTTCTTATCTATTATCCTCGAAAATAAAGAATTTGTTTTCTCTCTCTCTCTCCATCCCTCCCTATCTGTCCTCTTAGAGATACAGAAGGGTGCGGGGACGGAGTTGGAAGGGTGTTGGGTTTAAATCTTTCGAAGACAGTAAATTGGCACTATGTGAACCATTTCCTATGAAAATGTCTGTCCGATGTACCTGTATGTGAGTGTAATTTCATCCCCTGTGGGACGGTCAGGTGTCATGAGCGGTGGCAACAAACCATTCTCCCAAGGTACATGACAGAGACAGCAGTAATATTCTCAATTCTTCAGGAGAAAATCACAATCCAGTGGTTTTCCAATGTTGTCCACAAGTGAGTAATATCAGAAACAGGAGGAAAAAGTGAATAGTTATACTCCCAAAAAGGAAACGTAACAGAAACTAATAGTACAATATTCTTGGCACCTTACGCTCGGAGATTCAAAAAAAGGGTGCAAGGGAGGTCAAGATGTGTATGTACGTTATCGCTCCTTGCTCCATTTAGATCTGGTTTCAAGCAGAAAGCAACCATATTGGGCTTATTTTCTGACACACTTTTTTTTTTTTACAGGGTCATGGCATGTCTCCAGTGTCTATTTACAGTATAATCTCTGCTTGTTTAACCGACTAGCCCACAACAGAAGTAGGATACATGGGCTTCCTACACTTCCCAACATAAATCATCAGCCAGCCTGTTTTTTTCAACGCTGTCACCCTCTGACGCTTGTCGTGCTGAAGGCCCATGCCAGTCCAACTTTTTATTTTTCAATCTAAAAAAAGAAGAAAAAGAAAAAAGACCTAGATGATCAAGCCATGTCTACGATCTCCCTTTCCATTCATATGGTTTGTCGCCAAGTGAAGCATACGACTATCTAACATGAATTTAGATTGATTCTGTTTTTCTAAAATGAACTAAACATAAAAAGTATATAAAAGAAATAAATCGATTTTGGTGAAACCGTTAATGATACAGAGGAGTACCACCCAGTGAAAGACCCGTTTAGATCCATCAGTGAACAGGCATTCAAAACTATCCGGTGAAGAAGAATAAAGGCATTATACTAAATTGGGTAATGACCGACATAGAACTAACATATCATAAAGGCGGGCAATAAAGCAAGTACAAATCAATACACGAACTAAAGAGGTGAACATCAATCCATAGACAAAATAAATTGATTAAAATCCGCCGATAAATAATTGTTTAATTAACTTAGCTGAGAGTACATGTAGATCAGATGTTAACTTTCAATTCAATTCTGATCTGTCAATTCAAAAACTATTTTCTGAAATCGGTTAACAAAATGTCAGCGTATATACAAGCAAGCAGAGACCTATCCAAAACGTCATTTGTTTGTAATGTCTATCACAAAGTTAACAAAGAATCAGTCCCATGGAGTCATATCTTTCTTTCTAATTTCACAGCAGCCTGATCTTGTTTTCTTTGATCACGATCAGGAGGATATCATGCATATGCGTCTGTGCGTTTGCGCACGCGTGGTGTGTAGCAGGCCTCAGCTGTGTGTCTTTCAGCTTTAAGTGATATTGGACGCCTCCCGACCCCCAACCACCACCACCCCTACCCCCGCAATCTGAAAAACCCAAGCAAAACAACAACAACAGCAACAACAAAAACCCCAAACAAAACAACGACAACAAACAACAACTAAAAGAAGCGCGTGTGTGTGTATGTGTGTTTGTGCATGTGTGTATTGGTGTGTGTGTGTGTGTGTGTGTGTGTGTGTGTGTGTGTGTGTGTGTGTGTGTGTGTGTGTGTGTGTGTGTGTGTGTGTGTGTGTGTGTGCGTGTGTGTGTGTGTGTGTGTGTGTGTGCGTGTGTGTACGCGCGCGCGTGAGTGCGTGTGTGCCTGCGCGTGCGTATGTGTTTGTAATATACAGAACCAAGAATCTACATATCACTTTGAAAAAAAAGGGAAAGATTTAGAGTGACCTCAGCTTGACCGGCACAGCTCAGGCCACACAGTGGACACCGATTTGCTAGACTCAAGAACAGTAAAAGAATACCCGGAAAACACACACACACACGCACCCCCTTCCCCCGCCCCCCCCCCCCCCCCCACACACACACATACAAACAAAAAACAGGTTTAAGGCCATCACATCATCGATCGCTTCACAGAAAGAATGACAGAGAGAGGGAGCAGCCATAAGTCTAACCTGAAAAGCAGAACAAGAACCTTAAATAAAAACCCTTTCACCGCCAGTAAATTTAGTGCAAAGTTCCCTTGTGCTACAAGCACAGAAAAGATGGTGTTTAAGAATAACTTGGGATTCTTCTGTGATGTGTAGAAAATGTGGCTTATCCTACTACCGAAAACTAAGAGCACTATGTTCATGGATAACAGACACATGATCTGGTCACATTTCAGTGACATGGGTGCTCTACCAAGCTGGTCCTGAAATGCGACATTGGCGGTTTAGGTATATCAAATGAATATTGGCATCATCTCCGAGCCAATAATGCGCAGACTTCTTGTAAATGGAGCAGGGCCTTTCCCCTCTTTCTATCCCCTCCTTCTTCCCCTCTCTGTCTCTATTGCTTTCTTTTTCATTTTCGTTCTGTGTCATAGTGATGATGCCGAAGTTGAATTATCTTTCGGCGATTTCCGTAGCGTCTATAAAAAACCATGTTGTGTGTGCGTATATCATGAATATATTGACCAACCAACCAACCAATGAGATCTTAACAGAATGATTCGTGGGTACGCTAGATATGGCAGAGTCAAAACCATTTTGACTGATAGTGATAGATTCTCTGTAAAACAGGGGAGAAGAGAGAGAGAGAGAGAGAGAGAGAGAGAGAGAGAGAGAGAAAGATCCCTGGCCTGTCCATTTATCAGCTCACGGTCTGACAGTCTGTCGAGGATGCGAGAGAGTGGTGGTGGTGGT
This sequence comes from Babylonia areolata, assembly GCF_041734735.1. Lineage (NCBI taxonomy): Eukaryota > Metazoa > Mollusca > Gastropoda > Neogastropoda > Buccinidae > Babylonia > Babylonia areolata. The sequence continues at coordinate 40,909,875 of NC_134894.1, forward strand.
GGTAGTGGTGTGTGCAGCATTGGTGTAGCAATGTAGTATGTATGTAGTGGTGGTGGTGGTGACTCTGTCTCCGTATGGGTGGAAAGAGGTGGGAGAGAAGGAGGGAGGAAGAGAGAAAGAGAGAGAGAGAGAGAGAGAGAGAGAGAGAGACAGACAGACAGACAGACAGGCAGACAGACAGACAGGCAGAGGGAGATAGGCGGATGCTGCTGCGGGTAATGTATTCATTTCACATACTCAGCCTCAGTCTAATTGTGCAAAATTAGTGTGCAGTATTGCACGTGCAATGTTAACGGTGGTTTCTTTCCGCATGTTTACAATAATAATAATAATAATAATCAATCACGACATTTTAAGTAAATATATGCAATACTTTTATTTGAATGCTTCAAAGGTTTATAATTATTGCTTCTTTCTAATTAATTAGATCAAGTTTGATGGTTTTTGTTGAGTCCTGGTCTACGATTGTTTTGCCGCACCTGATGTAATTTCTCTTGATGAGATAATGAAGTCTTTTGTTCCATCTGGTGTCCAGCCAATGGTTTCTCATCGAGTGGTTTTGTCTTCCTTCCTTCCTTCATTCATTCCCTTCTTTCTCTCATTCTTTCGTCCTGCCATTCTTTCTGCAGTTATTTCTTTTTCTCCCTCCCCCCTTTCACCTCATCCCTCTCCCCTCCTCCTCCATGCCCTCTTCCCACCCCACACCCTCCCTCACTCAACCCTCGCCCTATCCTTTCTTGCAGATTTCAACAGCACAGCATGTACCAGCGATAAATGGGTGTGCCTGTCGAAAGTATGACTGATGGAGACTGTCCTATGGCGACATTTAAGTGACAAAAGGTGACATTCGCCGAGCGAAAAGTCTGAGGGATCGGTGCAGAAAGTCGTTCATTATGCTCGGCGATCAAAAGGAGTTTGGGAACATTATATGTCGCAACTGGTTTCAATCTGCCCACTGTTTAAAAGACGGCAATGTCATTCAAAAAGAATTTTAAGATCGTTTTATCTTTGATCATCTCGTGGTGGTTTAAGCCAGACCAGAAAAGGAAACACTAAATTCAAGTCAAAGTTATCGGATGTAGTTCAAGACAAGCATCCCCCTTCTCTCTCTCTCTCCTTTCCTTTCCTTCCATTCCTTTTTTCCTTCCTTCCTCCCTATTCTTCTGTCTTATCTCCTACACTCTCTTTTCTTCCATCCTCCCTATTCTTCTGTCTTATCTCCCACACTCTCTTTTCTTCCCCACCCATTCTCATCTCTACTCCTTCCTTTCCTTTCTTCGCCCTACTTTTTTTTCTATCACTTCCGCCTCTCTTTCTCTTGTTCGTCTGTGTTATTGTTTTCCTCTATGTGACTGGGTTTTATAACGACTATAGCGATCCACACCGATTTCTATAAAAGAGCAAACAAATTGATATGCACGACGTGCTGGAAGAAAAAGAATGTAAGTATTTATAAGCATATCTATTTGGACAATAATCTGAAATGGCAAGCAGCTTCATTAAAAGTGTTATATATTGTTGATGTGAACTGAACGTGAACTTGGAACCTAAAACTGATTTTTATTTGATATTTTTATTGGTGGAATTTAGGTTTGGTGGTCGTTGATTTCTCTCTCTCTCTCCCTCTCTCTCTCTCTCTCTCATGCCCCATATCTAATCAAAACATGTGATATCATAACAAGGTGAATATATGTTGAATGAAAGATCATTTCGTTCAAAAAAACTTTTTTCTTATTTTATTTCGACGTGCGATGCAGTCAAGGTATCTATCTCCCAGAGGATTTCGATCAGCAGAATTCCTTATTGTGTCGCTCCACTGGCTGGAGGGCTGACCAGCACGTTGGGTTCAGGCCCAGGTCAGGATCAGCGTCGTTTTTATGAAGCAGATTTGGTGTAGGGTATATGGATCAGCCAGCACGCTTTGACAGCTCCTTGAAACTGAAACTGTCTGGATGTCTGTCTCTGTCCATGGTTCATCCGTGATGGACCGTCCTCTCCACATCTCTCACCCTGAGAATTCATCCACTGGAGGACCTGGTTCGCCAATATGATCGTTGGAAATCCAGCGGATTGTGGCCCAGCCAGCTTTAAACGACTTAACAGTGGGGTGTTGTAGAGATGGGAACGACCCGTTTGTTGAAACGGTGCTTTCTCTGCTTGATCCCCCGTGTTTGAAGTCACCATCGTGTGACAGTTCCACCGACTTATCTCATCCCGAACTCATGACTTGAACTGTTACGTGTGGTTGATAGTCCGCTATATCGATCTTCCATTTCCCTGTTTTGATTTTGCTAATGTTTTTTCAACACCACAGACGGCTTTCACGACGGAAGATTTTCTTTTTCTTTCCTTCTTTCCTTCCTTTCTTTTGTTCCGTTTGTTTTGAGTCAGGCGCGATCAGGGAGGTATATGCTTTTACAATTGGCATAAAGGCGGAATAGTCTGCAACCAAAATGTCCACCATAGTTACGTAATCTGTGTAACCCCTTATTTGGATATAGGCTAATATCGGAAAGTTCTGCTCTGACGAACAGTGGATGACTTCTGGAAGCAAGATAATAGACGAGTGAAAGAGGACGTAAACTCCATTCTCTTTTTCTGCTCTTTTGTGTTCTTTCTTTCCTTTTCCTTTCTCCCTTTATTTCTCTGCTCTTTTCTTTTCTCTCGTTGTCCTTTTTTTTTAAATCTACTTTTTCTGTTCACTTATACCTTTCTTTCCAACTTTCTTTCTTTCTTTCTTCTTTTCATCCGTTCTTTCCATTTCTCTTTCTTTCTCGTTAATTCCTTCTGTCCTTCCTTTTCTTTCAGTCCTTATTTCTTATTATTGCTTTTGCTAAGATTCCGAAATGCTACAGTACTCGTTTGTTCAGCCATTACTGTGTAGAGCGAAAACGGATGAGTCCAGAACGGGAGCGCGCGTGCGTGCGTGCGTGCGTGTGTACACTTGTTTGAAGAATGTCACCAGATGATGATCGTGTTTGCGTTGTTTTTAATTAGTCTATCTGTCTATTTGAAACGGGAGCTTGGAGAAGACAGGAGAGAAAATTGGGAAATCACCTCAACTGAGAGAAGGGACAGATAGATGAGAGTCACAGAGACAAGACAAGACAAGACAAGACAAGACAAATTCTCTATTTTCGAGCATAATAGATAAGCACTGGCACGCTTTTTTTCATCTAGTCCCCGCCCTGAATCAGGGTCTACACTACACAATACTACATTATATATGTCATTGCATGCACTTCACAATGCTACTTAAAGTCATAGCATGCGAATACAATACTACATAAAAGCATACGCATGGTAATAATAACACACACACACACACACACACACACACACACACACACACACACACACACACACACAGAGAGAGAGAGAGAGAGAGAGAGAGAGAGAGAGAGAGAGAGGCACAAGCATGGTATTAATAAACGACATAGGAAAAAAACAAACAAAAAAACACACACACCGAACACACACACACACACTCTCTCTCTCTCTCTCTCTCTCTCTCCCCCTCTCTCTCTCATGCACACTTACACGCACACTTACACACACATAAGCATACATTGTGTATGTTAACAAATACTATACTAATGTGAATATAAAACAGTAAGTATAATAAAAATACACATCGCAATAACAAGGATTGGGGGGGGGGGGGGTGTTTATTGCCAAAAGAAGCATAATTCAACATATATAATAGTGTGAGAATAACAAAAATTCGCAGGTGAACGAGAGAGAGAGAGAGAGAGAGAGAGAGAGAGAGAGAGAGAGAGAGAGAGAGAGGGAGGGAATGAAACAATGTCAACTAATGAATAGATAGCCTCATATTACATGGAACATGTGACAGAGAACAGCAGATCAGTAAGGAAAACAAAGTAAAACACACACACACGCACGCACGCACGCACACACACACACACACACACACACACACACACACACACACACACACACATATATATATATATATATATAAGAGAGACAGAGAGAGAGAAAGAGAGAGAGAGGTGGGGTGTAGGGCAATTTTTCACAGTTTGACGTGCACACCACGAAGACAACGTGAAACTGACAACACCACGCTCACGCGTTTAGTTGTTTGAAGAAAAGAGTAAAACAGGTGTAAAACAAAAGGATTTACGGATTTACGTGTGGGGGCATATGTGTGTGTGATGGTCATGATGGAATTGTTATTGCTGTTTTCTGGAGAAACAGGGATGGCTGTGTATGTGGGGAGGGGGAGAGGGTTGTGGGAAGTTTGGGGGTAAGGGTGCCTTGAGGAATGACCGAAGGACATAATGAGTTTTATTGTTACAGTCCATATGACCCTTTACAACAGAAGGAGAGAAAGAAAAAGAGAGGCATAGAGTTTCGGGAAAGATAGACGGAGACAGAAATACACACACACACACACACACACACACACACACACACACACACACACACACACACACATACATACACACACACACACATACATACACACACACACATTCACACACACACACACATTCACACACACACACATACATACACACACACACACACATACACACACACACACACACATTCACACACACACACATACACGCACGCACGCACGCGCGCGCGCGCGCGCACGCACACACACACATGACAGAAAACTGTGAAATGCGGGACCAATGACCAGCATTATGTTGCAACAACTTTCACGTTTGTTTCCCCTAAATCATTATTAGAATATCATTGTGTTTCCTTCTGTCTGAATACAGTATTTCTTTATCCACGCTCCATGTAATCATCGGCTTCATGATAATAATCTTGTAGGCTATGACGGTAATTTGAATATTTGAATATCTCACATTAACATCGGCTGACATCAGTAAAGAAAAGAAAGTTGTGCTGGTATGGCCCGGTAACAATATCCAGTGGCCTTGCTGAAAACAATCCTCCAAGGATTCTTAAAACCATTTTATTGTAAACGACCGAACACACTGAAATTCAGTACAGTCTTTAATTGCCCCGAAGAAAAAAGTGTTGTTGAAGCTGGCAAAATTTTTGAAAATTATTATTGAATCTTTGCGATAATTTTGATGTTCTTATTCTTTTTTTCTTATGTCAGGATAACAGTACTAAACGCTTCAAGTAATACATTTCCTTTTTTTTCTTTTTTTTTTCTCTCCTTATATTGAATTGCTGATTGTTTATTTGCGTTTGTGCATGTGGGCCCTGCAAGTTTTTTTTTGTTTTTTTTTCTTCTTTTTTTTCTTCTTATTTTCTTACTCTTCTTCTTCGAGCGATTGCACGTCTCGAGGATATGGGCCTGTTTTTCCCTTCTGTAAGGGTTTCTCGGATTAAAAATGATTTTGAACCATTGAACCTTTGAGGAACTGTTGAGGAAAGGAAACGAAGGGGGAGACATGTAAAACGATGGACTGACAACAGTGCAGAATAGACAGGAAAACCATTTTGCAGAGACCCTGGCTTTGACATACAACCGACAGACCTGGAGGAATCTGGTGAACAGTTCTCCCGTGTGGCGCTCCAGTGACTCTTCAGAGTTGAGGGAGCTGAGAAGAAACAGCGACGGACCTGGAGGAATCTGGTGAACAGTTCTCCTGTGTGGCGCTCCAGTGACTCTTCAGAGTTGAGGGAGCTGAGAAGAAACAGCGACGGACCTGGAGGAATCTGGTGAACAGTTCTTCTGTGTGGCACTCCAGTGACTCTTCAGAGTTGAGGGAGCTGAGAAGAAACAGCGACGGACCTGGAGGAATCTGGTGAACAGTTCTCCTGTGTGGCGCTCCAGTGACTCTTCAGAGTTGAGGGAGCTGAGAAGAAACAGCGACAGACCTGGAGGAATCTGGTGAACAGTTCTTTTGTGTGGTGCCCCAGTGACTCTTCAGAGTTGAGGGAGAAGAAACATAGACAATAATGTCTGCTGTTTGTAAATGTGGCCTGTTTGCACGCATTTTATCTAGAAATCTCGAAACGCACATTATTTCAATATTTCAAAAGTACCTAAACACAAAGGGACTAACCACACATACGAGGGATGTTCATTTAAATTTTCCCCTGACTTACTTCCATTTACTGTAGGAGGCTGAAACTGCACACATATAATAATCCGTATCTCTGTAGTTCACGTTGTAACTTGCATCTCTGAACCCATAACAGTTTCTCTTTTACAGGTGCTATGGTGGAGTAAGGTGTGATAATGGAGCCAGCTGAATGCAGAGCGGTCATCAAGTTTCTGTACTTGAGAGGCCTCACACAAAGGGGGACGTTCGATGAGACTTATTGGGAAGATGCCCCATCGTATGACGTGGTCAAGCTCTGCATCGTCAGTTCAAGTGTGGTCGGACATCGTTGGAAACGGCTTCCATTCCCGGGCGACCACAGTCCGCCACTGATGAAGACGTCATCCGGCAAGTGCAAACCGCCATTTTGGAGGTTCGCGACATTACCGTTCGCCAACTCGCCCAAGAATTCAAGATCAGTACAGTATGGGGTCTGTGGAAAAATAACCCATGACCAATTGTACATGCGAAAGTTGTTTGCATGATGGATTCCCCAGTTACTCACACTTTCTTGAAGCAGGGACGAGTCACATTCTCCCAGGCGCTTTTGTTCATGTGCCAAGAAAACCAGGACTTCGTCGACAGACAAATCACACAGGACGAAACATGGGTCCATAACTATGAGATAGAGACTAAGGCCCAATCAAAGCAATGGAGCCATTTTGACTCACCACCTCCGAAGAAGGCATGTGTCCAACTCTCGGCGGGCAAGGTATGCTCACGGTCTTTTGGGACCAGCGCGGAGTGTGATGATGGATTTCCTGACAAAGGGTACCACAATTACCTGGACATACTACGCTTCATTGCTGCAGAAACTGCGGGAGGCCATCAAAACTGAGAGGCGTGGCATGCTGACCAAAGGTGTCCGCCTCCTGCAAGACAACGCCCTGGTTCACAACTCGCATGCTGCCCAGACGGAAGCACTGTCCTGCTGCTATGAAATCCTTCCTCACCACCCACCCCTCTTACTCTCCCGACCTCGCTCCATGTGACTTCCACCTCTTTCCAACCTTGAAGTCATTTTTGAAGGGCAAGCAATTCTCAGACGTTGGAACGCTTATTTCCGAGGTCAAGTCGTGGTTTCTATGGCGCAACCTGCATACTTCTGCAGGCAAGGTCTTCACCGCTGCATAAAGCAATGGGAGAAGTGTGTCACCTTTGGTGGTACCTATGTGGAGATGGACTAATAACTGTGCCAAGTTTCGTTCCTCTCAGTCCATGGGAAGTGGGTCAGGGGAAATCTTAATGAACATTCGTTGTATATTGAGTCTTTGATATTTCATGAGTACCTGTTGTTTTGTAGGCCTGACTTTTAACTCACTCAGTACGGCCAGTCCTCTCTTCTCCTCTACACAGACCCCTCGGATGTCCAGTGGGTGTCTCAATGATCCAACCTTTAGCTTCCGTCGTCAGAATTGTGGTATTCTTTGTCAACATTCATCTCTTCAGTATAAGACCCTTCCGTTTGTAATATTTTGATGGTGGTAATTGGGGAGAAACGCTGTTAACGTCGTCTCTTTCGCCGTTCGTATGGAGAGAGTTAACTGTGACCTTCTGAGCGGATGTGGTATTAATTGATCACATGAGTATCTGTTGTCCTGTAGGTCTGTCTTTTAACTGTGATGTTTTAGGCGCATGTGGTTTTAATTTTTCACAATCTGCTGTCTTGGAGGCAATGATTTTTATTCATGATCCTTAGTTCCTGTGTTAAGTCCGAAATCTAATCCTTATGTTGTGAGTTTTGTTGTGTGTGTTTCTTTCTTAAGTTTAACGTCATTTCACTGTTTAGTGATGTTAGACAGTCTTGTATGTGTGTGTGTGTGTGTGTGTGTGTGTGTGTGTGTGTGTGTGTGTGTGTGTGTGTGTGTGTGTGTGTGTGTGTGTGTGAATCTATATCCTCTACTGATATATGGTCTTGATGTATGCCATAACTGAATATGAACGAATGAACCCAAACCTGGATAAAAACAAAAAAAAAACACAACACCCACACACACCCACACGCAAACAAACAAATACACACACACACACACACACACACACACACACACACACGTCTCCACAAAAGCCCTCATACAAAAGAACACAAATTCATGTTGCCGACATTGAGTTGGACGTGCCCCAAATTACGGCTTTGCCTAATTAAGGGAGTCGCTCCGGTGACTGCAATGTTTGTTCAACTGTTTGTGCTTTGTGTTGCTCTCTTTTTGTGCTTTGTGTTGCTCTCTTTTGTGCTGTCTTTTGTGCTTTGTGTTGCTCTCTGTTGTGCTGTCTTTTGTGCTTTGTGTTGCTCTCTGTTGTGCTTTGTGTTGCTCTCTGTTGTGCTTTGTGTTGCTCCCTGTTTGTGTTGCTCCCTGTTTGTGTTGCTCTCTGTTTGTGTTGCTCTCTGTTTGTGTTGCTCTCTGTTGTGTTGCTCTCTGTTGTGCTTTGTGTTGCTCTCTGTTTGTGTTGCTCTCTGTTGTGCTTTGTGTTGCTCTCTGTTGTGCTTTGTGTTGCTCTCTGTTGTGCTTTGTGTTGCTCTCTTTTGTGTTGCTCTCTGTTGTGCTTTGTGTTGCTCTCTTTTGTGCATTGTGTTGCTCTCTGTTGTGCTTTGTGTTGCTCTCTTTTGTGTTGCTCTCTGTTGTGCTTTGTGTTGCTCTCTGTTGTGCATTGTGTTGCTCTCTGTTTGTGTTGCTCTCTTTTGCGTTGCTCTCTGTTGTGCTTTGTGTTGCCCTCTTTTGTGTTGCTCTCTGTTGTGCATTGTGTTGCTCTCTGTTGTGCTTTGTGTTGCTCTCTGTTGTGCATTGTGTTGCTCTGTGTTGTGCTTTGTGTTGCTCTCTTTTGTGTTGCTCTCTGTTGTGCATTGTGTTGCTCTCTGTTGTGCTTTGTGTTGCTCTCTGTTGTGCTTTGTGTTGCTCTCTTTTGTGTTGCTCTCTGTTGTGCTTTGTGTTGCTCTCTGTTGTGCTTTGTGTTGCTCTCTGTTGTGCTTTGTGTTGCTCTTTTGTGTTGCTCTCTGTTGTGCTTTGTGTTGCTCTCTGTTGTGCTTTGTGTTGCTCTCTGTTGTGCTTTGTGTTGCTCTATGTTGTGCATTGTCTTGCTCTCTGTTGTGCTTTGTGTTGCTCTCTGTTGTGCATTGTGTTGCTCTCTGTTGTGCTTTGTGTTGCTCTCTGTTGTGCATTGTGTTGCTCTCTGTTGTGCTTTGTGTTGCTCTCTTTTGTGTTGCTCTCTGTTGTGCTTTGTGTTGCTCTCTGTTGTGCATTGTGTTGCTCTCTGTTGTGCTTTGTGTTGCTCTCTGTTGTGCTTTGTGTTGCTCTCTGTTGTGCATTGTGTTGCTCTCTGTTGTGCTTTGTGTTGCTCTCTTTTGTGTTGCTCTCTGTTGTGCATTGTGTTGCTCTCTGTTGTGCATTGTGTTGCTCTCTGTTGTGCTTTGTGTTGCTCTCTGTTGTGCTTTGTGTTGCTCTCTGTTGTGCTTTGTGTTGCTCTCTGTTGTGCATTGTGTTGCTCTCTGTTGTGCTTTGTGTTGCCCTCTTTTGTGCATTGTGTTGCTCTCTTTTGTGCTTTGTGTTGCTCTCTGTTGTGCTTTGTGTTGCTCTCTGTTGTGCTTTGTGTTGCTCTCTTTTGTGTTGCTCTCTGTTGTGCTTTGTGTTGCTCTCTGTTGTGCATTGTGTTGCTCTCTGTTGTGCTTTGTGTTGCTCTCTTTTACCTCCACACACAGTATTTTCGGAAAACAGGCCTTCTTGTTTTCGAGGGGGACTGGGAGGCTGAGAGGAAGGGGGTGGGGTGGAGCGGGGGTGCTTCCAGGGGGTAAG